>NC_072781.1:4108727-4459742 GCF_022539595.1 Amphiprion ocellaris
TGGACAAGTAACTAAATGTTGTAGCTCTTCTTATCACAAGGGTTAACTGTTCACACGGCTCCTTATTTTTTCAAATTAAATTACAAAAAACTAAACAATTTAAGGCTGCAACAACATATTAGTTGTGTGTCTTTATCCCATTTTTAAGAGACGTGTCCGTAAGTTCCACAGTGTGTGAGACTAACTAGGAGTGCTTACTGTGTTGTGTCCTCGGGCTCGTCGACCAAAAGTGTACTCTAGTGCTAGAGTTGGCTTGGATGGTTCATCCCTGATGGATTAAAAAACAGTATTATTGTCCTGTAACAACATGATCTAACTAAATTATCCACTTACTAGCTTTCTGTGCTTTCAGCCTAATCTTTTCTTGTAAATCAGGGGTGTCAAACATAAGGCCCGTGGACCAAAACCGGCCCACCAGAGGTTCCAATCTGGCCCACGGGACGACTTTACTAAGTAAAAATTACAGAGACAACATTAACTGCAATTTTTCAATAAAAGTAATTGCTGTTTCGAATTTGTTCACTATACTGTCATGGCTTTTATGTATTTTTTATGTATAAATTTAATACATTTACAAGGCAGAGGGACAATTTAATCTTCTTCCTTAATAGTGTGTCAGTTCAGGTGGTTAGGATTACTGCACAGATGTGTAAACTAATGTAAATTTAAAATAATTTCTA
The DNA here is from genome assembly GCF_022539595.1 of Amphiprion ocellaris. NCBI lineage: Eukaryota > Metazoa > Chordata > Actinopteri > Pomacentridae > Amphiprion > Amphiprion ocellaris. The sequence continues at coordinate 4,109,408 of NC_072781.1, forward strand.
GATCCTGACAAGTATTGTTAATTTCCAGAGAGTTGTGACTAAATGTTTTGTGCCTATATAGACACTCCGATCTGAAAGTTGTAATGTGTAAATGATAAAACTGAGGCATAATATTGTTGAAATTTCACTTATTTTTCTTGAAAAATTTCAGTTTGTACATAATGTTTTGCAAAAAGATAGTTCATTAACCCTCCCGTTGTCTTCATTTACGGGCACTAAAAAATATTGTTTCCTTGTCTGAAAAAAATCCAAAAATTCAGCAAAAAATTCCAGCAAAATTCGCTGGATTTTGGTTGATTTTTTGTGAATGTTCTTAAAGAATTTTTTTTTTACATTTCTTTTTTCAACCAAAAAAATGTTTAAAATTTTCTCAAAAATGTTGAAAATGTGGACATCAGAAGCTTCACTGTGAAAATAGCTTTTTTTCCCCACATTTTCACACTTTAAAACGGGTCAGTTTGACCCACAGGATGACACAAGGGTTAACTGTAAACACTGTCAGAATGCACGTTTTTGCGGTAAAAGAAAGAGAAAAATTTGGAATTGTAGTTATTATGCTGTGATTTTACTAGTTCGGTCCACCTTAGATCAAATGGGGCCGTAAATAGAACCGGTGAAGGTGTCTTTTAGTGTCATATCGTCACGGTGAGATGTGGCTAGAAGCTTTGTGAGCTATTTAGTAGTTCCTTAAGGTCATGACTGGACTTGCATGCTCAAAGTTGTAACTGTTAATCCCTGGCAGGTTTAACTGTGATGTGGGTAGTCTCTGTTCTGCAGTAGTCTGCATACAAAATATGAAGCAGATAAACAGCATCTTCGGTTTTACCTTGAAGCTAGTTTGGAGTTGATAACCTAAATCTACAAAACACACACCTGTCAAGGCATCTGAGCAGAATGGACGTTTTTCCCTGAAAAATGAGCAGACGTTAGCTCACTCACTGTAGCACGCGTAGCTATTTACAAGTTTAGTGTGATTGGAGAGCAAGAAAACCATAATTGTACACACCCCAGCCTTGCTACCCATCAGAAACACGCTCCTCTCGCTGACTGTCTCCCCTCCGTCCTCCTCCCCACCTCCGCCTTCCCGACTCTGGACCTCCGCCGCGGCCAGCTCCCATAACGTGTCCGAGCTGGCAAATATAACACAAAAGCGACGAGGCGTTCGAATAAAACATGATATTATATCTGTTGTCGTGTCATATAGATATAAAAATGGAACAAGAAAGGATTCCTACCTTAATTTTGGCATCAAATTTGACAGTTTACAAAGTTGAAAAGCGAGCTAAAGGACTAAAAGCGGAGTAACCCGCAACAAACGTTGCCAGAGTAACGGCGCACGTTGATGATGTAATCATTTCGAACGGTCACATGAGCATTGTGGGAAATATAGTTCTTCACGCTTATCCTGCTGACTCCAAAATAACGGAGGACTTTTGTAGCCACATGGAAAGTTTTACTATTATAGTACATTTTAATACAATGCTAAATGACAATATGAAATGAATTTCGTATTTCTGTAATAAAAGCACATGTTGCACTTGCCTTTTAAGTTCACAAAATAGGCATTAAGTAGCTTCACCAACCCTATTTCCTCCTTTAATTATTCCTTTTTCCAAAATTCATGAGATGTAATGATATGCATAGACAGAGAAAAAAAAGAATTATAAATGTCCATGTTATGACCTTGTATCCACTATGTGTTATATGCTAAACATGTCTTGAAATATGTCTTGGTTTATTAATATACTATACTGTCCTGTACATTTTCTGTAAAGAGTCACAATTTTATTACTGACACATTTCACATTCAGAGGCAAATACAAACAATCAGTCCAGTAAAATGTGATAAATATTCTTGACTGCATATGCATTCATCTATGTTGTTACACCTTTAAAGAGGAGACCGAGCATTGGCTGACATCATAGTAGATGTTGTTCAACAGCAAATGAAATGTGAACATTTTGAGAACACGCCTCATTGATCAGAGCAAAATCATTCTTTTTCCACAAATGGCAAAATAATGTTTTCTCCCAGTTTGGTTGAATCATAAGCTGCAGAAAAAGCAGACAGAAAACATTTGAATTACATTTGATAAAATACAGTGCATGAAATTGTTGCATCCAGTTCACAGCAGAAAAAAGGAGATCTTCACTTAAATAAAGCAGCATTTCTTCTTTCAGGAGCTGGAGAGAACTCTGGACATGATTTGGATGCAGAAACTTAGAAGGAGCAGCTGAACATGAGAAGCCAGATATACGATCAGCTGTGGGACTATGAGCACCTGCTGGATGTCAAGTTAGCTCTGGACATGAAGATCACCGTTTACAGGAAGATGCTGAACAATTTGAAAGGCTGTTTTTATAAATGCTTTAAATCGCATATGACAGTGAATGGATGATAGTGAGTCTCTTCCTTGATGTAATCAAATGGTGCATCATGACTTTTTCCTGGGTTCGTCACAATAGGGGACGTTTTCTAGCATATGGCTTTCTCTGGGCCGAAGCACTGAGAGACAAAGAGAGCGAAGAGAGACAAAACGTAGTTGTGGTAAATGTAGCTTTCAAAAATCATTAGAATGCATCAGAGAAAAATGATGATTTCTGAGGTAACTGCTGGATGTAACTTTCTAGCATGTTACCAAATATTTAAAAGAAGACTTGAGAGGAAAATGTTCTACGTACAGAGCCTCTTTTCTCCTACGTGTTCCATTTGCATGACTGTGTCTCGAAGAACAATTTCCACATCTGTACCCATTTTGATCATCTGTAAAAGCAGAATCACATTCAGCTCTGCATGATGTACTGGAGATACAGACAGATTATGAGACAATTAGGATCTGAGCACAAACATATTAAATGCCCTTATTCAAAGGTAACACTAGCTCAACTGTAATTTTTTTTTTTTTGTATTTTTGATTTTACTTAGGTAAGAACAAGGAAACAACATGCAGCAAAGGTTCAGTTGGCTTAGAGTTCAGCTGCTGGGGGTATTTTAGCCTGTGTAATCTAACTACTTAGCAATCAGGCTGCCTGGCATCTGTTAAATACGGAAAAAAATGTGTAAATATAAAGAAGAATAAATGCAAAAGAAAGGAAATATAAAGGTAAATTTGTCATTGATTTATCCTTTCATTTATTCCTAATTATATTTACACATTTATTTTCTTATTTTTAAAACAGATTATTGTTTTATTCATTCTTTTATTTATTCTTCTTTATATGTGCACATTTATTCCTTTATTTTTTAACAGATTTATTTTATTTTTTAAAATGTATTCCTCTTTATATTTACACATTTTTTAAAACAAATTTGTCTTTTATTATGGTACTCTTGTGATTCCATATTTAAATGCAAACTGTCAATCCAAATCCAGATCAAATATATAATCTAATTCATGCCATTTGGATTCATTTGGTAACTGTGCAGAGAAGAAATGGACACCATACCTTCTGGATGTTTTCTTCTGACGTTTCGTTTTTGTTTTTCTTGAACTCCTCGTTGATCTTTAATCTTGCAGCTGAGTGGGAGAAGAGTTGCATGTGATGAGTGCAGAGCATGGTTGGCAAACATCATCCATTAAAGCAACAGACAGACAGACAGACAGACAGACAGACAGACAGACAGACAGACAGACAGACAGACAGACAGACAGACAGACAGACAGACAGACAGACAGACAGACAGACAGACAGACAGACAGACAGACAGATAGACAGATAGATAGATAGATAGATAGATACTTTATTAGTTTTATTTAGTCCCAGATCAGGTGTTTAGCATCAAATCAGCTACAGGACTCACCTGTCAGCGCTCTGTCATCTTCTTTGAACACAGTCATCCTTGTTCTGTGCAGCGATTTAAACACACCTAGAACCTGCATTTCCACAGACAGCAGTTTGAACTTCAGCAACTTACAGCTGTTACCTGAAGCAGCTGTTTACGATAGTAGTGTTTAACTGTGCAATTCATACAACATACAAACCTTCCAAATAAGGTAAAATCTGTTACAAGAGCGTAAAAGAAACACTATTTTAATAATATTAATATTATAAATCGGGATGAGATCCTCACCTTCAAACGAGTCCCCATCTTGACTTCTTGTGCTCACTTCCGCTCTGTGTAGACGTAAGCAGCAGCGGTGACCAATCAGTGCAGATGTTTTTGTAGCCAATGAGCGTCCAGCGCTGGTTCTCTGCGCTAAAAGCGGCGCTGACGGGTCCGCTGTTCGTGTGCGCCAACATGGCTGATGAAACGGCGAGAGCGCAGACAGCCCAGCCGGGCGGAGACACGATATTTGGCAAAATCGTGCGCAAAGAGATCCCTGCCAACTTTCTGTACGAGGACGATCTGGTAAATATTCAACATTTACACTCAGGAGCGCATTTAAGGCGCAAGCAGCAGCGAGGCAGGCGGCTCCCTTTAGCTAATGCTAACTCTGAGCTAGCTCTGCAGAAACAGCTGCACATTAGTAAATATTTAGACAAGTAAGCTGTATGGAGGTTGTCTATAACAACACAGCATACATGCATAATGCAGAAATAATGCACCAGGGCAGAATAAGCAGTAAAATGACTTCTGAGAGAGTTTGACAGGCTCCTATGCACGGTTTCGTTTTTGTTCTGCATGTTTGGCTCCTGTCAGTTTGCTGCCACTTGGCGTTTAGACAGTTGGCTTTCCACGGTGAGGATGGAACAAGGTCCACATGGCCAAGTGTTCCTGCAGCTAACAGATCCTTTTAATATGCAACCTGCACAGATTGTGTGAATTCGTGTGTTATTGTTACAATGATTCCTTGTGAATTGTAAATATGACGTTGTTACAGTCAGATAGAAAGTAAACAGAAATAACAGGAAACGCCCTGCAGCTAACAGTCAAACAGGCTTTACTGCATTGTGTTTATGCACTTAAAAAACAAGTTATGTGGCTTTTCTAAATGTGGAATCTACTCTAATATTTTTTTCCATGACTGTATGTGAAGTAAATGAAGCATACAACATATCCAGCCAATGAATAACTTCTGCACACTCTGATCCTTCTGCATATTTGTTCCTTTCTATTTCAGTGTGTAGCTTTCCCTGATGTTTCTCCTCAAGCTCCCACTCACATCCTAGTCGTCCCAAAAAAGCCAATTGTTCAGCTGTCAAAGGCCGAAGACAGTGATGCTGCAGTAAGTACTGATGTTTAGCCACTTCCTGTGTGTGACCAGGAGAGGGAACCATTTACATCCACTTTTTCTGAACACTGTTTTAATGCAGGAGTGTGTTTTCAGCTCTTTATTAATTGTCTCTGTGTCTCTTTAGTTGTTGGGCCACATGATGATAGTCGCAAAGAAGTGTGCTCAGGATGCAGGTCTGTCTAAAGGCTTCAGGATCGTCATCAATGACGGACCTGATGGAGGCCAGTCGGTCTACCACATCCACATCCACGTCCTGGGTGGACGCACTATGAGGTGGCCTCCCGGCTAACCTTCCCCCGGCACAGATCACCCCGCCATACGTGTTCAGTGCTGTTGTCTGAAAACCACTAGTGTTAAATTTGGACTAAATTGGTTCATCCTGTGAAAAGAGTTGAACAAAACCCTGGAGATCCATCAGTGGTAATAAAACGCACTTCACAACAACAGAGACTCTTGTTCGTCTTTATTCCTTAAAGCAGGCTGGTGAATGCAGTTAGTTTTTAAATAGGAATGCAGCTGGTTGTTGTTTAGGAATTTCAGGCTCTGCTGCTCTTTTCTCCTCGGTGCCTTTAGCAAGCATGTAATTGAAAGACGGAACTTGCCCACCACTCCTGCTGAGAGGAGAAATCCAATCTGTCGCTAAATCTGAAGTCAGAGACTCACTGCTGCTGGGATTTCATCAACAAGGCGTCTTCATGCACTGAGATATAATTTAGGCCTTCTAGGCACAGAACTGAGTTGATGCTGGAGTTAGAATATGCTCAAACTGTAACTTATTTGTGCAGCCAGCGGATGGCATTTCTCCTTAGAAAACAGTTGAGCAGGCAAATGTTTAACAAGAGTTCAAACATCACAAAAGGGGAGCTGACTCATTTGCATATTCAACTGAGACATGATTGATGGTCTCGAGTATAAAGCTCTACTTCTATTCAGTGACAATGACAGAAATCTAGCTCTGAATGGGGAATGAAGCCAAAGTGCTCTTTTCTTTAACCCTGTAAGACCCAAATATAGAAAAAAAAACTAGCAAAAAAATAAAACTTAAAAAAATCTAAATAATAATATATAAACTCAAATATAGAAGAAAATGAGCCAAAAAAAAGAAAGATGTATAACAAAATAGAGAAAATGAGCAAAAAAAATCTAAAATTTTTTTTAAATATATATATATATATATATATATAGAGAGAGAGAGAGAGAGACAGAGAGAGAGAGAGAGAGAGAGAGAGAAAAAACTAGCAAAAAATGAAAAAAATAGCAAAAAAAAAAAAAATATATATATATACCCAAATATAGACGAAAATAAGAAAAAAATACATTTATGTAACTAAAGAAGAACCTCACCAGATATTTTTTGCTCTGTGCAAATTATTGTAGATTCCTGTTGCTGTATTTGGTTGTACAGGTGTTTTTTAGTGTACAATCAAATGAAAATAGAGGCGAGTAAATGGCTCTGTTTTATTAACAGTAAGAACCAATGAAGATAGTTGAACAAATATAAAATGCATGAAACATTCACATATTAAAACAAAAAATAAATAAAATGGTGGTTTTCTTTACAAAAATAACAAGGAAAAAAATACAAAGAACACTGATCAGACGACACGTAGAATTTAAAAAATAAACATGTACCTAGCATTTACAGTCCCCTAATTTCTTCTTTTCTGATAAAATGGGGGAGAAAAACAAAATAAAAACACAATTAGAGGCTTTTTTTTGTACAGACAGAATAGTTCCAGAGAGGCAAGGCAGTCACTTTTGATACCACTCATCTGATGCAGCCTTTCACTGCTTCTTCACTACTTCTGCATGAAAAAAACATCACAAGCCAATGTGCAAAATAAGAGAAACCTTTTTTAGACAACTACACCTTTTTTTCCTCTTTGAATCAATGCCCTGCTATTGTCAAAATGGGCACTTGGAGGCATTGAAAGACATTGTACAGTACAGGATAGAGAAAAGGAAATGAACATGTATTCTGGTACCTAAAGTCACTATGGTAGGAGTATCTAAGTACTAATACACTGCCTTTAAGTCATCTTACTCTAGAACACAGACTAGAAGCTGAAGAGAGATTCAGAAAATGCTTATTCCCCATTAAGTAACTACAAAAGCAGCAATGTCACTGAGAAAGAGGTTAATTATTCTGTCTGCAGTTCCACAGTATCCGTGTGCTGGAACTTCCTCCTGTTGGTGTAGAAATAAAACAACGCGTCTTCTCTATTTACACCGATAAGAAGCCGCATCGCAAGCAGATTTCATAGAACGAGATGTGATCGTTTCAGTTCACCGACTTATTTCAAACCACAAAAGGCCTTCTTGTGAGTTGCCCTTTTTTTCTTTTTGACAACACATTAATTAAAACCAATTTAACAGCTTTTTCCTCTTCCGGTTTCTCACATTTGTTGGCAACAAATAAAATCAAAAAGTCAAAGCATTAAAAAAGTACAATACCAGTATCTAGAAATTCTAAAATATTCAAACAGTTTTGACACATTGAAAAAGAAGTCCCATCACCGGTGACTGGAGAAAGTAGAAAAAAGCCAATTGGAAATCATAGGGCACTTGAGTGGACGTACTGTAGTAGAAAGCTAAGGGCACTGATTCTCCCCGTCTGGGCCAAAGAGCATCTATCAGAAACGATTTAAAAGAGTTCCTTTAAAATCAAATAAGCTTCTTGAATCTTTGAATTGCTGACATTCAGAGAAAGAGATGAACTGCGGAGGAAAGTGACGCTGAGATGAACTGCAAGATCAGCTTTTGCACAATTTCAAGATGGCTCTAAACTGTTTGAAAATGACTTTTATCAAGAAACATGTTAACTTTGGTAAGTTAATATCATCATTGGTTTCCCAAAAGGCTGTTACTGTTGAGTAAAAACCACCATTCGGTATTAGTAAGATCGACCTGGACACCGACTTGCAGCTCTGTCCTGTACGTGCTACTGCGGTGTGTTTCCAGCTACTGGGACAGAAAAGGAGGGAAGGAATGATGGAAAACAGAAAAGGTGAAGGAGAAGTAGTAGGAGGCACTACAAATCAGTCTGACATGGTTCAATGGACGGTTACAATTCTGAAATATATAAAACATCTGCAATTCAGCTTGATTTGTGAACACTTCTTGGAACACGTGGTTTGTCAGGGTGGTTACTTAAGGCTGCTGAAATATTCTTTACACTGGATCAGAGCTAATAAATTATTGCAGAGTGTATTTCATTAGAGTGTAAATAGAACATACTTTACAATGCATTCTGTTTGTCTGTGTTAAAGTCTTACAAGTGGAGGAGGACAGGGGGGTTTGGGCTGCTACTATCCAGGGTGTGTTTTAAGGCATGTTCTTATTGTAGGATGGGTCCAGACACGTGGAGAAGGCAAGAGGAAGTGGAGGAGACGGTACAACCACAAAGTTCTGTCCGCTGAGAGAGCAGCCTGGTGGCCTTCAGCCCACCAGGACGTCAGCTAGCATGAAGAGTTTAAAATCAAAATATTATTGTCTGTTTATTTCATTCATGGGTCAGTCTGTGTTGGAGGATGTGTATATGATGCATCAGTCAGAGAGTGGAGTCTGAAGCACTTCATTTCCAGCCTTTTGCTAAAATAGGGTCCTAGAGTGGTTTAATCAGCAGAATGGCCGCTGTTCTGTCCAAAAACATAAAAAAAATAAAATGTTTCAACACCTGCCAACACTGATCACCGCTTGCTTCCATCCAGACTCATGTTTATTCACCCAGACTTCATTTCAGGGAAGCTTCCAGCTCACTTCTGAGCGATGGCCTCCTCTCCGCTCGGCCTCATGCGGTTGAAAGGCCGTCCTCCGACTCCTGCTAACCCCAAACCCACGCTGGCGTCTCGTGCGTTCGCCTCCGTGCTGGCGGAGGAAGTCTGAACCCTAGCAGGGGCTGCTGAGCCTCCAGGCCCCGGAAGGATCTCCGGCAGCGATTCTTTGGCTGGGGGCGCCGACCCAGGGTTAGTGGCGGTCGGGGAGGTTGTTTTGGCGGCTTCGGGCTTGTTAGGGGTTGTAGGGCTGGTCAGGCCGAGGCTGGCCAAGGCGTCCAGAGTCCCATCTGGGTCTACCATCACGTTGATCACTGAGAATAGAAATGTTTGTGTTTTAAACTTTGGATTTTTGAAGGCCACATGTAGCTAACGCTGACGAACGATTGTTGAAGTCGATTTACATCCCAAAAAACGCATCTCTTCGTATAAAAGTTACATGTGTAGAAGTTTTTTCTGAGTGAAAATTAGACTTAGACCGACTTTATTAATCCCAAGAGGGAAATTCTGCAATGCTTATTGGCAACGGTGGGATTTGAACCCACACCCCTGAAGAGACCGGAACCTTAATTCAGCGCCTTAGACCACTTGGCCACACTACCACATCACACAAAATAACCTCTTATTACTTTAGAAGTGATTATGTAGTGTTAATGTATCTACATCTTTGCTTCCTACATAGTTACCACCTACACCTCTGCTCAAACACTGTAAATCTACACACTACACCACGGCAAACTGTAACATTGGAATAATTCAGCCATGTATCATCAAACTGATTTGGAAGGGCGATAAAGACACAGACAGCCCTATCCCAAAAGTTTAGGTGAGGTTTGTTGCTTATGAAACTCCAGAAGCACAAATCTATGTTTTAGAGATAATCACTGCAGCTTTAAGATGGAAATGCTCAGCTTTGGTGTTAATTGGGTTAATTCACTCATGATGTGTCTTCTAGCACAAAAAAAGCCCCACCATATCGAGATGTCAATAAGATTTTAAAAAAACGTGACATTTTTTACCTGAGGGGGTAAATAATACCTTTGACTGTTGCTTATTTCATCTTGAATATTTTGAAATTCAACAAGCAGGTGTCTCCTAAATTTTTCTTCACTCCTCCACGTCTATTAAATGTCAACAGACAAATAAATCCATTCTGTATCAAAATGCCATCGACTGTTTACCTTGCAGCTGCTTCTCGACTCTTTTCAGCTCGAGCAGAATTGAAGAGATTTCCTGCAGAGAGGAAGGAAAACAACAAAATTATTAGCACCCAATAATACTGAAATATTCTTTTAATCAAGTATTATGAAGGCAGAGGGATTCTGTACCTTGTTGGAGGTTTTAAGGAGTGGTATGTCACTCTCTGATCTCAGTTTGTTCTCAATTTCTTCCCAGTTCCTGTCTTTGTCCTTAAATAAAATCCTGGAGAAAAACAACAGACAAGAAAGGTCACATTTGTATTCAAGACTGATTAAAGACAAATATACTGTTTCAGACTCTTTGGACATTATAATATAACAAAGTATAATCACCTGATTTTCCCTGCTGTCTTGTCAACAGAGTGTCTGATCTTTGTGGAGAGCTGAGACACTGAATTGAGCAGCAGACTGTCCAACACCGCCTGAACACACAGGAAAATAAATGAATTGAGGCAAACGACAACCTTCATGTTCATCTACGTTTCATGTCGTGTGCTTTGGGTTTGGCCCTTACATCTTCTCGGTTCCAGGTGCGTCTCCTCAGAGCTCGGGGCTCCAGGCTGTCGGGAGCACGAGGGCGGAGCTCCACTGGTTTACCGTTGATCTCTGGTGCCTTGTTGGTTGAAATCACAGGAGGGATCTTCCTGAAGTTGAGGCTCTCGTCGAACACCCGATCCACCAACTGGACGGAAGCAGCAAAAAGACAGAAATAAAATCCAAAACTTTCTCTTCAGTTGTATCTCAGTTTTGTTTAATAAAGTTAAGTAAAGATGTAAGAATTTGCAAGAAATGAAAGAATAAACAGCTCTGTCAAAGATTCTAGTCATACAGGGCTCTCATGGCAAAACAAGAATGAGCATATAAAGGAATAAAAGTGCAGCAGATGGGCGTGTAGTAAATGAATACCTCTCACAGCAGATGAAAGCCACAAAGCAGCAGAGAGGCAACCGTTTTTATTGAAGCAACACAGGAGGAATGGCAAAGGTGCGATGGAAGCACAGTAAGGCAATAATAGAAGAAGAAAAATCGGGCACCTTTTTCATGCTCTCCTGTATGTCCAGCTGCGAGGGACGTGCAGGGCCTACCTCTTCCCGGGTGTCGATGGCCGATCCCGGGGTGGTGGCTGCGGTGCTGACGGTGGTGCTGGGTGCTGTGCCGGATGAACTGACTGAGTCGATCTCACCGGCCACATCGTGGATTTCGCGGGCCAAGATGGCCAAGTCCTTAGCCAAGTCCTGGCTGATCCTGCGCACACAGGGGAATAACCTGTTAACCATCAGACAGGGTTCTTTAGGACTCAGGATAGACATGAACACATGCACATACTTCAAAATTAGCCAGTAAGGAAGCATATTAAATCACAGCATCATAATAAAACAATACAAACATTAATCCTCTGAATCCAAAAACACATCAGCACATTATCATATTTAAAATCACAAAGAACCTGTGTATTTTAAACTCAAACTAAGCATGTGTGACTTTTGGTTTTGTCAAGAAAATTACATAAATATTACATTAAAATCATGACATTTTATGTCTCGTTTAATAATTTGCCCAAAATGAACCATGTACACTAACATATTCTGTAAAGAAACCAAAAAATTTCCACTCCTCAGCACAAACGCAAAGCCAAGACTGACTCAGCTGCGACTAACATGCACATGACAAAAATTCTGGGACTTTTTGACTGAACTGTCCTGGAAACAAATCAAAAATAAAACTAGGAAATTATCCATTGTTTTTTTTTTTACAGTATTGGTAACACCTGTGGGCACTAAGAATGTTGTACTTGTTGAATTACAATTTTTTGAAAAATAAATAATCAAATAAATGCAACTTCCATTCTGTTTTCTTATTTATGGTATTCTAATTTAAGTTCTATGTACTCCAAGTAATGGCTGAGCTGTTTCCATGGAGTTGCAGGACTTTATATTGCAGTGTAAAATGAGCTCATCACAAGTGGGTGAACGAAAGAATAAATTCTATTACTGAGCAGATCTTGTACAGATCTAGGTAGGTCAATACCTGGCTATCTCCTCGCTGTGCGCTGTCCAGTCCCTGATGTACTCCTCTTGCTCTTTCATGCGGTGTTTCATCCCCACTCCCCCCGGACCCGTCACCACACCGGGGCTTGGGCTCGTGGTGGCGCCGCCGAGTCTGGAGTTGCGGTGTGGGACGAGGTGGTGAGGACGAACGTGAGAGCGTCCTCCATGCTTCGGAGAATTCCGGTTGGAGCCAAACTCTTCCTCTGAAGTGGAGCCGTACTCCGGTGGCAGACGTCTCCACCTGCTGCTACTGGACACTATGATGGTAGCAGAAGGAAAAAATAATCTTTTAGTCAATATCACTGTACTTTATTCTATTACAAAAGCTGCTATTCATGAAATTAATATATGAGCTTGGGAACATGGGAGGCTTTGTTACTGAGGCAGCCCTGAGCCAATCCTGCTTCAGTCTGATAAAATCAGAATGCTACAAACAGAATTGGTCTGTATTTATAGGCAACAGATCAGAGATGAGAAGGGATCCTTTCTGTTTGCGTATAAGGTTATGAAGATGGATTTCAGTTTTTAGTTGTTGAATATGGGTAGGGAATGCAGGAATGTTTGGTGATAGTAAAAAACCACACAAAAGAATAACAGAAACAGCAGAAAAAAGAAACTACTTGACTTTGTCTATTAGCTCGTCGCCCTGGCAGCCAACAAAAGTATCCAACACAGAACATAAATCTTGACAGAGTCATGATACGGTATGTTAGGCTGCTTCAAAACGGTCACACAGCAGCTGCATTAGTGTAGCTGCACCATGATGAGACAACACTTCAGGGTAAGATGGGAGGGGTGGAAGCGCCTTGAGATAGAATCTCCACAAGGTGGAGCACTACTTCAAAATCACTTGCTCATAGGGTGTGAGATCCAAACTGCTTTGATAGTAGCAAGAGCGTCAGTAGAGCATTTGCACCCTCATCACAGTGTTACTGAACTGACTTTAGGGAGGAGACACAGAGCTAACAACATAAATATGCTAGAACTGGGTCATCGTCGCTCATCTTTATACACTGACGTTTCTTAACGTGATTAACTAACATGAGGAGCTTCAGTTGACATTTATATCTTGCAAAATAGTCTAAACAAATTTGGGATTTCATTGTAAAATTTTAGAAACTGTAAAGTGTCTTTAACAAAGGAAATATTCTGAATATTAGTTCATATTCTATCGATCCATGATGGAAATCTTTTTTTTTAAATACCAGCTCTTGCATTGCTAATCTGATTAACCTGCTTTTCCTTTGATGAGCTTGGTCTTAACATCCATTGCTGTGACCCAGGTCTGACACATACACACACACTGCACACACGCAGTCTAATTAGATTCTATGGTTCTGGTACAGTACCCATCAGCTCTTCCTCTGCATCACCCTCTGCAGGTTCAGGCTGAGAGCTCTCTGGACGATGAAAACCAATGCACAAGTTCATCACAACACAGTGGAAATGATTACGGACAAATGTTTACACACTGACAAATAATGAGGTATGTAATGGTGCAGCTGTCTTTGTTTTTATCCTGACTGATAATGACATCAAAATAAACTGAAGTTAAAAACCTCAACTAAGCATTTTACTTTTCCTTCTCTCTTTGCTTCCTTACAATCTGAATGAACTAGAGATCAGACATGTCATTGATGTGCTCACCTGTGGGCGAGCAGTATCCGGATGTAGTGGTCTTTGTCTTGGCCTCATTCAGTTTGGATACACTGTTGGCCCTCATCCTGGGTGTCAGCCTGTTCTCTGTGGGTGTCGATGAGCGCAAACCCAGACGTAGGGCAGTCTCAGCGGACAGGCGGGGTGAAGAGGTGGAGCTCCGAGTAACTGTACACTCTGAGTCACTGCGGGCTGAGATGGAGCCCAGACGGTTCCTTCGTGGCTGAGCCAGCATGTCCAGCCGTGACAGTCCCTTCCGACCACTTGGCGGCTTTGAGGTGGAGCTGGTTGTGGACACCTCAGAAGCCACAGAAACCCTGTCTGCATCAGCCAGATCAGTATCAGACGTGTCCCCGAGTCGGGCACGGCGGAGGAGGGAGGCTCTCGTGGGCCGCGGCTGAGGAAGTGAGGCCTGCTTGTTTAGGGATGAGGTTGTGGCTGCCTGGAGAGTGCGACTGGTTTTGGAGGAACCACTGTTGGAATTCTTCGCAGACCTGCTATCAAGTTTGGAATGGAGGACATCATCTAAACCACGTCCGTGCCCCAGAGGTCCAGAGTAGGTCTCCTGGTCTGAGGAGAGGATGTCAGAGATGGGGAAGGAGGAAGTCTGGTCGTCATCAGTGAGATCCAGAGAAGGCTGGCGTGCTCTGGAGGAGGCAGAAGATGGCTGAACAGAGCGGCGTGCATCAGTCCGAGTCGTTGTTTCAGTTGTTCTGCTTTTGGTCTTCCTCTCCAAACGTTCACGAGCACTGGCGTTTGTGACGCTGGTCTTGGAGGCTGTGCTCATATTGCTTTTCTCCCGGTGCATGCTGCTAAGAGAGCGTCGCTTTTGTACACCACCAGCTGCTTTCCTCTCTGCTTCTCCAGCAGCATGACTAGCTGTGCTGGCAGTGTCCACATCTGACTCAGGAGAGATGGAGTCAGTCCGAGGGGGAAAGCCAGAACCCTGAGTAGTGATGCCAGTTTTACTACCTTTCTGGTCTAGTTTGTTTTCATCTCTCAGTTTGGCCTCTAGAAATGCCATGACAGCTTCAGTGTCCTTCAGCAGTGTAGCAGTATCCATGCTGCCCACAGAGTCACTACGTTCGCGCCCACTGCCGCCTCTGTTGATGCGTGGGATGAGCTCTGCAGGAACATTAGCGCTTGGTTTCTCAATGGTGAAGCTGCCCTGGCGGACTAAAGGCTTCCCAGACTTCTCTCCTCCTTCTGCCCCTCCTCCTTTTCTCTCCTCTGACCTCTTCCTCCTCTCAGAGCTGCCAGAGGTCCGGAGAGGAGCCTTGGATGGGGAGGATATGGAGCTTTGTTTCCGCTTACTGGTCATCTCACCGTCTTCCATGGGAGTTGGGGACTCCCCGTCTCCCTTGTTCTCTTTCTCCTGGGGTTCAGTGTCCTGTTTCTCCCCTATCTCAGACCTCAGAGCTTTGGTAGTGGATTTAGCCCGGGGGTCATCCACAGGAAGCTGGGGGAGGGTCCTGCGCTTACGGTCGGTCAGACTGGAGGAGGATTCACCTCTGCTGAGGGATGCACCAGACTCAAAGGCATCAGCACCTAGAGAACAAAGGACAAACTGAATTCACATGTGACTGATGTTTGTTTTGTTGTTGTTTTTTACACAAATTAAAAGGACATTTGAGACATTTCAAGTGCCCCTTAATATTGCACATTATTTAACCCGATAGGGGTTTTGTAAGGGGAAATGCACTGTAAATACCTAAGTCATATTCTTCTCTAAGATTCAAGTAACTATGTACCTCTCTCTTTGACCAGGAAGGCGGCTGTCTCTGCTCCCGACCCCTCTGGATCTGTCCTGGTGTGATTGGCAGCTAAACTGGCCCACTGAGAGACCCAGCTTGAGTCACCAGGAAGAGCCTGAGATGACACAACAGTGAGGAGAAACAACAGAGGGTTGAGAAAACTCCAATAAAGTGCAGTGAAATCAGTTAGAGGCAGCACAAAATAAAGATACACAGAGTAAATATATATAACATGAAAATTCCCTGATTTGTATCATACTTAACAATACAAATAAAGCTGATTTTGAGGTCCACGCTGTCATCTCTTCAACAAAAAAAGCTGAACAGTTGCTCCTTACTTCAACTAGAAAAAGACATATATCTGAATCCCAGAAAATACAGATAGAACAGACAGAAAGGCTGCCGCTGTTCATACACCCTACCCCTCTCTCTTGTCAAACTGCCTGGAGGGCCAAGCATGTCTCTCCTCATCGTAGCATGATCTAGGTCACTCTCTGGGAGGAATAGTCTACTCCCATGAACAGACAGACAAGAGGAGTGAAGTGGTCAAGCCATGGGAGTGACTGTGAGTCACATCATGAAAGTCAGCCATGAATCTACTTCTGGTTTACGACACTGGGCTGATAGGATTGATGAAACACTGGAGTTATTTCTTTTACAACGGGATTTTCCAAATCAAAACTAAGATAGCGAAGAATGAATCACCTTGGTCAACATCAGTTCTGTAAATATGGACACTTGTGTAGAGATTAATATTTGAGAAGCAGAGAAAGACACAGATCCAGGAAGGGATGACCAGAAAACACTCAAAAAAAGAAAACACAGGAACAACACAAAGTGCAACCACTAGCTGTAATGGTGCAAATTTCTACCTCTTTCCCAGTTTCTCCTGGCTCCTTTCCTTTTCCTTCTGCTTTTAGGTCTGACAGAATAGAGGAGTCTGTGTTCTGCTGCACACCAAACACCTACAAGTATGTGAAAAATAGGAGTCAAACCCTGCTAATATGGCAAAAGACATACATTCAAGCATAATTCATGCAAACCTGACATCATAATGTATGTTTTGTGTGCAGTGATATCTCGCCTATTTAGTCTGCATTCTGTATGCAGTGTAAACATATAAGTACCACTGCACTTTTTATAACTAAAATGAAACACCCTCATGATATACTGTACTGTATAAAAGGTGTATTATTCTGCAGTTCTCTTGAAGAACAAAAGTGAACTGAACAGACACAAGAGGATGCTGTTCAATTAAAGCACTGATCTGCACTAGTTAGTTGAGTACCATGGCAACAACCAGAAATCGAACACGCACACACACACACACACACACACACACACACACACACACACACACACACACACACACACACACACACACACACACACACACACACACACACACACACACACACACACTTAGACACACTATTTACAAAAGGAAGAGAGAGCGAGAGCTGACAGACTGTGAGCAGTGTGCCAATTAAGGTGTCAGCTAATTACAGGAATTAGCATAACAACACTTTCAGTTTTCAATGTAATGCACTCAGACTAACACTGACTCGAAATACATCCCATTAATTATATCCCTGCTCCTTCAAAGACAACACCTGCATGTAACACTTAAAAGGACACTAAAACATGTCATTTAGAGAAGTTTAAATTATGTCTGTGTGATTTGTGGTAGCTCAATGGCAACAATTTAACTTCCTAAAAATAAGTTTAAATGCTGCAATCCTTACTTCTGAATCAGATGTGACAATTAAAAAGCCCAATGAACTCTTCTGATAGTCCATTTAAAGTAAGGCCGGTGGATACTTACTTTACTTGAGAGACTGGTCAAAAGAAATATTGTCATTTTTGGTATTTTTTGCCTCAGCCTGTCATTACGCCCTGAATCTAAAACTGAACTCTCTTTCTAAGTGTATTACTCCCTCCCCTTCCAGATGTGTTTTCGGTGACCATGAAAGAGCACTATGCCACAAGACAGGGACTGTAGTAGAAAATTGATGGTGGTTTTTCAGCATCCTTGGAGCATTGTTTAATAAAACAGGACAGTGCTCGATGGAGCAAGTCTCTCCAGGCTATTACAGAAGCATTAGGTTTACCAGCAGGACGCACAGGATGAGTGGTGGTCAAGCAAGGCAACTGAGAGATGATAGCTTTGTTTCAGTGGCAACAACACCAAGTGGTCTCAAAAGACTCACTAACTCTAAAACTGCAGATGAAGCAGGTAATAAAGAGACTATTAACCTTGCTCTGGTCTGTTTGTGTTTGGGACGATTTTTCTCTTTAGAGTGACTGCAGCGTAACTTTAAATGATGCTCTTATCGTTCCATTGGAGGCTTTTACGGTCACAGTTTGGCAAAGAAAGCACGGATGAACATGTTTTTTGTTTTCACATGACTTCTTGGGTGACTAGAGTCATCAGAGCAATCCTCAATTAAACATGTAAACTATTTCAATGAATGGTCTAATATCTACTCTGGCAGCACTTCTCTCGGCACAATATTGCAGAGGAATTACACCATGTTTTGCTGCATACTTATAAAATAGAAAACATTTCTCTGTGTTTGTGGCAAACTATAGTGGCTTTTCAGATGATGACCAAATTAAACAAGTATCTAAACTAAAAAATGTAAAGCAAAAGTAAAATCACAATGTGGAAGTACATTAGCATTTAGAAAATAGTATTAGACCAATGTAATAATAATAACAATGATATAGACACCAGAAGCAGTAAAATGAAGGCAGTAAAGTGTGTTTGGCTTTTTACCTCCATTGGGAATTTTATAGATTTATGATTCAGAGGGGAATTTAGAAGGGTCAGCAAAATGCTTTTTTAAATCACAAATTGACACTCATGGCATGAATTCATAATTAAGTGTCCTCTGTATCACAAAATGAAAAAAGAAGATATCTCTGTTTCTCAGTTGTTTATATTTCTAAAGAGCAAAAAAGTGATGCATAAGGAAATCTTTTGGTAACAGCCCCAAAGCATCTCATAGCAGTTAAATTAAAACATTCTAATCAATTAAAGTACTGTGAAAGGTGAAGCAGAAATGTTCCCACATAATGCATGAATCTCTGAACATTCTTACCTTGTCTATCATGCGCCTGGCCTCCTCTTCCTCTGGGTTCCTGTTTTCCAGTTCGATAGTGTAGGTCCCCTTATCGCTGTGGTCGTCCTCTCCCTCCGCTCCAGCTGCACCTCCTCCTCGGCCCAGGACCGAGGTGTCCTCACTGGGGCTGGTGGGGCTACCCGTCGCCAGCCCGGTACTGGCTGAGCTCCGACCGATACTCGGATCCTCTGACCTCTGCTTTAGGAGCACGCGGGCAGCTGTAGGGGCACCTACAGTCACAGTAGCTGGTATTGGAGCTGGGACTTTACCTGGTAGGTAGACACACAGTGCAGAAATACAGCTATTGGAAAAACATGGACACACACACACAAACACACGCATATATAAAGCTTTCACAGTTTCATGCTGCAGAGGTAAGTCATGGTAAAAACTGCATTTTTCTTGAGAATGGTGCCTTTAAGGAGTTCTTTTACTAAAATAACTTAACTCAGCATATCTCATTATATTTTAAGGGCATAATTCCAAACTTAACATTTACTTCAGGAAACGCACACAAAGCTGCTCTTAGAAAGAGTGTATAAAGACATTAAATCACAGTTTTATTACCTGAGTCTGAAGCCGTAGAGGCAGAGGTGGAAATGCTAAACACCTTGGGGTGAGAGGGAGGCTGAGGACACAGTGCCTCCCCACCAGCTCCTCCCCCCAGCAGGGGTGCAGTCTGAGAAAATGAATATGATCTGCGCTTGCGAGGGTTTTCCTCGTCGTAGAATTCGATCATGAAGGCCGTCCGGGTGCCAGTTGTTTTGGACCCGCTCACTGTTACGTTGCCGCCTCCTGCTCCTCCTCCCACGTGGCTGTGTGCTGCTTTTAGGCGTTCCTCCAGGGCATGGCGGCGGTTGGCGAAACGCAAGCCCAGCCCGTTCTCTGAGTCACTCTGGGTGCCGTCCTCATGTTTGCTGCCTATTGGGACACAAACAAAAAGAAAAACATAATAGAGTCATAACCATTTCAACAATAACAAATTCATTCCACCTGACATTGTATAAATGCGTCTATTATTCCCAATTTACAATCAAATGTTTGCTCACCTGGAACAGGTCTAACTGCATCAAACAATTATGACATTTACGTTGGCTAGATTTGGATGCAACCTACAATCTACGAATAACCTGCAGAATGTTAGATAAGCTTAATAAATTCATGCCATAACATACGTACACAACAGTTTCACAGCAACAGACAACAGCTGATGCATATCTATGGAGACGCAATCAAGCAGCAATGTGCAGTACAGCAATGTGTGTGGCTGTGAAGAAGTCTAAATCAATTAAGCAACCAAAAGGAAGAAGGAAACAAAAGTCCCACATCCACCTGAAAGCACATCCATTATGGACACTGCAACTAGAAACAAATGCTGCCTGCTAACCAATATAACCTAAAATCAACTATGAACTTTCAGCTGTGGCCAGAATCTAATTGTTCCAGCATCTAAACAGCCCCTAACTTCACAATGCTGACTCTACCTACCACATTACAGCAGTTCCTACATTCTGATCAGTCTGGGTTGAATCAACATGTCCTCTCTGTGTTGTACGACGGCAGACAGTGTGCCACGCTAATCCAGACATGCCACCCACACGACTACTGACCCTGCCTACTTCACTGGCAGCAAGAGAGGCGAGGGGGAGGGTAGGAGGAGAACATGGAGGGAGTAGCGAGGGCTGGATGTGAGAGTGTGAGTGTGGAGGGGGGAGGTTTTAGTGATGGAGAAGAAGGGGAGGTAAAGGGAAAGAAAGGGGAGGCTGAACAGAGAAGGAGGTTGGGGGATGTGGGGGAAGGAGAAGGGTGGATGGGAAAGGGAGGAAACTGGATTAAATGGGAGGAAAGAGATAAAACAGAGACTGGAGAAGGCTCAGGATATAGTATACTGCAATTGGAGTTGACAGTCACTCACACAATCAAGCACCCAGGCACAGCCAAGCAGTTAACTAGCTAACCGTCAGCCTTTGACAGCTGCGGTAGACGACTATCAGGAAACACTTCCACTTCACAATCACTTGTATAAACCAGAGCACTGGGCTATATTTATTATCCTGGGTCTACATTACAGCATTAATCTACAATCTACATTCTACATCTGTCAAACACTTTACATCCTACACAGTGGGAGTTAAGTAATCACACAATTTAATGTCTGTATGTTGTAATTCTCTTGTTAGCCAAGTGTTGATGTTTCACACAGTTTCACTTTATCCTCAGTGTTTAAGCAATACTAGTGGACAGCGCTCCATGAGAAAGGAGGACAAAGTGCTTCCATGTCTGAGTAGGACTGTCATAACTATTTCACAACTGCCTGATAGCAGTTATTTGAACTGTGATCATTTTTGCAAAATCATTACAATGGTTTCCATACAACTCTAAAAATAGAGCAGGATGACACTAACAGAAACGCCATATTTGAATCACCATATTGTCTTCCACTGGTTGCATCCCCTTCTTCAGCTATAGTGTAAAAGCACCTTCTATCTTGATGTGCTTAACTGAATATTTAACCAACTGCATTTCTATAAGCATCTTAATTTAGTCACAGTTCTGCTAAAGGGTCATTTTGGTTTTAAGTCAAATCAAGAATCAGAGCCTAATAACTTCAAAGAAGCAATTTTTCAAATTTGCAACCAAAAGTGTGCTAATATCAAAAATCTAAAATCACTAGAGCCAAAAAATAGCAGAATTTGTTTGCAATTATGTGGATGTGTATAAAATTTCATGACTGTGGGAGCCCTATGGCTGAGTGACCATAGTGGTTTGGCTGGGAAACTATCCATATTCTGTAACTTTGAATAAGTCTGTTGCTCTGATATAACTTTCCTTTTGTCTTCTACATTTATTTTTTCTGTAATCTGCAGTCTGAGATTATAATCCTGATGCCACAGTTTATAACTATGTATAACAGAAAGCGTGCCTAACACAAGGGGTCTTTTGACAAATATAAGCTTGACCCAATTTAGGGAATATACATTAATATATCTCAGCCTATGCTACTGTCTCACAAGTCCTCCACCTTTATTGCAGTAAAAGATAAACTGCTGAAGCACCCCTTTAAGTATTGTCTCTACACTGGGGTATCACACTGGCTCTGTTGCCTAGGGCATATTTCTGAGTCTGCGGCTCGTTTGTCACATTCCACCACCCACCTCCTCCAACTTTCCTGTCTTTCATCACTGTTAGACATTTAATAAAGCATACATATCATTAAAATGGAAGAAAAAGAAAGCAGGAAGGGAATGAAAGAAGAAAGCAGCAGCGCGTTACAGTAGCTTGAGGAGATCAGCAGATAAGCAGAGAGAGGCAGGTCTTTCATGCTGTGTTCCCCAGACAAAGAAGCCCTTGGCAGGGCCAGAGGAGAACAGAGGTGTCTGTGAGTCCAGTGCTCCGTCCCACTTGCCCCACTATGACTCACAGTGGAGCTGGCCTCTGCCTCTGCCGCTGGCTACGCACACGTGCACACATGCACACATGCACACATACACAACTGAGCACCCGGCACAAGGATGCACTGACTTTGCATGCGTGCGCAGTTGCACAAACATGCAACCCCAAACATAAACAGAATTGCATTGTATTGTGAGCTTACTATACAGCACACAACTGAATTTCCCTCCATATGTATCTGTTAAGCTTTCACTACAACTGCAAATTAATCTCAATTTTACATGAAGCATGCATAAAAATCACAAAATTATCCTTGCAATGTGAATAGCATTTGAGATCATTTAAGAATCACATCCTGCAAGAAAACGCAAGAATTTTCTGATGCTACAGTGATACACACATTGCAGTTCATACTCCAAATAAACGACAGCCTAAAAATGCATCCTAGATATGGCTCCTTACATCAAAAAGTAATAGACTCACCTTGATGTTTGCAAATCAAACGTTTAGCTGAGTTGCCTCCTCAATTTCCTTGTTCAAACCTCTGCCACTCTCTGCCGAGCACCTCTATGACACACCCTTAGCACATCTCACTTGCCGCTTCTCGCACATGCTGCACTGCTCGTCTGCAGATCAGTGCTGAGCATGTTTCCAACGTGCACATGCAGCAGACACAGACATGGCGATTTCAGCCACACAAACCAGCATGTCAGCAGCACACGCTTCACACACGCCCTGAACCAGCACTGAAAAGGATTTCTCACACATGCTCCGGCAGCCTTCAAACACACAAACAGACGTTCACGGCTAGTTTTGGCTCTTTGTAAATGTATGTCGGTATTCTTGCATCTCTGTTACTATAACAACTATCTACCAAAAACTGCTTCCTTCGCCACCTCCCTTTCTGCTTCTACTGCAGTCCAGACAACAAGCCCTTCTCTCACTCTCTCTCCTTATTGCCTCCCTTTGTCCTGTCACTTTTTCTGCTATTGCTGCAAACACTGCTGTTAGCGCTACAGTGAAGTTTTTCCCTCTTCTTCACCCTCTCACCTACCTCCCCAACATACCTGCTTTCACACATCATGCGTCTTGTCATCCAGCTGTCCATCTACCCCTCTGTAGATCCCTCTGTGTCCTGTCCCTCCTTACTCCACCCTTTCTTTGACCCCTTCTTTTCCCCTCAGTTATTCTTGGCTTCCTTTAATTCATGTCACAAGCACCATCTATTACCTGCTCTTAGGTCACATCTCTGGTTAGAAAGACCGCAGTGTCCAGCAGTCCAAAAGTCAGTCAGTCAGTCAGTCAGTGTAATCATCCATTAGGTGAGCCATTCTGTCAGCCAGTTGACATGCATGTTGTACTAACTCCATCTAATGAATTAGCTTTCCTGCCTTCCACGTCTGCTTCACAGATTTCCATTTCCATCAGCTCCTATCCTTCTGGTCCCTGCCCCTACATGTCAACAACATCATAAATTGGCCTCCATTTAATTGAGTCACGACCAGCATGTAGTCTACAACAGTACTGCAAAGCACTGGACCTAAACTCTCTTTACTGGCATCACAAAGCCTAGCATAGCCTCGCCTTGTCAGACCCATTCCCACAAAACCCCCTGGCAGCAGAAGCCTACTCATCAGTTGGCTGCTTACAGGTAAAGGGGACAAAGAAATGCAGAGAAGCATGAAAATTACAGTCATAGCATTCCCAAACCTTACCCCAAGGATACATAGCAACTAGCCCAGCAAGGTTAACTGGGAAGATTTACTGTAGATGCCAACACTGGCAACACAAAAGAAGAAATCAAACCAAAAGCCACTTCTAAAGCCCTTGAAGGCAACTGCCATGATGTGTAGAGTATGTTTTTCTCACTGGATAATATTTCTGTAAATGGTTGAAAAGTGAAAACCAATGGGGGCTGTACTATGCTACCAACGCTAAGTGATGTCTTTGGCTGTCAGGGGTTTAAATGTTTCTTTCTTCCTGACGCTAATACCATGGCTTGGTTACCACCTCCAATAACCTGCAGTCCAAGCAAAGAGTCAGCCCAGTCCTTGCATAGCATAAGAAGAAACAAATGGAAAACTGAGACAGTAGCCATTTCAACATGATTGCCAAGCATATTTTTGAAATGTGTCAAAAAGCAATTAAAAAAATGAAGCAAATTGGGCTTGTTTCTGCTTCTGAGTGAATATATGAGGCTGCGTAGTGTCAACAGAAACATGGTTCTAATAACCGGATCAACAAGAGGCCAAAGAAAATGGACAGAAAGCTTTAGCAATTGTTTTGAATCGATAAAGTTGTGATTGTTCTTTCATGCAGCTTTGGTCAGCCATGTTTCATGCTGTCTAGAGGCAAACACAACATAAGAAGTACAAACAGCTGATCAGTTGCCTAAATTAAATGTTCACTACATCGAAATGTCTTTGGAAAATCTCTCATTATGCACATACACTGTTTTTATAAAATGATTTATTGTGCATAAATCTGTTTAAGTTAAAAATCACTTCATCCAAACCTTTCTGATTTGTGTCCCCCAAATTTAGCAGTTTTCATTAGTTGTTTTAATGTGATACTTGAAATGTGCATAAAATCACATTATTGTAATACAAAACTCAGAGCTAATAGTATAATTATTGTTCGAGTTAAATAACTGATTACTCAAAAAAGAATATTATTGCAGAAGGTAAAGAAGGATCATTTAAGGAGAAATAATCAAGGAAGAAGTCAGGAACCAGTCGCACACAACAAAAAACACAGTCCACAGACATAAAAATATAAACAGAAAACAGGCTTCACCTTTCAGTCTTTTGAGATGGACCGGCACATCGCTCTTGATGCTCTTGCTGTCGTCCTCGGCAGACTCGCTGCGCACCAGAGTGGGGTCATTTTGGGCCAGCCAATCAGCCACCTTGCTCTCGGATGCCATCATGGCGGCCTGCAGCGTGCTCAAGTCCCTCCCTCCTGCGCCGGCACTTCCTGCTCCACTCTTCTTGGAGCGAGACCTGTGGTGGTCGGGTGTGAACTTTGACACATGGTCTTTAATGGTGACTTTCCCAGGAGAAGTGTTGTCAAACTCTATGGTGAAGGAGGCGTGACCTTGAGCTGTGGAGCAGACATTGCAGTTTTATCACTGTGTGAGTCAGTGCTAAATATAGGGTTGCTAACGGTGGCACTTTTAAAAAAATTGATGTGTACATGCGATTACCTGCTAGAATCAAACTACAAAAATATAAACTACATGAATAACCAATCAGCTGAAGACTTCTGTTGGAGAATGAGCCTCTGTTTGCACAAGACAAACAGTGGCCTTGTTTCGTTTTGGCCAAGAAGACTTTCACAAAGGCCAACTTGATGGCACTCAAAAGTTGCAATGTAAATACAGTGTATTAGCATTGTCAGAAATTAATGTTGTAATGATTTACTGCCCCTGCATATATGACGAACTGCAAGGATCTTAAATAACACAGACCCTATTACTTTACATTGGTATTAAATACAAAAAAATAGGAACACTGGTCCATTTATGTACAACAAATCAGAATAAATTTCATGTATGTTTCACTTCACCTGTAGCGATGTGACTGTGAGCGGCTGAACCCTCTGTGTCCTTAGTGGGAATCTCATGGATCCCGTTATTGGCCATGTGACCCTCCTTGGTCGGGATCTCAAAGTAACTAGAATCCTGGCCAGCAGATGCATGAAGGCCGTCCTCTTTAGCTTTCTCCCCCCGACGTGCCTCTTTGCTCTCTGAGTGTGGAAAAAGTGAAAACACATTGCAATGGTTAAATATTTAAATTCTGATGTTGGCAAGCTCAAAGGAAGCTCGTTGCAGCGTTTTAAGTTGAACTAGGTCACACAAAATAGATCTGCATGACAAGTACAACAAAACAAAATATAATTTGGATTGAAAAGTAAATACAAGGTGTTATCTGTACGACTGAGTATAGTTGCAATGATTAATCGATCAGTTGTAAGTGTAAAATCAATTGCCACCTCTTTTGATAATCGATTAATTGTTTTGAGTAATTTCTGAAGAAAAAAATGTTAAAATTGTCTGTCTAAATTTCAATATTTACAGTTTTTTAAATTCCTCTATTACAGTAAATGAAATATCTTTGGGCTGTAGACAAATCAAGATAGTTGAGGATGACTGATGAACATTTTTTGCCATTTTATAGATCAAACAACTAAATGATCGCTCAGGAGAGGAAAAGCAACAATAAAATTTATCATTAGTTGAAGCCATACCACCAAGTAGTCATAAGAATATTTAGTTCAGTTCATCTTTATTGATACAGAACAGGACGAGATGCATCTTGAGGCCAGTAAACACATTAGTTATTAGTTTAATAACATAAAATCCCAATTCTGCAACATCACAGATGAACACTGGGCCTAACTAATGAAAGTGAAAGCAATGAAAGTAAAAGATCAAGTTAGATCCCATATGGACCAATTGATTCAGAGTTTGCTCTTCAGTGAGTGTGCATTGAAGCCACATATATATATTCTGTCTGTTTTGTCACTCTGTCACCAAAGACAAAAAGTGCTGCTGCAGCTCTTTAAAACCTGCTTTGTGGCATCGGCAATATGGAGCACTTATTTTCTCCTCTGTTCATATTAACAAACAGAGCCTCTGTGGGATCTAAATATGATAAATGATACTTTCAGAAATTAGAGGGGCCATCTGCTTCATGTTGGGGAGCAAATGTAGGAACATATGGCAATCGGGAAACAAGAAACAGAAACTGTCTTTGCAGAATGTAATCACTAGTAGAAAGAACCTGAGTGATTTTTGTCACGAATAACACACTTCTAAAAGAAGATTGCGCCGCTTAAGGACTCAAGACACAAAGCAGGATCTTCCCAAAAACAGAATCTCTGAATTAAAAGCTTAATTTTCCTCTACACTTCCCTGCCTACATCTGCCTCATTAAAATGATCAGTGGCTGCCAACATAAGCTGCTCTGCAATTTTGGGAGGATTTACAACATGGATTTGAACACAGAGCAAATATGAGGTACTTGACATCAAATTTGTTCAGTGATCCTTCAGATGCAATGACTTAACTGAGAAAGAAATACCACACAAAAACAACAAAACAAAGGATTTAAGTTTGAGATAATAGTGTTACTATAATGCTAACATTTCTGTCCATGCTCTATGTAAACTCAGAGAGGTTTATAAGTCTTAAAATTGACTACAGTATAACCGTTAGCCCTTTCTTTAAAATTGTGATAACTGACTAAACTTCCTCTATCTCACATAAGAGTTACCATAAGTCACATGGCTCATCTGAGAATCACCTACAGTAGTCATTTCTGTAAAGCAGGGTTTAATGAATTAGATTGTGAGCATCTATGTATAGTTCAAACTAATGCTGAATGTGCTGCAGGATTTTCTGTGTTGGCAAAATCAATGTTTTCTATTAGAGTCTACTACATGCAAAGATTAAAACTGACAACAGGCTGCATTACAATGAAGCCTTCGAATAATATGGACATTCAGTACACTTAAAAACAGCATTTGCTCTAAGGTGTGCCTTTAAATAAGAATGTAAAAACCTAGCATGCAGTGACTTCTCATTTCAATTTTAAAACACTTGAGAGCTTAGTAGAGTTGACTGACCAAACAGTTCTTAAAGGAGTTGCAGGTAATAAAGCAAGTGCCAGGCCAGCGGATGCCAGACTAACACAAAGTTAGCACAAATTAAAAGCCCTTTACCAGCTCCATTAGCCGAACTACATGGATTTGAGAGCAATACTTACGAGAGAATTAGCTAATGATTGCTGCAGCGTAGAGGGAGAGAGAGTGCTCTGTTTGGACGCTGTGTGTATCAGTGTGTGTGCTGGGAGAAAAGGGGGAGCTGGTGCAATGGAGTAACCCAATCGGTTTGAGTGACAATACGTAAGGAGGGGGGCAGGGGGAGCTGACAACACAGCCTATTCACTGGGAAAAAGAAAAAGGACACACACTAAACTTAACTGACACACACATGCATGCAACAAAGCAAAGAAAAACACACTCAAACAGAATCGCTTCCTGCTCTAAACCTCTCTTTTTCTCTTTCACTTCCCTTTAACTGCTACATCTGATGTGAACACACAGATTACAGTATTTCAAAACCAAGTACACTGATGAGTATTTTATTTTGATGCTGAGGTCAATATCACGTACATAAATACACAGCAACAGCCCTGGAGTATGTTGCTTGACAAAACAAATCAAACATCACTACATTCATTCAGCAGCGAGTCTTTTTAAAGCCAATGCTGCAAGAGGACAAAATACCTTCCACTCACCCACTTCCATGACTGAAGTAGCCAATCCCATTTGCTGGATTTTTTGAAAAGCTTTTAGGGTTTCAAATCACCCTTCCACGCTTGCACAGCTTTACTCCAAACTGACAGTCTTTTCAAATGTCACTCCCGACTGAAAAAAAAATACTTTGCAAAAATCCGAAGGAATATGCATGGTACGACACAGAGAGAGGCGATTGTTAAACATAGTCTTCCTGTTTAAGATGCTGCCAGATTATCCATCCAGATGTGGTAAGAGATTTGAGGACGCTTCAGTCTGCTCCACTGTTTGCATGTAGTAAACCTCCCCCCACTCCTTCAGACTACACTGATGCACACCAAACCAGCCTGGTACAGACTGATTTTGTACTCACTCAGCTGTTCCACTATTGGTGTAGCCTCTAATCCTGTTACTCTGACTACCCGCTACCAGTTAAACAGAATCCCCCCATCCAACGGTCACAACACACACGCATATTGTAAGCAAACAGACATACACGCAGGCTCTGAAAAAAGCCTTTGTGCGCACTTGGTTGTACATTGTCACGAATGCAAACACACAGTCTAGCTGGACATCACCCCCGTCCACCCAGACAAAGCAAATAAACAGAGCTAGTGGGCATTAAGACGATTAAGCTATCATTTCACTTCCGAGATAAAATACTCTGCCCTGCATGATTTAATTTAGCATAGCATATTTAATCTGCAGGATATCAAATAGCATACTGTTCAGTTACAGTATTAGTATACGCATGAAACTCTAACCTCACTACACAATACAGCATTTTCATTTATTTCTTTGTGTAAAAATACAAATACAAATGAGCACTTTCAAACTTCTGATGCTTTAAAACTACAGCAAATATGGGCAAAAATGTTAAATGTACTACTTTTAGTGACACTGAAATTGGGTCTTGCATAAAATTTTCTTACAAATAAGACAAAATCCATAACCTGTAGAGTATATTCAAATACACAGAATGTATATGCAATTTCTATTCATGTGAAGAGTAGTACAAACATAAAATTTTTGACAAATCAAAGTCAAAACTACTAAAGTTCACTCTATCGTGAAAGTCACCTGGCTTTCTTCTAGAACTTGTGTTTTTGTTATATGATACTGTCATTGTACAAAGCTAAGTCTATCACTTTCTGTACCGTATATATATTTTGTTAATGGAAAGGAGAGAGCGTGTGTGTGTGATGGTGGCGGAAAATCACTCAAAATTTCACAGCCTCTTACCTGAAGTGGAGCTGTCATGTTTTTTCGTGGATGACTTGGTTTCTTGTTTGAAGGAATTCTCATCATCTGCATCCCCATCCCCCCACCAAGACGGCTGGCCGTACAGGGGGGTCCCACGAGGCAGCGCCGTAACATCCCCTGAGACAGATGCACACATGGACACAATTCAACAAAGACTCGCAGAAGGTGAACATTTTATTGTATCTGTGGTCTGTCAAGTTAGATGTTTGTTATGGATTTTGCATTCCCGGGCACTGTCTGCATAAACAGCTCATTGAATCACAAAGTGAACCCAGCTGCTCTTTGTGTGTGTGTGTGTGTGTTTTTGTGCATTAATTCCCCTCTGGTCGGGTCTTGAACCACTGACCTATTTTCAGAATTTCAGTCAGCAGGGTGGACACACACATGTGAACAGTCTCTTTATCATGCTCTCTCTCTCTCTCTGACACAAGGGGCATAAATTAAAGAGGGACTTTCCATTTGCTTCTCTGCCACCATCAGACTGAAAGCTGACATGGGACAAGCATCCTGTGGTAACTTATTTTCTAAACTAAGCCATGAAGTGAGAGGAAATACAGTTGAGAGAAGGAAACCACATGTATCAAAGGTCCTCATCCAGATTTGAACCAGAAATGTTTCATCTTAGATCAGCTGTGTTAACCTCTTTATACTCTTTCCTCCTCTTTTCTTTTCGGGACCCTATATCCTGAGCTGTGTAAGTTAAATCATAGTATACCCAGATAATTATAGACGCTCTGTGTCAAATTGCATGCAGTAAGTAGGGTTCTTCTATATAAAAGCTACTGAATGTATGTTTACAATGAGCTATAATATCTGGGTGAGGCCTGGTATTACAGCACCAACACTGCAGGATTACATCCCCAGAACCAAAGTGAGGATGTCATTAAAAAAAATGAGTGGTAGATGGGGTGACATGCAACACTACATGTGTACCGCTGCTTGTTTAAGTCCAAATGTGTAAATGTATGTGCGTGCTTATGAATCTTACTGTATTTTAAGAAAAGTAGAGCATATGGGTTTGCATTATGACCTTGTCACTGCTTAATCTGAGCAAAAATACAAGCCCCACATGGCCTTGTTTCCACATCTGGAGATTATCCAGGACCCCTGCTAGGACCCCAGCCTGCCCAGTGATGTGAGTTATTAGGGGCACCCTAAGATCTAAACTGCCTTTATGATAAAACAGTGACTGCATGATAGTGTGGTGGTTGAAGTCCTTTCCAGAGTGACCATGTCCACCCCCTGCTGGCCTGAGATGAAACCCTTGCACAATATTCTGGCTGATAAAACATTTTCTTTAAGAAGAAATCCACCTTAGCGGT
The DNA here is from genome assembly GCF_022539595.1 of Amphiprion ocellaris. NCBI lineage: Eukaryota > Metazoa > Chordata > Actinopteri > Pomacentridae > Amphiprion > Amphiprion ocellaris. The sequence goes on from NC_072781.1 coordinate 4,140,418, forward strand.
TTAAAAAAGAAAAAACACACATGTGGCATGATGTTGCACAAATGTAGATCATGACATGTCAGGATCTATAGTTCATGAAGAAGCCAGTTCTCTTGGGGTTATAGAACGTCACAAAGCATTGAAAATTTGTGAATTTAGTTTGACACTTCCGTGACTTACATCCACAAAATCCAGAGAATATTTGTTAAATAATTAGTAATACATATCAGAAAAAAACAATGATTAAATCTTAGTACTTCTTGTGCGATTACAGAACCCTCCCCTGGTATTTCTGTTCCCATTACTACAAAAGGAAACATGACTTAGGATATTATTCATACATTTTTAAGTAAAATGAATAAAGGATATCTTGTGATAGGAGTCATTAAAAGTAAATTCCAAGAAAAGAGCAAATCAAATCAACACAAAACACATGCTAGTATATATTTACAGTATCGCCACATCCCCCTCTGCTCAGTCTCTCACCTCCTATCCTCTCCTCAGCTTTGTGAGAGTCCACAGGTTTAGCTGACGGCTCTTTGGAGGAAGCAACCCCATCTGTTGTTCGGCTCGCCAATGCCTTTGTGGTGCCACTACTGGGGGATTTCAGAGTCTTTGTAGGGGTCTTAGTGGGAGACTTGCTTGTGGTTGCGGCAGTAGTGGTTTCTCCATTGGACGGCTTCTTGCTAAGCTGGAGGCCGCTGGTGAACTTTTCATGCTGAAGAGGGATGAAGAAAAAAACATATTGATAGGAGATCTAAGTAGTATCATATACCTGTGGTTATATTTAATAAAGCATCAGATGCAAGTTCTCACCTTTAGAGCTTCCTCAGGCACAGTGAGCTCTCCTCTCACCACCGTGAACAAGTTGGTATGTGAGGCAGTCAAGTTAAGGAGATAATGGCCAGGAGACTTTACTGCAACAAGCTGTAAATTCAACTATGTTTATAAGGTAAATAAAAATCTGGGATCTTGTTAAGAACTAAAATAGCTACTCGACATGTGGTTGGAGTGATGAACCCACTAGTGAATATATGAGGGGTGAAAAGGTTTAAGGACCTGAAAAGTAATAAGGATATCATATCCAAACCTCAGCTTGTCCTCCAACTTGAGAGTGATGTACATCTGCTCCTGAATGCGGACATCATTTACAAAAGTCTGCAGAGAGAAGGTCAAAGTCAGACAAAAAACAACGTGGTGATTTAAATAAAATGTAGAAATAAAAAATTTAATTTGCATAAAATCAACACAAAGTCTACTGTAGTTTATGTGAGAATATAAACAGCTAAAATCTTTCTTTCTAAGGACAGTTTTTGTAAAGGAAAGGAAGATGCCATCATAAAACAGCATCTGATTAAATTGTGACATACGCATCCTGTGTCTGTATTTAAATGGCATTAAGGGTTGCAACTAACAATTATTTCTAATACTGATTTATCTGCCAAATATTCTGTCAGTCACACAATTAATGTTTTATTTATAAAAACACCAGAAAAAAATGAAAAAAATGCCGTTATCCCTTTCCACAACCCCAACAATGACATCTTGTCAGTCCAAAAGCTAAAGATATTAAGTCTACAGTAGGGGTCAACTGAGACAAGATTATTATTTATCAAGGAAATGATAACCGATAAGTGGACCCAATATACATTTGCAGTAAATATTAAAATCGCAGTGTCAAAATAACAACACAAACTCTAACACAAAACTTTACAAAAATGTCTTTGTGAATGTATGTTTTACATGCAAGTGATTAAAAGAGAACTTTTAAACATTTATTCTTCAGTATTGATAAGCTATTTCTCATGGCACGTAGTCAATCAGATAGTGATTTGGGCAGGATATTGCTCAAAATTACAGATTTCTGACTACAGATAAAGAATGGTGACTGCATTAAAGCCATTAAAGCCAAAGCAGCACTTTTTAAAATTTATTTACTTTATTGGGCATCGGTTTTTAGAAATAATGATACTGATAATCTGTAAAATGCAGCATGTGCCAAAGAAAAGCAGCATTTGAGAAGCTGAAAACCAAGAATGTTTGGCAGTTCCACATGAAAATAAATCTGTGAAGTGACTCCACTGTTAATTAAAATAACTGCAGAATAACTTCATGGTAATCATATAACAAATTCAGTTGTAGCTGAAATAAAACTTTCTTCAGGTGTGTATTTGGGCTGTTTTCAAGGATTTTGAAGTTCGGAAAACTCGTCCAGCCAGGACTAAAGGCCAAAGCACAAAAGCACATTTCCCTGCGTTTCAGTTCCCACTTCTCGCCTCTCCCTCTCCCATTCCACCCTTTCACCGTCTACTATGCAGCTCTGAGAAAGATCAGATTTCACTTGAACTACAAATGAAATTCTACCACGCTTGCACTGCTGTTGTAATAAAACATTCCTGTCTTCTCTCTAGTGAGATGAAATCACAACAGTTTAACAAAACAGCAATGAAATGGTTTCAGCAAGAGAGCAAAATGGTGACCCTGTCCAAATGCAGCTTTTTACTCATTTCTGTGTCAACCCTGCACTGACTCAGCACGAGAAAACTTCCTCTGAATGGAGCTAAAGAAGCTGGACGGTTAATGACACAGCAGGAAGCGGCTATGACTCTGGCGTCCTTTCTGAATGCTGGAGAGGATGTGAGGGACGCTGTGCATCTGTATTTAATCTGGTGGGCTGTGACTGAGCACTAATCACTGCACATGACTAACGCTGTTTGGCAACTGTAGCCAGGTTTTACTGAGCTACAATGCCAAAGAGAGAGAAGTGGATAGAGAAATACAGAGTGTAAATGCGTCCCTGAAGGTTACAGTACAAAACAACCTTTAAATTATACATAAATATTTAAATTTAGCATCAGTTATGTTATGTATAGAGAGTTCTTTTATGAAACTTCACATTCTTTTTACTTTATCAGCTAAAGCTCTATTATTGGAATAACAACAACTACATTTTACCAAACATCAGAGGTTAATGCACTGGCCTCTAATTTATCACACTTCCCCTTCTTTTCCTCTTCAACAAAGGCTTTCTTCTTGCCTCTCTCTTCTGTTTACAAATTGTACTCATGTAAACAAACCTCATGCAGAATCAGGACACATTATCAGCCTAAATCAGTTTGTTGTTTTGTCATAAACTCTTTAGAAAGAGACAAATCAATCAATTAGAAAATAAAAGGTCCCAGTGCTGCGTTATATTGGCAGAGTGACCCTTTGGTTCATGTTAGGATCACAGCATTTGGCCTGAAGAAGTGATTTGCATAATTAGGTTTGCATTTAAATCGACCTGAGCCTCGATATAAATCTTAATTGACAGAAAGATTGATTAAAAGCAGAAAAATAGAAGGTCCTATCGATTCTCAAAAAATAACTTAACCTCTAACCTTCACAACCTCATCCTTATCTACTTTTACCTTGAATGTTTTCTATGTATCTGTTGGGTTTCTCTCTGTGTTTGCTTTTTCTATCCACCTTCCGCTCAACCCCTTTATTTCATCTTCAGTTGGATGAACTCATTCTCTTCACTCTGCATCCATCATTTCTCCTCCTTCTCTCTGCTACTCTATTCCTTTCTGTCCTCTCCATGTTCTCTCTTGTCCTTTTATCTTTGTCCTCACTGCTCTCTGTTTTGCATATTTCAGACTGTGCACTCACCCCATTCAGGCTGCCCAGGTCCTTGACCTTGTGTTCATCAGTCCCAGCCTCATAGTTGATGACTGCATGCTGCTTATCCACACTGCGGGACTTCAGACAGAAATGTATCACATGTTAGTGACATCTTATCATGAAGATAATAGGTCCCATCTAAGCAGACAGGGAAAAATATAAGTTTTACTATTCATGTGTACTGTTGTTCTACTACATTTCTTTACATGACTTACATGAATGCATGCTTCATTACAGATACAGAGAGACTGAGCCTTTCTGTAAACTGCAAACCAGCAACTGTTTCTTACAAAACCATTAGATGGCTGTATCTGACTGGAGTAATTTGTGCTATGTTAAGCTCTTGCGGACGTATTTGCACCCAATGTGAAGAATGCAACACTGACGGTAAGTCTCAATGTTACTATGTAAAATATCTTCTATCACGTCAAGTTGAAGCATATCAGCAGATATTTTAAATCTCTCTGACACTACTCACTTCATACCAACACCTTCACATTCATGCACAGCTGTAAACACACACACACACACGCACACACGCACACACACACACACGCGCACACACACACACACACACACACACACACACACACACACACACGCACGCACACACACACACACACACACACACACACACACACACACACGCACGCACACACACACAAGCACACACACACAAGCACACACACACACACACACACACAAGCACACAAAAGCACACAAAGGAGAAGAGAGGAACAATGAAAGACTGGAGGTGAAGTATTGATTTTCTGCGCCTTCCAAATAAAGCCCATCAGCTGTTTTGAGGGTAAACAGTTTCCAGGACAAACACTGCAACCTTGTGTGTGATGAAAAGAAAAGATAGCGTGAGTAGAAACATATTGTGGGATTTATCAAATATCTCTCTCATGTATCAAAGTCACTGAATTTTAAAACATATCTAGAGGAATGCAATGACGTTGACTGATGAGCAAATTTGTCCTCTCCAAATGTCTGTTAGAATGCCCTTCAAATACATCAATAAAATACAACAAAGTGACCCTTTGTCTTCAATATGTTTGGTTCTATACTGCCATTAGCAGGTCCTATTTCAAACACACTTTCTGTTACTGAAAAGCCTTCTGTATCTGAGTTTCTAGCTGCTTTTGATGTCAGGTAAGCAATTTCTCAGGGATTCGCTCATTATTTGGGAGTGACCGAACTTCTGTTTTAAGCTTTCATCTTCTCCAGCACTTATAACTGATGAATACGTGAACATGTATAAACTTAAATCCATACTTAACAAATCCATTAGCAGTGTCTAAATGATATGCAACAACAGAAACACTATGCCAGACTCTGGAAAGGCAAACAACATGAGTGAAAATACAAGCAATCAAAATCAAAAGCAAACTTTGTGTAATGAGATCCAGGCAGAAATTGGTTTATTGTGCTGAAGTCAGCCAATGTTGATTCTTGGAAATGAATCTCATCTTCTGTTCTCATATGACTTTCCAATCACCCAATCACTCGCTGTTTAAACAAGAAGCACAGTCATGCTGAAGTAAAAATGCAAGATAAGGCTGCAGTAATGCCAAGGGACGCAGCTCCAGAGAGAATACCGTGGAACAGATTACTTTAGTGAGATTAGGTTAGATCAAACAGGATAGAAACCAGCTGAGCCGACTGTTGTACCCAACACTGCAGGAGAGAGGATTCATGCTGTTATACTCAGATATACTGCTGACAAACAGAAAGTCTGCAAAGGCAAGTTAGAATACAGATGTGAAGAGGCTCAATTAACTAAAAAGAAGAGTCAGCAAACTAAAGAAACCTGATGTGTGAAGTAACTTTTCAAAATTAGCAAAAAAAAGTAAAAATTTCCCAAACAAACACACAGAGCAGATGAGTTGACTCCTTAAAACTCACTAGTCCAAATACAGGCCAAGTAAGTACACAGAAAAACAATAGCTGCCAACTTTCCTTGTCATTCATGGGTGCACAAACTTGATGAATCACTACACAACATTGTTTTTATTACTCCTGAGCTTTCAGACTTTTTTGAATGGGGAAAAAGGAGGTGGATGATGTTAAAAGGGTTAAGCTATGAGACAATGAGTATAATTCTGAGAGAAAGAAAGGAACAGCCGTGCAACTTTTTTCCCATTTTAGTTCATATCTACTTAGAGGAAAAAATATATTGTAAGATTCAGACAATGTTCCTGTGTTTACTACACTTGTTCTCTTTGTGAATAAATTAACAAAGCGAGAATCTACTCTGATCATAATGCCACAACAGCACAACTGTCAGACCCACTGATGTATGTGTGACTGATGGACAAAACAAGCTGCTGGAAAATTCTTCCAAACATTTACAAAACACTTACTCAGACTACTCAAGTAACAATGTGATAATTCTCTGTCTGTCGTATGCTCATTTGAAGTTCGACACTCTGTTTGTGAGTGTGTGTTTGTGTTGTATTTGGTGCATGACACAAGCAGCCTTTAACGTTTAGCCATGTGATGAAGCCTTGGCTTGTTGAAGCGGTCAGATGGAGGAGAACCGTAAGCTGCTTCACAAACACACGAGTGTTGTACAAGCACACAAATACACAGAGCCAAAAATATTCTTAATTTGGAAGATTCCCCTTATCCTCCAATCATTGCAAAGACATCAAAAGGATAGAAATTAAAGAACACACACACATGCTGGAGCAGTAGACCCTCAGGTCATCAGAAACATGTTATAGAAAGTGTTTAAAAAAAGAAACAGATCTTTTACAACTCTACATGTGTTTTATGTGACTCTTATTAGTTCTTTCCTGACGTCTTCAAAGAGCAGGACTGTACGGGCATTTAGGTCAGTCTGGGAACTAATAAAAACTAAGCAATCGGCAGATTCAAAGAGCAACACTGTTGACTACAGAAACAGTGCTGCTGTCTACGACTGAGACATGTCTTCATAAATGAACTGATTGTTAGTTTAATTCTGACCTTAACAAAAACAAGAACACAAGGAGTCAAAATGCACACATTTGAACATCGATAAGTTCATGACAGCTAGGTAAACATCTGCTGAGGAAAACTGTGATATGATTGTCAAGATTTATGCATGCAAACACATTGCTAGAATGCAAACAAGCTGAGTATTAATACTTCTTTGAAAATTCAAGTCAGATTTGTGCCTTTACTTAGACTGCGTGAGCAGCATTATTATTAAACTTTCTGTCACACTTGATAAAAATTAACAGCAACTATAGAGTCTAGAATGAAAATAATACTATTCTATATTTTTTGTATAATATTTGACCTAAAAAATACACAGCACAACATGATGCTTCAAAAAATTTGGTCTAATTTTGCCAGCATGATGTATAGTAGAGGCCACCAATTAGGATCATCTGTTTGGTGACAGACTCCTTTGTCTTTATCAAATCAGCGTCAGTATCAGCAGGACTAGTGAAAATATGTAGTTAAGTTATGGGACAGTGGTTTAAGACAGATAAACTCTCTTTCATATGAGAGTACCTGATATACAGGCAAACTTCTCAAGCAAAAACAAAAGCTATGAGAGAAAAGATATCTCTGTAAATGTGAACTAACAGCACTAACAGTTTGCTCTAACAGTTTTTACGACAGAAGGAACCTTTTAATGCAGCTGATAATAATTCTATATAGCAGAAACACAGTGTTTCATGGAAGTGTTGTACAGAATTAGGAAAATAAAAGTCCACAGAAATTTATGGGTGTCATATAATGTCAACTGTCAGCAGAAAACAGCTAATTCCTCCCCAGCACAGGAAGAATAATTCATTATCAGGGCAATTCCTGAAAGAGTTTTTGACAATCATACTTTCCGACTGATACTGGTTCCTGTGAAAATTTCTCTTAAAATATGTCATAACTGAGAGCGCTGCAGTCGTGGATGCACTCTGTACCCACAACAACCAACTCAGTCAGATAAAATCTAACTCAAGAGGTATCTGCCCCACTTTCTATTAATAGTGCAGTGACCAGAGGTACACATGAGCTTGCACGTGGTTTCTCTGGATGTATGCACAGCTGCACAGACACCACGTCAGTACACACACACACCAACACACATCAACATGCAGACATAGGAGCGAGTTCTGCTACTGCAAAATGCAATAGAATGAGGAGTAAGGAGTCATTTTTGTACTATCCTTAGTAGAATTATTGTCTTATGGAAGTAAGTGTGAGATGCACTATATAGTTATAATATTAGCAGACATTTTTTCTTTGACCAATAAAGAAAAAGTGTGTTTGTAAATGAGATAAAAGTGAAACACAAAAAATATAAATTGTCTTATCTGTTCTATTGAAGCTGCTGTCTGTGTAGAAACGAGTGCAAAACCTCCTCACCTGTAGCATGAGCTCGCAGTCGTCCCGGCCGACAAAGATCATTTCCCGGGGCAGACGGTGGCGAGTCCCCCCACTGCTCACCAGGAACCAGGAGGTCACACTCATCTCTGCACGCTGCTGCTGCTGCCTCTCATGCACACCTCCTGGACAAAAGAAACAAACACAAGTAATCTTTAATTCAATAAACACAGTTGTCATTTAGCTGCCGTGGATCTAAACACTGTAAAACTACCACACCACAGCAGAAATATTTACATGGAACGACAATTCAAATGTTCTAGCTGCAGTTTGGACGCTTTTTCCCTCATGCTATGATGTAAACATTAATACATTTGAATTCTCCACTGTCTGAAACAGAAGTAAACTGAGATGCATAAATTTGTTGTATTTATTACATACATCAAGGTTTTAATGTAACAATATGCAAATGTCGGTTAAACAATATTTTTAGAGGAAAAACATGATTTGACTCATTATGAACTAGATGGAAATTTGAATATGTACAAAAGATATTCAGTAAACTTCTTAAATATTTGAAAATAAATTGACTGATTAATTTAGGATAATCCTACAACACACCTCTGGTCCAGGTAGCTCACTGCTGATAGACCACTGACAGCAAGACACAGTTAGGCCATCCTGAAAAAGATTAAGAAAAAAACAGCTCTTTTATTAACTCTCACATAGGCAGGCAAGAACAAGATTTGTTTCTTAAAAAAATAATACAATTAGGATAGACATTTAAAGAAAAATATGACAAAGACAACAGTGGAATCACAGGCAGAGTGCAAACACTACTAGAGATGCACTAAATCAAAACACCCTTGCTTCACTTTGTTTTGCTGGTAGGGGGAATGAGGTTGAGTGGGCGGTCCTGCAATGCGATGCCTCCGTCTACGCCTGGAAATGAACACTAAGCCAGCCAGTAAGATACATCCTCTCCTTCTCTCTGCCTGCCCTGATCATTGCCAGATGTTAGAGCAGGAAGTGATGTAGGAATGTTGGCTGGCCTACCCATCAGGACATTTATTTTCCCTCCTGCCTCCCTCCGCCCCTCGCTCTCCTTCAGATGAGCTGGAAAGGAGGTCAAAGCCAGCCACTCTGACTTTCTAACTGCCCAGCCCTGGAAGAGCAACATTAAGCAGATCTAACTGATGAGCAGCAGACCTCTGTGGCTGTTTTAACTGCCAACATAGCTTGTTGGAAGGTTGGATTAATAACTGGCGCAAAATGCAGCAGCCAAAAGTACCTTTTTAAAATTGAATTTTTCAAACTGTCACAAGATGTCAACAAAATACTCTGAGTGTGAAGTGGAAAATCTGTTGTCTCCGTTATGAAATCCAATTTAACCGCTGTGTTTGGTTACACCTTAATGTTTAAGTTAAGATGAAGTTCAGACAGTTGTAATACTTTTCGTAATTATTTATTTGAAAAGTAAACAGGTTTCAAAGCTTTTAAAGGTATTTAAAGTGGTACTAAAATAACAGAAACTGTCGACTGTAGAAAGAGCCAAGAAAAGCCCATCAGAGTGGGAATTAAAGATTATTAAGCTAAGCTGTTGCTCACTTGACCTCATAAGTACTTAGTATACCAACTCAATAATCCTTAGAGTAAAATTTTAATCAGCTGCGCACCTCGGTTCCTTGCATGATGCTGTTGAGAACGTGACTGTATCAGCAGCTGTCTCTGATGTAAAACGGATCAGCTTTTCATCCCAGTAACCAGTCAGAGTATCTGACAATTTTATATGCTGTATGAATGATTTATTGAGGGAATTCTAGAAACTTGAAAGGTAAAGTAATCTTCTGCAACATGCTGCTATAGAGAAGCATTTTTCCCAACATATTTTGTGTCATTTTTGCCTTTGTGTTGTTAGTAGGGAGTGACAGAAAAGAAGATGCATTTTCTTAAGAAAATTATCCACAGAATAAGTACAAAAATGGAGGAAAACATAACAAAAAGTTAATATTAAAATTGTGCACAGCTTAACTTACATTATTCAAAATCAATTTCTGAGTCAATCACCAAAATACCTGTGATAATAACATAACTAAATTTAGGGAGAGACATACAACAGATGGGAGAACAATCCAAGATTTGATTTTCTTTAAATCCAATCAAACCGACAATGACCAGATTCCAACCCATGATGTTTCCACGATATGCATCCTCAGTTTGGTGAACAGGTGATACCATTTCTGTATGACAACCATGTGTAGCAGATATTATAGATATCTTGATGCAACATGGGCATAAAACACTTTGTATACCAAGCACCAACAGCATTGCCATCACACTATAATTATGTGTGGTTTCCATTGTGACTGTAACCAAACCATCAGAGAGCATGCTGTCTCAATAACCACTGCACACTCACTGCAGAATGCAAGGTTAACAAGAATGTGGTTGAGGAGCCTGGATACCAGCCTTTATGGTGCCATTAAAAAAAACTTCTCACTAGCACACATGAAAGACGTGGCACATATGGAGGAATGCAGCGGTAGGTCTGATGGAGGAGACACAGCTGAGAAGGAAATACTGTCTGTTTTACACGTGCTCCTTAAAGTCTTAATATTAAAGAGTCACTTCATTCAGATTACAGAAATAATACCAGTAAGCATCACTATTTAATGTAACAGCAAACATTTAAACTGCATATTTTCATGAATTGGATTTGGAATTGACTGATCAGCCTGGCTAAATATTACATCTAATATTCAGCATATTTCTGATTATCGTTATCATCACTTGCTCTAAAGCCATCCCTAATAAAAATTAATTATTTTGAAAATGCGCTAATTTGGCTCTGATACAGCCTTAGCCAACTGAAACTGAGAGATAAATATTGCAAAGTTTTCTTTTAATAAAAAAAAAAAAATCTATGCAACATAAAAAAAACAAAGGCATCTCAACAAAGTTCTGTTGGAGTTTGTGTTACTCTAAAATTTTGCCACCAAAATTTGAATTTTTCCTGCAAATATATATATACCAGTTCCAAATATTGGTTATTGGTTTCTTCTTCTTAATAATGTGTTACTGGCATCTGCTTAAAAAAAAACATATTCAACCCATATTTTATCTCGCAATCTGATAACATTACCCAACACACGTTTGACGTTAGCAAAAAGTAATTTCAAGAAAACATGAGAAAAAATTGTTTTAGTAATTTTTCATAAATACCAACGTTTTTTGCTCTGACTGAAATTCATCAACCATTAAATCTAAAGTGGACTTTTATGTATATGAGCTTGAATGTCTGTTACATTCACACTCATGGCAACATTCCTGCATCCAATGGCTTTTTAAAAAACGAGCACTGAACGGTTTGTCTGAGCTAAAGAAGGGCACAACCATGGAGACGTAGATGCTATAGCAACCAGGACTATAGCGGAGTCTTTGGCAGAAAAATGTAGGAAGCATCAGAGAAAAGTATTTGATGCTCCAAATATAAAAAAGAAACTTGGCATTCAGAGGGACAATCATGGTCTAAAAGTGAAAGCAACTGATGATGAGTCATAAGCACAGGTCAACACTCTTACTCAGAGACAGGAAAGACCAGGTTTAATGCTACCTCTTACAACTTACAACTACAGAACTACATCGACAAAAGGTACATGTGATCATCTGAAAATGCAAAGCAGGAAGAAATGAAAAATATTCACGCCTAAATAACGACAGTAGATATTTAGAATGTTCTTTGAGTGTTAGATTTGCAAAAGCACTGTTCAGAAACATCATTCTCATTTCCATTCCACTCTTTCAGCAACATTCTTGCTGAGGCTAATAAGGAGAAATAGTGACCTCATGGTTTTGGGAGGAATTTCCCAATCCCCAGACCAGCCCTCATGCTATCTCACACAAACTCCAACACACACACATAGAAAACACACATGCTCTAGTAGAAATCATGAGTGAATGAGCAGGATTATTCCAAGATGACTGTGAATTCTTTGTATGGAGGAGATGGCTGAGGAGACAGGAAGCACGCACAGCCCTTCTTATAATGGGCACTCATCTTTGAGTCCACAGCAAGTGTGCAACTTATGCAGATTTTTTGGCTGTCTGACATGAATGAAAATCTACATTAAGACTGCTCCTCCACTGTAAAAAAGAAAAAAATGATTCACATTGTCATGAGGAAAATCATCTTAAAAACTAACCAAGGGGCAGATTTAAAGCAAGTGAGTATGAGCACTGCTATTATTATTCATTATATAACAAGATGCTCAGAAATTAAAAATAAGCAGGGTGATTATAAAGCAGTGCGGGATAATCAGATTTATCAGCTGTGACTAATCGCTATTACAGCTTTATTTCCGCTGGCCAACAAAAATTTACATAAGCAGCCTTGTGTCATTTCAACAATTCAAATATCTCCCCTTCAATTTGAACCAGCCAATCGCAGACAGTGGCAAAAGGCGGACAGGAAGTGAAGTCAGCAAGCGCCAGTTTATTTACTGTCACCAGCTAATACGTTTCTTGCTGCTGCTCTCCGTGTAGCATCTGGTGGGAGTCTGTATACCCGGATGATGCAACAGCTGGGTAGCCATCAGACGTGCTCATCTGCTTTTTCTCTCTAAACTCCCAGACGTCACATCAGCGCCACATCCCTGACAGCTGACTCACACCACATCACACAACTTGACAGCTAACACACACATGTTAAGCAAACTGAAATGAGAAAGACAGCAGGAGAGAGAGAGAGAGAGAGACCCAGGGCAAGAACGATGGACGGACATAGAGAGGCGACTCATTCTCTCGTCACACTCATTTCCACATGGTCTTATGATGAGAGCCAAACTTAGCCCCAGTGAGGGTGTGGTTGTCTGCTTGCATTGTAAAAACCCTGTGCAGCTACATTAAAACCTACCAGCAGCTATACAGTAGATGCTGGGTTTACAAATCTGTATTAATAACTATATTTATATTCTCTATCAGCAGTCATGGATAGAGTCATAAGTCATATTCTGCGACTGAGAAATCAAATGGTGATTAAATTGAAAAGCTTTTAGGCGTTTGCTGCACGGAATTTCCATGTCTGGTTGGTCTTTCCCAGGAGAAATTTTCGGGCAGACAGGAGACGGTGCATTTAATGTTTACAACGGCTCTGATAAAAAAGAAAAAGCACACTGGAGTATGAGTAGCTTCAGCTCAGATAGCCCCTTTGGCTCAATAGACAAATAAGCAATAACTGAATTAAATGAAACTATATTAACATGAAATTGTTAGGAAAATATTATGATGCCAGATGCTGTGACTTATTACAGTGTGATTTTTTTTTAAAGTAAATAGTATAATCTATACTGTCAGCTTTGCCACAATGGAGAAGGAGAGAAAAAGATGGTATCTGATGCTAGGCCTTGGGGGTATAAGTAAAACCAATAAAAGGAAAGCACATTGACGGTCAAGATAAATAGCAAAGCAACCGCCTATTCCCTCAGTAAGGCCGATAGAAGGTCTGTTAGGGCCTTCAGATTGGAGTCAATAAATGATGGGCAACAGGGAATCAGTCTTGCTGAGATGCTTTGGGTGCCATGAGGCCTATAGACCCTAAGGAGTGTGAAGAACAAACCATGGAACAGATTCAAGATGAGACGGTAACTTCTGGACAGACAGACAAAGGCTGTTCTAGCCCCCAATGGCTGAGTCTACTACAGATGTACAGACATGAAAGTGTACAGTAGAGAAAGTACACAATCTATTGTTCTTGTTTAAACAAGACTAAAGGAGTAACCATCCTTTTACTATGACAGGAAATAAAACAGACATCTCACATCCTCATTTTTATGATTTATATGAGCTGTTTTTTTTGCGCTTGGAGCAGTAGACTTTACTATCTTTAAAATAACATTTGTATTCCCTTATAAAATCTAACTTGATCAACTGTGAGCACTGCAGTTTCATAGAGTTCATAGGTTATGTTGTGGTATACTAACATACTTTGACACACTTCTGAAATGATACTAAAAATCTTATACTGTGCCAATCTAGAAACTGATTGGATATATATGTGTGTAATGCTAATGGCACACATACATGTAACTTACTGTATGTGCTATACATGTCCGGAATGAAAATATTTGTGTCATGTAAAAGCACTGAACTGCAGCACTTTGCATGGCAAGTCATTATAGCTCTACAAGGCAAACAGTAAATCAACAAAGTTTTGTTTGAGAGCAGTTAAATAATACAGTATATCTGCAATGTTCGTGGTCTAAAATCCAGAGCGGGCCATGGCTTCTCCAGGGATATCAGTCTGTGACAGGTTGATTCCATTTGACATTTGAACTAAGTTGGCCTACTTTACCTCCTCCTCACAAATGAAAAGCAGGAAAAGAGCAAAACACTTAGTAAAGGGACCTCCTTTGACTTGGATTTAGAAAGAACCTTGTTTAAACCTTTTATTTGTCATGACAGTCAAAGCTGAATTCAACATAGTTCATTTTATATACTAGGTTTGTCAGTATATTGGGGTTGTCATCATAAAGACTCATTATTCCTAGGGCTGAATGTAGTTGGATAGTGTGTGTGTGTGTGTGTGTGTCCCAGTCAAGGATACTCCGCCAGCTTCCAAACACTGCTCAAGCAGGGAGAGCCAAATGATCCACTTTCATGCATACAGACATGGTAAATGTTCAAAATTCCAACATGATAATATGTCTTAGCATTTGACGAAGCAAGGTAATACCTCAATCAATATACTTTGAAAAACCAAATTCTATATTTAAACTTTGATTGGAAAAATATAACAAAAGAAGAAGTGACAAAAGAAGGAAATAATTGACACTATTAAACTATTACTTATGCAGCTAAGTAAACACTACACACCACCATTAATCTCTTGTGACAGGATCATAGCATCATGGAGGGAGATAACAAATCATTATGGTGTCACTAGTAGACCTCAAGTCTGCAGAAACTTGGGTGCGCGTGTGTCTGTATAATGTGGCTTGTACATGCAGCATGTGAATGAAAAAAAACTGCCCCATGCAGCAGAAAAGACCATATGGTGCAGAAAAGCGGCCACACGCATCACATGAGCAGTTGGCGAGAGGAACAAACAAGCAAACACCTCCATTTAGCCAGCATCCATTCTGCCGGCTTCACTGTTGTTACTAGACACAACTCAGCACACCCCAGGCCTTGAGACATAAACCCATCACATGCTCAGTGACCCCTGTGTTCAACATGACCTATAGGCCTACATATGGAAATTTACATTTCATGGATGTTGAGAACGCTAGAGTCATTACAGTCAAATGTAGCCTGCCCTTGAGCAATATCTTAGAGGAAAATTATCATTTTTGTCGAGTCTAAGGCGGAAACCAGCACTCGTCTGACTTAAACTGATAAAGAGATAATAAAAAATAGATTATTAATAAGCTAAGAAAATTAATGAAGCATATGCCCTGCAGCATCGTCTTTTTCAGTGCAAGCGATTCATTCTCGGAAGGATGTGTGTAGTATATTTTTCAGAAAAATATGCTGAAAGACACAAATTTCTGGAGGCAGCTTTCTTAACAGGGCACAGGATCAGAAGAATATAGTAAATTAATGTGTAAATTTAAAATACTCATCAAAATCTTAGAAGAATAGATATTACTTTATACTACAGCTATAGTCAATATTTGATCAAGCATTTAGATACGTTTGAAATTGTATCATTAACATAGCACTATATACGAATATAATTCACTTTTGCTGGTTATGACACAAAGGTGCAAATATCTTGACTACATGTCATTCGCTTGCTCTTCTTTCCCACATTCCCTGTCTGTCTCTACTGTAATTGTCCAATAAAAGCAAAAATGCCAAAGAAAACATTACAGAAAAAAACGCAGTTCACTTTCACAAACATTAGGTTGTTTATTTCTCTTCACTTTGGCATTGATTTTACAAGTCTCTGAACTCTACTGGAGGGGTGGAACACCATTTTTGGAAAATATAGTCTGTAATGGTGATGTGATTTGATTTGCAATAGAAGTCAAGCTTCAGTTCAATATTCAGTGTGTGACAGATTAAAAACACGTGGAACATTACCCCACGAGATTCCACCCAAAGTATGACTGTCACACAAGGAGGATGGTATGAATTTGCAAAGCCACTGACATTTAAACCCTGCATCAAATGAGCTGCAAAATGTACAACATGTGGATATTAAATAATGAGACAGGGCTTATGTCAGTCAGTGCACATGACTGAACCACATACTGATCAATGGAGAAGTACAAACAGCCCCTACAAGGTTCAGTCTGCTCAAATAAACAAACATAGAATTGGTATCACTATTTGATAGCCATGCCTCATATATCATAAACCACAGCTTTTGCGATTTTCCAATTGAAATTTAATTTTTTTTCAACATATTAATTGTCTGGGTTAATACATTCACTCCCACATTATTTCTGGAATAACACTGTTTTATAAGGTATACATTTGCTCTGCTAATGGCCCTGCATGGCCCCTGCTGAGCACATAATGACTGACCCATGGCTCTTTAACAGGAACATTAGTATTTGGCCAACCCTGCCACGTTGATTATGGCACCAACATTTATGCGGCTCACAGCAATAGCCTCAGCAGCAGACAAAAATAGTGAACTCCCTCACACTGAAATCCACACTGGCACTTAGGAGGAAAAAAAAAGCACATAAATGTTAGCGTAACAGGACAATCAGGGGCTGGCACAGGGAGAGATGGGAATAGAAACTGCTCAAATACAAGATCAATATCTGCAGTGGAAAGAAGAACAAAATAAAGGAAACTCAGAGGGGAGTACGTTACACCCCAAAACAGATGTGACCGTCACTAGGTTTTATTTTTCATTTTGAGAAATTAAATGCAGAAAAAAACTCAGGCACACCCTTGATGTTCCAAAACAAGGGAGAGGCTGATGATTTTGTATGGAAATTGTTCCAAGCTTCTTTTCTTGTTTTCTGTTCTGCTCTGCTGTCTCTCCAAATTTCTTCCCACAGACTTTCCTATTCACCTCCCATGATTCTGTCTCTGACTCTGCACACAAGCAGCAGCGTCACCCGGCAAAGCTATCTGACTCTCATAACCCCTTTTAAAGTTTTTTACTCTGGCAGATTACAGAACTGAGATTCACTGCTATTTTTAGCTGCTGATTCCCTGCTACAACAACACTTTTAAAAACATCCACCATAAAATGGAATCAATTCGGATATTAAGCAGCAGGCTAAGTTGTTTTCAGTCACAAACAGCACTCCCTGAGCACTGAAGCAAAATGAACTCACTTCCTAAACTTCCTATTATACACAATGGTCGTAGGCAGGCCGGACAACGGTCCCAAAAAAGTCTTCAATCCCAGCTACAGACGAGAGCAGAAAATGTTATTAAAGGAAACCCTTACTATACACATCCACACTGCTCTATGGGTAGCAGCCACTCATAAGAACTAGGATACTCAACAAGAAAGTCACTCAGGAAAGATGAGATATCAAGTTGCGGAGGACATAAAAAGCAGGATTTCACCTGGTCTGTTTACTGTGACTAGTCAAGTTATGACAACGTACATCCAGTGCTACCAAACTGACCAAACAGCACTGACAAATGGGTGAACAGGAATAAGATGCTGAGGTTTCCAGTTTCTCTACAGAAACACAAAACAGCACAAGAAAACTAACAATAGTGCACCATCTTTGCAGATTTACAAGGCATCGTGTGCTTTCATCTGCAAGACCGCTCCGTGATGGACAACGTACGCAGTCATGCTGAGCTGTAGTCTAGCTGAGACACTGCTGCTTCCTCTCTGAGAGTACAGCAACCGTCCTGTGACACTGACACAGATTTTAAAAATGCAACTGCCTGTGGAGCCAAACCAGCTCGCCGGCAGCCACATTTGCAGAGAGGACAGGAAGGAGGTGGAAAAAAGGCAGGCTGGAGGAGAAGAAGGAAAGGAAAGGAGCAAAGCTGGACTGGATGGTATTATCTGCACATTCTGTGGCTCATACCCAAAAAAATTTGAATTCTTACAGTTGAGGGAGGAGACTAACACGGCTCACTGATGTGCAGCGTATAGCTCTCCGGCTGTCCAGGAACACATTAGTCCAGTATGTAAACAGCTAACGGTGTTGTTCTGGTACCTTTTAACCTATCAGTTGCACTAAAAAGATGCATAAATATATCAAACTACTGCTGCTGCCATGACAAGAAGTCTCCGTTTCAAATGTTGGTGTAACTTTTTTATGCATTTGCACTAAAATCAGAACAGTGGAACTCTTGATAATTAACCAATAATTACACACATTTACAATTTGCATCTTAATAGCCCTTTCCAAGCTCCATTCCTCAAGGTCTTAAAAGACAGTATTAGATCCTGATTTATCGTTGTGTACTCAAAGCAAATCTTTTGCTATTTCTTTACATCTAATGTGATGATGATGGCAAAAATCTAACTCAACACAAAGAGAGCGGATGCATGCAGGCCAGCTACATCTGCCCCACGAAAACAAAGCCTCCACACAGAAGAGGAGGAGGGGGTCCGACATCGGGAAACACTCTGCAGATGCATAACACAGCGAAATACATACTCAGAAAATCCACCTCTCCGATAATTTACAGATTCAAATAAGAGCCCGGTGCTAGCAGGTTTCCATCAAGATAAACAAAGCGGTCAATGTGAGCGACCTTCATTGATGTGCATCTTGTCTCGATAGCCTCCGTGCGGCTACAGAAGGATGCAACTAATAGACAAAAAGCAGGTCAATAGTGAAATATTGACCTGAATGGGAGCAGTAAGAGAACAAATGTTTTTCACAGAGGCAGCAAAGTGGCCAGGCTGTGTCGCTTTACAAAGGTGGAGCAGGGCAGGCTTGTCATGCTGCTGCTGCTCACAATAGTAGCCGTCCAGTTAGCCGAGAGGGAGTCAGACCAGTCTGTTCAGCCGTTACAGCCGGGGCTAGTTGGAGAATTTTTACGCTCGAATTTAAACCAATTATTTTACGGTTTAAAAATAAGTAGCTCCAAAATATAACCCTGTCACCTCTAGGTATTTTATATCAACACTAAAACCCCACATTGGCATCAGCAGACATGCAGAAGAAAAGTGACTCTTTCTGTTTTTTCACCTCAAACTTCACGTGAGTAACGGTCGACCACCTAGCTAAAACCAAAACCGGCTACATATCGCGCTGTTCGCTAGATTAAAAGTGAAGTCTGCTCCTCACTTACCCGGTCCTCTCCGCTGTTAGAAGGTGTGTGTGTGTGTGTGTGGAGCCCAGCCCAGCCCTGCCGTTGCTGCAGCTCAGTCTTGCTCTGTGTGCGGTGGCCTGCTCTCCCTCCGTTGCTCAGCAATAAGCTACTCCCCGCAAAATAGCGGCGAGCGAGAGGAGCGACATCCTGAGGGGGAAGCTCAAAGCTACGCAGACGCCCACAGCGCATCCCTCCGTCACCCTCCAAAATAAAAGCGGAGCGAAAAGCAGGACGCTGAGATTTGTGAGAGGAAGTGACAGGCTGCGTATCCAGGCAACCATATGCACATGCGCACCAATTTCAGATTTCAAATGAAATATTTATTTCCACTGAAGAACCACTGAAGTAGAAGTAATGTCAAAACAAAACAAGCTATTCTTTGTCATGTAGTTTGCAATGTTGCAGAAATCAGTACAGTAAGTAAGATAAGGTGGCGTAAGATCCCCCAATTAAGAGCAGTTCTTATATACTATAAATATTCCAATATCAATATAATATAATACGTAACAATGGACTAGATCTTTGTTAATATAAAGGTGTAATAAAGTGTAAAACTTAAAAATGGCCATGTTCCCTCACTACCTAAGGAATCTTATCGTCTGAGTCTTTTGAGTTATACAAAATTGGCAGGTATGCATAATCTCCCACTCAAAAGTCCTATTTTTCTATTTTCACATATTACAAAAAAATATATATTTTTGTTGAAATTTATGGCTAATTCGGTATAACAGTAAAAACAAAAAAGGTTTGTGTATGTAAGACTCAAGATTCAAACCGAAACAATAAGAATAAAAGACACACAAGAAATATGTCTGTGTGTGCAAGGTGAAACTGAATGGATATTGAACAGAGGTTGCAGGTTGATTGTCTGTTGAGTCTATATGCACATCATTATCAAAACAGCAGCAATTCAATAAATACACAGAAGCTTCTTTAGTACTGTCCAAATGTTGCATCATCAAAACCACAACAGAAAAAAAAATAAATTTCAGTGCCAAAGACTAGCACAAAAACCCTCAGGATTAACCAGAAAAAAGCAAAGCACATTTATGTTTATTAATTTAGAATCGATTATTGACTTGTTTTAATAATGAAAATGTTTGACTTACTAAGAAGTAAATCTGTGGTAACTGGATCTGGAAAAATATGTAGGTCAAGGTGTGGATTTTCTCATAAGCAGGTGACAACAAAATTGAAGCCAAATTTAGAATTTTTTTTCAAATATGGTCATGTTAAATTGACTATTATGAATTACTGGTACGTATTAAATGTGTATATAACATATAGCTGTATGCAGAAATACACATGCACAGAACTCCAAATCTTGCACAATGTACACTGCACATTAGTTCCACAATCTCTTAATTTTTTAGTATTTGTGATAATTTTTTTCTTCTATTTTTAAGGAATGTGTTTTTAATCATATCTTGTTATTATTGCATAGTCTCATGGAGTTTGCATTTCACTGCCCATACTGTATAAGTATGGGACAAAAACTTCTGAATGCTGAAACTAGTGAATCAGTTGCAGGTACAATGACAGCCAACTTCCTAATTTAAGATGTACAACCTGCAGAAATACATGGATTATGGCAGTGAAGTTGCACAGAAAAAGCCCAACAGATGGTAAAGTAGATGTCATCAGAGTGCACAGACTGACTCAGAGGATTATACCGAGTGTGGATCTCATCTACTTTTCCAAAACCTACCTTTTAATTTTGAAAGTCAACGTCGTAGTTTCCTGTGTTTGTGGTCTGTCTCTGTCCAGCTTGACTCCGTCCATCCTCAGCAGCGCCTGCGTCTACACTTGCAACCGTGGATGCTTCCAACTCAACCAGAAGCGCTGTCAGCCAGAACCAGGTGGGCGGGTTTCCTGGACTCACTGCTTCACGTTCCGGGGTCTTTTGTTTCTGAACCACTGCCTGGGCTGCGCAGCTGGCAGTGCGCTGGAAGTAAAGGAAGACCCTGCTGCGGTTCAAACGAGTGAGGATGCCCTGGAACCAAACAACTGCAAAGGATCAAACTAAATAAGGATGTTGCACTAAAACATGCATTTATTTTTTTAAATTGTAGACGATAATGACAATACTGCCGTATCATTTAGGAGCTTTATAAACCTATGCACATCGGAAATAATTACAGCATCTGTCACCGATTTATTTGTTTTGCTGCTGATGAGGTGAGCCCACAGGAAAGTACCATGCTGTAGGCGTGAGAATGATATACTTATATCTGAGCTTTCTATACAGCTAACTACTAATTGAAAGTTTAAAAAATGTTTTCATTACAATTTTAAATTGTACATTTTTATTAAGATAATAACATAAAACATAATATATATTTTTAACGTCCCCCAAAAAATTCAAAAACCAAAACGGTACACTCCTGTTTTGTCTGGCACGCTGACGTAATGACGCACCCTCCCAGTGGACGTAAAGGCATTTGGTTTTAAATGCGTTAACGTACCGGCGGAGGGCGGAGCGAGGGTTTGTATTTACTTTCTAAAAGTAATCCAAGTTTGATCCTGTACACTTAGAAATTTTTAGCTTTCTTCAAGTTCCTTTCTAGAAGGTTGGCTTGTATGTCGAACCTTACATTTATTTTAGTTTTAAAGCGTAATTCTCCTTGGCATACAGATGAATTAAATGTTTTCATTTAGTAGAGAAGATGAAAGGCTTCGATATAAGTGTGTCCTACATATTCGGATTTATTACAAAGTAGAACACATTTTGTGACCTTTTTGAAAAGATTCTAATTTCCATTTACGCGATATTAATTTATTCCGGTAGATGAGGTAGCTCAAATCGAGCCAGCCCTGTCTGTTGGAGGGGCGTTGGATGTTGGAGCTGGAATGCGAATGGACGAACAACATGGACGACCAGCGGGACGTTCAAACTTCCAAGCGAAACGGGAGCTGCAGGTCGCTATTATCGGCCGGTTCCGCGGTGGCTATGGAGATTAAACGAAAGAAAATACGACAGAGTGCCTTGTTCTTGCAAACAGAGGTATGAAAAAAGACATAAAGAGCGGTGTTGTGTGTTTTTACCGTCCACTCTGAATCGTAATGACAGTTTGGTTGGCGCTGGAGGAGGTGCAAAGTGCAATAACGTGACAAGCTAATACACGGTTATGTTCAGTTTATACAGCTACAGTACTAACATTAATTTACTCGGGAGGTTGTGCTTAAATGATTTAAACCTTCTAACTGCTTTCTAGATAATTCATACACATGCCAGCTTTCAGTTTTTTGGAACAAAGGTAGTTCATCCAATAGGGGAGTTGCCGTTGTAATTACTATTCAACTCCATGAAACCAGAGCCGTTCCCTCTGCATCGTTCAATGTTTCTCTAACAAAGCTCAAACTAATGTCCTTTCAGGCCAAAAGCATGAAACGATGCCCCAGTCTTCTGAATGACACTCTGCAGATAGTAGAGGATATGAATTTGTTGTACATTCGACAGATTTCTAAGAAGCTACAGGTGCACATTGTAGTGTGTAATATGGAGAATGATGATGTTTGCATCCCATAAACTGCTGTGTGTGGATCATTTATCATCCACAACGACTGTAATCTCACACCAAACTGAAAGGGAGATATTTTGAAATGAAATTTGGAAAACAGGTGTTGTGCCAAAAACTGATTCTTCATGTATCTGCATTTTTTACCTGCTCTATGCCCCACTTTATTATCAATCCGCTTGTTTTTACCAGTTTAAACCTTTTTAACGGACCAGTTCAACTCATATACAGCTTTCCACTTGCTTATAATGTGATTGTAGTCCCCTCTATTGTGACAGAAATGTTCTTATTGCATCAAAATGGCTTGATTTCATTCATATAGCCCATAGAATAAGTGCAAAAAGATAATGCACATATAACTCATCACTTTCCAAATGTAAACAAAGATGTTAGACATACCAAGCATGCAACCTAAACATCAGAAACAATACTATAGCATTGCCAAAAATCATGAATGTCCCATTTTATTCCTTTCATCAAAAGGATTCAGTTACAAGAAGCAATAAAATTGCATAGACACACCTTTGCTGTCACCACAGAGATAGTCATGTGTAATTGCCCAATATAACTGCCTGACCCTGACAAAAAGCAGATATCGATGGGTATACACTAGACAATAGTCAGTTTTTTGGCACAAACAGGCAACTAATGACCCAAAAAATTATTTTAATTGCCTAATAATCTGTCAGTTATTCTCTCAATTAATTGATTAGCAATTTTGGCTATAAAATGGTCAATATGTTTCAAAAAAGTCTAAAATGGCATCCTCACATGTCTTGTTTTATCCACAACTCAATGATATTCAGCTTGCGGTCATAGATGAAAAGAGAAATGAGAAAATAGTGACATTTAAGAAGCTTAAATCAGAGAGTTTTTTCTCTTTTTCTGAAAAAAGTACTCAAATCAGTTATCACAATAGTGATAATCAATTAAATGCTTAAGCATTGTAACACTCGATTAATTTGACTTTGGACCTGGTCATATCAGACATCATCATACTCCATTTAGGCCAGAAATACGTTAGCTACAAATACAGTGATAGATTTTTGCCTGCAATTTTACTTGTGCTTTTAACACATCCTCCATACATTTCCATGCTGCTTACAATCTACATTAGATAGTCCGCTTAATGTAATTATGCTTCCATGCTGCATGTATGTTGGCCTTTATAAAACCACCTCACCTCATTCTGCATGCATCATTTCGCCAAAAAAGTTGCTCTTGAGTGATTGAAAAATGTGGCTTCACTGCTACAAGTCTAACGGGTGGGTGACGACTGTCTTAAAAAAAAATTAATTGCAGATGCCTGATGATATTGGCACATCGTTGATACTAACTGATAAAGGTCTTTAATTGAAATATCAGCATCAATTCAAAATGAGCATTGACAGCCAGATAACATCTAGATTTAAAATTTTAAAGTTTTGTTTGAAATTGTTACATATAAAAAATATATTGTTTGTTTGGCATTTAAGTTAAAGTTTGAGAAGCTTTGTGTTATGTCTGCACACATCAGTGGCTTGTGACAATAAAAGTAAGCGTAATAATATCTTAATTCTGCTACAGGAGAGACCTGATGCTCTCTGCAATTAGGTGGAAAAAATCTGTGTATATCTTGACATTGGCACTGACAATTGGCCAAAAAAGACTGCAAGGGATTTTTCCTGCCAAAACCAACATTTAAGGGCAACTTCACTCTAACACCACTCAGTTTGTCTCCCACTGCTATAGCGTACTGTTTGACAGACTAACCCAACTCAAAACACAAGCTGCCAGGCTACGTTTGACATTGATTAATTTAGTCACTGGGAAATTTCTTCTGTGTTCTGACTGAGAAGAGCACTAACCTACAGGAGAAGCTTGACTTTGAGATCCGAATGCGAGAGGGCGCCTACAAGCTGCTGCTCGCTTGCAGTAAGAGAGAACAGGTTCTCAATGCTTCCAAGAACCTGCTGACCTGCAACGCCAGGATCAAGGCTTATCTCACACAGCTGCAGAAGAAGAAAGAGGAGCAGGACATGATGGGAGCAGTCAGAGGGTAAGAGGCCTGGTTACAGCGTTCTGAAACGGAAAAAAAAAGTCATTGTGTCACAGATCAAATCTAATAATGTATTACAAATCTGAACTTTGATGAAGAAAGTACATCTTGGAGAGAAAGTGAAAAGTCTGAAAATTTACGGACAACTTAAGACAGTCATTGGAAAGATGGTTTTAAAATTTAAGCTCAGTTTTTTTTGCAGTGAATTCAATTGTTTTTATACATATTGTGATCAATTATAATGTTAAATTTAAAATGTTATTACAGTATACCAGATCCAGTTTCAGATGGCCGTTTTCCCTGCAGTGGGACAATTGCAATGTCTGGTAAGTCCTCTGTTTAATTACATTCACCAGTGGACACTTATAATGCAATATACCATTAACAGCTCAAAATGAAGTCAAATTCTTTTAGATTTTAAATTTATACATTTCAAAAAAAGGATAGAGTCCTTTAAAAGTTCTGAGTGTTGTTTTTTTGATTAACTTGCCTTATCTGCTGATGCAGGACTGCGCATTCCTATGATGTGGAGGGATTCCGACCACTTCAATAACAAAGGAAGTACGTTTGCTTTAGTTTTAGCTTTGATTCATGTTATTTTGAGCATTCTTTCTGTACTAATACATTCTGTATGTCCTTTGTCAGGCTCTCGTCGGGTGGCTGTGTTCTGTGTGATGCAGATTGGCTCAGAGGTGTTTGATACCGACATGGTGGTGGTGGACAGATCAGTCACTGACATCTGCTTTGAGGGGGTCACTATCTTGTAAGTGTCTTTTATACAAGCCTTATAGACAACAGCATGTATTAAATTTTGTACATATATGCACTGACTTATCTCATGTTGTAATACATTTAGAGGTAGGATATGTGATTCTTTTAAGCTTGGTTTTTAGTTGATTGTTAATCTTGATCTGACATGCTTTACATTCAGTTCAATATTTCTGATCTGACTGAAACTCTTGCCATCTCTCACAGCAAAGAAGCAGTTCCACAGTTTGAGCTGAGGGTGGAGCTGTGGAGCTGCGCCCTGGAGGAAGAGCTAACGCTGGTAAACACACCAAAGAAACTGGCCAAGAAGTTCCGCAGCTCCTTCGGAAAGAGTGGCGGAAAGAAGCTCTGCTCCCTGCTGGACACTCCAGACCCTGACACCTTCCTCCAGTACAACCCAATACCCTCGTATGTATTGTGCTATCTCATAAAAACCCTTTATAGGCTCTTGGCTCTCTTTGTAAGTTTTCTTTTTTTTCCAGTTGGAAACTAACTCAATTAGACTTGTTACTGGAAGAAGGGGTGTAGCTGCAGGCTCTGAAAGGGTTCTGTAAACAAATCACAGTGAGTGTGTATTGAAATAGGGATTAAACCAATATTTGGGGGTATGAATACTGATATGCTTAGCTTTTGGACACTCACTGATTTTTTTTGTGCCAATAAATAGAGCTATTTTATTGTAAGGTGCATGCTTTTAATACTCACAGCTGCAGTTTATTAGCATCAAAGAGGAGGAGAGGAAAGGCATCCAGAGCATCAAGTTAGACTGTCAGCTGAATGTGTGTCGGTGATACGTACCACCTACTAAGTGGTAGGAGAAACATGAGAATCATTCAGTTATGTGCATATTTTAGGGTTAGAGTCGAGTTTCTATCTCACATGGTTAAGCAAGGGATTGAAAAGAAGTCAGAATGTGATGTGAGGATGATGAAGAAGATGTTTGTTTGTCTACCTGCACCAGTGGAGCCAAATACAGCCTGCTGGCCTACACCACTCTGCGTCTGCCCGAGGCTGAAGGCAGCTTTCAGTCTCACTCCCTCATTGTCCTCCAAGACGGTAAGAAGCAAAGCCACCGAAATGTAATATCTGTGGATAGAAAGAGATTATGCTTTTTAGCTCCTGATATGATTCAGTACTGTGGCAATGACACAATACTTTTACACCATTAAACTAAAACCCAAAATTCAACAAAATAACCTATAATTGGAGTTAAGCTTGGATTACTTTTCTTCCATTGCACGAGAGATTAAATGGATAAGAAAGTTGGTGTTCAGGCAGGTATTTGTTATCCAGTTCTAATCTCGGGCGAACTGCACATGTGCATTAAACTTCAGGTCTACAGTACATGTTGTTTTTTTAATTACTAGTGTGACAGAAAGCTATATTACTGGAACAGGTAATGATAATACTATACCATTTGTAATGAAATTTTAATTTGTTGTTGTTTTTTTCATGACTGGAATGATTCTTAATTAGCATTTTTATTTTTACATACAGTTGTTTATAAAGATAAATGAATTGTAGGATTTTTTTTATTGCCACTGCTGTTTTTTACAGCTGAGTGGTCGTCTTGGCTTCCTCTCTATGGCAACCTCTGCTGCCGGTTGGTGGCCCAGCCGGCCTGCATGACACAGACCATGATGACTGGCTACCTGAACCAGAAGGTGTGTTGACAGCTGCTAGTAACTTGAGCTCCATAGCTGCTTCCTGGTTTGTTTATTCCATCTGTAACCATCAGGGCCCTCTGATCGACCTTTTTTTTTCATTTGTTTAAAACTTTGTCACAAACTATGCATATTTAAAATCAAGTAAGTTCTATATCACTTAAAAATAAAAGTGCCTGTGGACCCACTTTCAGCATTTTTGTTTCACTATGTTTGAACGACAATATCCCAGGAACTATTAAAGATAAAAGTCTGGAATGTTCACAGTTTTTTCTTATTATGCCACTGATGCATTATTATAAGTAGATCAAATAGTCTTTGAAATATGGGTGAGTTGAAGTATCCCTCCAAAAAAAAAAAAAAACACTGCTGAAAGTAGGTGAATGGAAATTTTTAAAAAAGTACTTTTATCTCAGAAAGTATTTGATATATCAAGCTAAAATTGCACAGATTTCTTTATAAATATCCATATTTAATGCTCAAAAATTTCCAAACAAATCATAGCAGAAAGTGTTCTAAAATGTGCTGATTTGAAGTGAGATGACCTGCTTTAACCCTCGTGTCGTCCTGCGGGTCAAAATTGACCTGTTTTAAAGTTTGAAAATGTGGAAAAAAATATATATATTTTCACAGTGAAACTTCTGATGTCCACATAGTCAACATTTTTGGGAAATCTTTGAACATTTTTTTGTGGAAAAAAAGAAATGTTTAAAATGTTTCTTAAGAACATTCACAAAAAAATCAACCAAGATCCAGCGGGGATTTATTTATTTATTTTTTTTAAATAAAACTACTAAGGGAAACTTTTAAGGAATTATTGGAATTTTCTTCCTGAAGGTTTTGCAAATTTTCAGAAATTTGGGGAATTTTTTGCTGAATTTTCGGATTTTTTTCAGACAAAGAAACAATATTTTTTGGTGCCTGTAAATGAAGACAACAGGAGGGTTAAACTGCACATTGTCCTAGTTTTTTATTATTCTGGTGACTTTTTTTTTTAGCAAAGCATGGAGGGGATGAACCGCTGCTGCAGTCTTTACTGCGTGCTGAGTGGCGGCCTTTTATCCTGTTACTTCACCCCGGAAGAAATCGACGCAAAAGTGCAGCCGACTCTCAAAGTACCCATCAATAAGGTAAAAGCAGACAGTGAAAGAATGTTCGATTTTTCTGTTGAGTTTGTGGATAAAAATAATATATAATTACTAAGAACATGGCAGTAGAAGACAATCCTCTGGAATTTATTATTTTTTTCGATTAGATAAATAAATTCAGTAGCAATTCTGTTATTAGTATTAACATATCAGTATTTGCTTTAATTGTGCCGTCTGGGACTTTAAAACTGTGTAAACATCAGATTGAACGTCATTGATTTAAATCTCACTTCAGCTACTTCCCAAAAACTTGCAGAATAACCACACTAGTAAATGCCACATTGCTCACCGTCTTTGAAATTTTGCTGCTGAATGAAATTTTTTCTTCAATATCAATAATGTGCTTCTTATTGCAGTGTCGCACATAGAGTTCTGACATTTTCATCACAAGTTATTTTTCTTGCTTTTGCAGGACACCCGGATCCGAGTGATGGAGAAAGAGTCAGCAGGCCGCAAATCCAGGAGTCTGTCTATCATCAATCCTTCACCAGAGGGATGTGAGAGCATCGTCTTCACCACAGACACCAGGGAAGAGCTGGACGACTGGCTAGACGCCCTCCACCAGCACCTCTATGATCAGAGTGAGTGTGTTTTTGTGTTTAACGTGCATCACAAGCGGTCGTATATTGAAAAAAGACTACTTGAATGTTTCCATAAAAGGTTTTGTGTGTGTTTGTGATTGGTGGAGTTCGTAAATCAGTCTGGACAAGAGAAGTGGCTGCGCATATATTTAACTAAACTGCTTTTAGCAGGAACAGATAGTATAACCTTTATCAGTGTCTCTCACGTCTATCCTTGTTTACGACCAGGCCAGTGGCTGCACTGCTGCGACCAGCTAATGAAGATCGAGGTCGCGTCGCCTCGGAAACCATCACTCTTCCTCACCAAGCAGGCGGACTCTGTTTACAACGACCTCAGTGAGTAGAGTAATTGGAATGAGTGGCTGGAGTGAGTTAGACGAAGCTTGATAATTGGCTGGCTCTTTGATGTTTTACAGCAATGTGTTTTGCATGTATTTATTTAAAGAAGATAGAATGAAAACGTTCACAACAAATGAGAAGCCTCAATGAAATTTAACAAATTCTATCAACTACACGTAATAGTTTTCATTTCAGTGGTCATGCATGTAATTAAACTGTGCTTTTACATGTAAATTAGAATAATGGAATGAGCGTTTATGTGTCCTTTTATACTGTTATTCTCTGTATTTTAATAGTATATCAGACAGAAAACATATAACTAATGTTGTTTCGTCTATTTGAATTTTTGCTTATTTGTTTTTACTTGCAGGTATAAATTCACCAAGCAAGTTTGAGAGCATCACAGATATCATCCACAATAAAATTGAGGAGACAGACGGCCGCTTCCTTATTGGCCAGGATGAGGAGAAGGAGGCACCTAACTGGTCCACTTTGTTTGATGGCTCCCATTCAGTGGTGGTCAAGAAGAGTATTCTGTCCCAGAGCAAAACCTCCACTCCCTGTTCAAGCCCCAAACCCAACAGCAGCTCTACACCCAACAGCT
This sequence comes from Amphiprion ocellaris, assembly GCF_022539595.1. Lineage (NCBI taxonomy): Eukaryota > Metazoa > Chordata > Actinopteri > Pomacentridae > Amphiprion > Amphiprion ocellaris. Next base: position 4,170,296 of record NC_072781.1, read on the forward strand.
CCAAGAAGCGCCGTGCTCCACCCCCTCCCTCTGACAGGGAGCCTTATGCTCCTCCCACCCGTCCAGCCAGACCACCCCTTCCTCCTTCCCTTCTTCATCAGCCTCTTCCCTCACACCAGGAGAAGGAGAACTCCGGTGCTTCACGTCCAGCCGCAAGGTCCAAAACAGGCCGCCCGTCTCTGGATGCCAAGTTTTCTGCCATCATCCAGCAGCTCCAGCGGAACAACACCGGAGGAGCCGCAGCCCTCAGCAGAAAGAACGCTCCGCTGGGCGTCCTCGATGTGCAGCCACTGGGTCACCCTCAGCCCCCTCTCCAGCAGCTGGACTACCAGAAGCACCGCACCCAGACCCCCGAGGCCACAGCTGATCACGGTTTTGTCAGAGCCAGTAATGGTCCCGGTCCTGTTCCTGCACCACGGAGCAAACTGAGGAAGTCGTTCAGGGAGAGGATGAACCTTAAAGCGTTGTAACCTCAACCTTAGAGCATATCTGTTTACCTAATTAACCGTACTTTACCACTAATACAATAACAGTTTAAACTTTTTAACTGAGCTGAGTAACGCTCATAAAATCACATATCACAATATATTTGACTTTACCTCAGTGGGACTGACAACTCCTCATCATGAGGGATGATTTTCGGGCTGTTGGTGTGGTCCTGCAATGTTTAAAAGAACACATCACCTTTTTAGGAAATACACTTAACTGTATTCATGCAGATGGAAAAATTCAATCCCATATGAAGATAGAGCTAGGACACATAGGTTAGGATAAAGTTTGGAAAGAGGGAAAATGGTGAGTCTAAGTCAATCCAACAGTAACAAATCCCACCTACATGCACATTTGAATCTCATTAATTAACATATTTAACTTTTTAAATCCAAAAACTGAAGTGTAAAAGGAGGATTATGCTTTTCCAAGAAGTCTCTCCTCCAGCACAAAATGCTCTATAAAACTACAAGCAGCTGTTTTACACTTCATTTTTTGTAGACATAACATGTTAATTGAGGAGTTTTGGAGGTGCTAGCAGATTTCCTTACCTTTGAATAGAACCAGATTGAGTTTTTCCTCTTGTTTTCAGTCTTTATGCCAAACTAAGCCGTTTCTGAAGGAACACATCATATACTGTAAGCATATTTCAAACGTGTTGGAACCTAAAGGATAGGTAGGTGATGATCTTCCAAAAAGATCCTCTCAGTGTTAATCATGACAACCCAAATTCCACTTGACACCTCTTATCACAACATCCATACCGTGTCGATACACGTCCTGCTCCACCCTCCATTTCTAAACGTCTTCATGTGCAGCTAACCCATAGACGAAATTGAAAGCCGTATGCTGGCTTGAGCACCGCCATCATCAATCCCACTAAAATGGAAAGGCTTATTTCTCAGCTCTGCCACTGGAACATGGACTGAAGAAAGAGCCTTTGCAAAAGCACTCAAATTGAAATTGATCCATCGGCTAACTGTGGATGAGTCATTCCTTTTGGAACGATTGACTTATTCTACTTACTGTGACGACTTTATGACCACTACGGCTGATTTTAAAGGAACACAATTTTTAGGAGCAATTGCAGGGACTAATGTGACTTCTCCATTCCCCCCAGAGGTCTTAATAATGGAGTGACCTTGGTTTTCAGTGGCTACACAGTATGTCCAACATAATTTAACAGAGCAGCCAATAAATGCTATGAACATAATTGAATGAATGAGGCTTTTGAGGGGCTAAAATAATGAATGCCCTTGTGTATGCGTTTTGAACATATCCAGCACTGCCAGCCACTAGATATTTCAGCCACTTAACGATATGCTGTTGAAGAATGGTCTTCATAATTACACCCAGTGTACAAAACATTAGGTTGAGCTTCTTTCTCTGAAATTGACTGCCCAGATGAAGAAGTACGGTGAAGGCTACAGTCACCTGTTTTTTTAATTTCTCACCCTCCAAATTCAGTTTAATTTAGAGGGAGAGATGTAGATTTGGGAGGTGGATTACAGGGGGATTTAGTTTAAGCCTGGAAAGAGAGAAAGGAAGAGAATGGATTGTATAAAAGGGGATGCAGCTCACTGTTCCCTCTAAACTGCGCGCGTACGCAATTGCGCACTGCTGACGGTCTCCGCGCACAGAAAATCTGCGCTGCGAACAAAAAAAAATCCAACCTAAATTGTAAATAAAATAAACACGTAACAATTCATTCTGTGCTATTTTTCAATGTGAGTCAGTGAGTGACCGGTGACTGGCTGCTGCAGCCAATGATGCGATTCACATACGTATTTACCATAGACTGTATATTATGGTATTTACGCAGCTAATCTACGTCAGACGTCCTTATGTGCAGCCACCTTTGTTCTCATAGATATGAATGAGTAGATAGGACACGCCCCTTTGAGCTGCGTGCTACAGCGAGGCTAAGCTAGTGGGGGAAAAGTTTCAGTGCATTCCGTTGATGTAGACGGCGTGAAAACGGAAACAAGTATGCCGTCTCACTGTGCTGCATACAATTACACACTACGTCGTACGATTGAGACAAGGAAACTTGGAATGACTTTTCATAGGTAAGAATAGTTTTTGTCTCTTTTTTCATGATGAAATCTTGTTGAGAGCTTCCAGTCTATGAGAGCTAACTAGTTAGCCACTAGCAAAACGCTAAGGCGAGCTAGCAGCTTGACAACCAAATACCAGACGATTAATAGTAGCTGCAGTATAGTTGTACAAGCAGTAGTAGTAATACTAAAAGTACAAGCAGCAGTAGTAGTATAAACAGCTGTTAGAGTCGTAGAAGTAGTATCAGCATTTGTAATAGTATTACAAGTTGTAGTAGCAGTGCCAGTATCAGCAGCAGTAGTGTGTACTACCACTACTACTAGTAGTAGTCACATTACTATTACTACCACCAATACTACCAATAGTAGTTATAAAGCCTAACTCATGTATATCCAGATTACCATCTATGTTCTTCCTCCAAACCCATTTTATGATTGGGATTACAGGCAGTTCTTTAGGACTGCTCTCAAATAATTGAAATGTTACTAAACAAGGTTATACTTATCAAATTAAATAGCTCTGGTCTCCAGTATATTGGCGAATTCAGTTCTTTGTACTTAATTTATTAGCATGATTTCTTTTTAATATGTTGTGTACAGACTTAATTACTTCTCTGTCTACTTTTCTTACTCCATGTAGGTTTCCCAGAGACTATGGGTTGAGGAGGAATTGGAAGTTTGTCGGCTTAGACCTGGTGTCATTCCATCAGTGTTAAACTTCCCGGCTCATCTTGGAAGAGTACGTGCCAGAAAGACCACGACCAAGCAGCCTTGAGATCTTAGGCAGCGTCTCCCTGAGGTGGGTGTCGACAGTGTTCACGGTCAGGTCTGTGGTAATCCCGTCAAAAAACAAAACAGAAAAAAATCTAGATTATAAATCAACATGTAACCAAAGCACTCTGTGTATAACGCCATAGTATAGGATGTAGTTCAGAAAATGTCAAAGTATAGTATGCTTTACTCAAGAATAACATAGTATGGCCTGTAGTTCATAGTACAGCATGTTGGCAAGAAAAAAAAACAAAACATAGATTATTATGTGGTTCAAAAAGCGCAAAATGATAGGATGTTGCCTAAAATTGTCATGTATGATATGTGGTTCCAAAAATGTCATAGTACAGTGTATTGTCAAAAAAGTATGTAATTCAAGAAAACAGAGTATAATGTCATCTAAAAAATGCCATAGAATAATAATTTCATTGCACAAGTAAAAGTATAGTAACTTTTAAAACTGTTTGAATTCTTATATGTTGCTAAAAAAAAAAACTAAAACAAAAAAAAAGTCAGAGTAATATGTCAATTAAAAAAGCCTATTTTATAGCATGTCGCCCAACAAACATCATAGTACAGCATGTCGCTCTAAAAACGTCACAGTATAGCCTTTAGTCCACAGCTGTCAGTAGGTGAGGAGCAACACAAAAACAGTCCAAACGCTGGTTTCCAGAGGGTTAGACGAGAATTTCTTTGAAAGAGTAAGTTTACAACAACACAACATGTGAGGGGGTTAAAAACAAATGGGTGTTAGTAAAATAAAAATATATCAGCAGAACTAAAAGTGAACTTCATGTTATGGAAGCAAATCAGACTCATTTTGAACATTGAATTTTTTGACAGCGAATTTTGAACATTGAATTTTTTGATGGTGAATTTTGAACACATTGAATTTTTTTGATGGTGAATTTTGAACACATCAAATGTTTTTGATGGCGAATTTGGAAGACATTGAATTTTTAACTGGTTTTTAGAATTTTGATGAGCTAAATTCAGGCATAAAAAAATTCACATACGAAATTTTGATGAAAAAAAGATTCAAAGTAAGAAGTTCAGCAGCTTTTAAAATTCAGAATCTGATGAGTCTGATTTGCTTCCATACATGTTGACATTGATGGGCATTCCAACCAGGAACAAAGTAAAAGATAATAAATACGAAAAAAAAACTCGTCCTGTTCACCTCTTAAAATCCAAAAACACACCGCAGTAGCTCCCTAAACTAAAACTACCAATGGGTTCCCTGTTTTCCTTTGTGAACAATTCAAAGGTCCCTCTCTATCTCCCCACACATCCACCAACCACTGGAACACATCTCCAAAGTTCTGCTGGGCCAGCTCAGCTTCCCCTCAGAAGAAGTACCGCCACCTGCCAGATGAAGGAGCCTTTTGAGAGGCAGCTGGCATCGTGATTGGACTGTACTTTGGTCTGTTCCAATCCAGCTTCAGCTCCAGAGACGGCAGGCGGGACGAGTCAGCGGAGGCCGGGTGGACGAAGGCATGCAGCTGAGTACAATCCAGAAAACAACAGAGGAGGAGTGCAGCAGCCCAGGACCAGAACAACCAGAGTAGCATCGTATGTCTCTTAGAAAGCATCATAGTATAGCCTCTGGTATGAAAAAACACCATCATATACATTGTATATTGTACAAATAACAAGTCAATGGAAAGAGACCTACATTGTAGAATTGTAGTAATTGTGGGCTGATTTTACTGATTATCAGTATTTTATTTTTTACTGATTTATGGTAATAAATACATTTAAAAATGGTGCTACTTGGGCTCTGAACCTTTATCTACCTGTGGTCACTCTGTCTTCTGGAGTGATTTGATTGGTTATACGTCACGAATAAAACTCCTTTGACTTAACATCTGTAAACAAAACAAAAACGTATCAACAAAGTTTTCTGTTAGAGTTTGTGTACTTCTAAGTTTAACTCCAAGATTTTAAATACTTTCATTTACTGCAAATGAATATCTACTCCAAATGTCTCACTAATAATCATTATCAGCCTTAAAAACCCACAAAACACCCCTCTATACTTGACCATACTTAGTACAGTCCGGTTCCCCCTTCTATAAATCTGCTTGGAATCTTCCACTTCCTGTTTGTCAAAGTGGCCTTCTACCTGGACAGGTTTTGTTGGAGCTCATGCAACAAACATTTTGGGTAACTGCACTTTAATATGGATGGATGACACTGAATTAGAGTCTGTTTTAATGAGACTGAGTTAAGATGTGTAGCTCTGTCATGAAATAGGAAATTATTTCTCAGAATTCACAGAGAAAAGTCTGAAATGTTTGCTAGGTTAGCGTCCCACATGTTCTTTGGCTCAGCTAAAGCTAACTGTCTACAACTTCTGGATCTCTTGAGTTGCTTGTTGTTAAAATATCTTGCTAGAGGTGCTGAAGCTCAGAAAGTCTGAGATGTTTGTTCAAAATAAGCTCATTCTCAAGCCTGATCTGAACTGTCCTCTTTTGTTTGAACTTTCCCTGAACTTAGGAGTTAATGACAGAGCAGCACATCCAGACTCAGTCTAATTTATGTAGAGATTAAACTTCAGTGTCATTCATTGATGTTAAAGTGCAGTTTTTCAAATGTTTGTTGCACATGCTCCCGACCAAACCAGCCCAGGTGGAAGACGATGTGAAGAGAAAGCTCCAGAGGATGAATATCACACATTTACATTGGAAATTAATGTCCTTTAATTAGACATTGTCATGCAAAAGTTGGATTTCCCTTCAATGATGTTCAAATCTTTGTTGAGTGTTTTGTTGATGTTGGTTTCTAAATGTTTTTTGACACTCGGCCCCAAAGATTAAAACCTTCTACGGCTCACAAGCTGCAACAATTCACACATTATCAACTATCTTTCTGACTAAACTAAGATAAAAAGTGAAAAACTGCCTGATTCCTGCATCATGAATGTAAATCTTTTTGGTTTTTATGACAGTAAACTGAATATATTTGGGTTTGACATTTTATAAACCAAAACAAGAAATGAATTACTGGAGAAAACACTCAACAGATTAATGGACAAAGAAAGTGTGTTTTCCAACATATATGGCTGAATTACTCCAACATTACAAGATATATACAATTTGAATTCAATTTTATTTATATAACGCCAATTACAGGTCAAATTGTCTCAAGACACTTTATTTTTATAATTTTAGTCATATTTAAAATATGACAAAGTAAGAAATTAAAACTCTTGACTAATCCAATTTATTATTTGGTTTTTAAGAGACTAATCGACAACTAAAATAACTTTCTCCACCAAAACTAATAAACATGAGGTCAAATAGAAGAAACAGTTTTAAATACTGCAGTCCCATGATGACAAGAATAAAGTTTGAACGAAAACTAAATCTGCTGGTGGATTCCATTAAAGTCCGAATAAAGGATAATAAAGTGTGATACTAAAGGTTTGTGGTGCTAAAAATGTCCAAGTAAAGATATCAAGTTGAACATCTGGATGGAGGTTGATAAAAGTTGACCTTCCTTCATTTCTCTGGAGCGACTCCATGGATTTTATGGATGGTGGTTTAAGACCTGCTCTTCTAGTCATCTTCCTTCTAGTCGCTGTAAAAAATCACTCCATCCTGGCTGACTTCAACACCTCTTCATGACACTTGTTCTGCCTCCGACCTGGTGGAAACTCCAGAAACTCGGGAAAACCTGTGGAGACTCGAAGAACTCGTCGGGTGGGGGAAGGTGTGGTGGGCGGTGGGGGGAGGTGGGGGAGTAGAGGGGGGAGGCCGCCACCCACCTCCCCGCCTACTCTCCGCCCTGACTCGACCCAGACTCCGCCTTGGCTCCGCCCGTGTGGTCACTTGGAAACTACGATGACAAAGGGACGACGAATTTATGTCTTTTCATCTGATCTGTAGCTCAGTGAGTTAAGGATTTGACTATGGAGCTGCAGGTCGCTGGTTCAAGACCAGACACTTCTTAAATTTTCTCAAAATCCTGTCAAAGACAAAGAAAGAAAACTGCCAGTGGCGGGTCTTGAACCTGCGACCTTCCAGTCTGTAGTCACTCTTCTTATCCTCCTGAGCTACTCGCTCAGATACTAATTTTACTTTTTTTTGCGCATTTATCATCTATTTTTTGTCGTTTTCGAGTTTTTTTTTTAACTTGAGTCTCGGCTCGACCGTTTTTCTCAGGAGGTTGGACTTCAGCCTTTGTTCTGGAGGGTGGAACCCTCAGTTCCAAGACTTTACAAAGCCTCGAGACCCTCCGAGTCCTCAGGACCTGAGCTTTCACACAGTCTGAGGGCTGAAGTTTTCTAAGTCCCACAGTAGTTCTCTGTTAGATTGAACTTTCAGACAGTCCAAGGACTGATATCTTCTGAGTTCCTGAGTAGTTCTCTGTTAGTTTGAACCTTCACACAGTCTGAGGGCTGAAATTTTCTAAGTCCCACAGTAGTTCTCTGTTAGTTTGAACCTTCAGACAGTCTGAGGACTGAAAACCTAAAAGTTCTTGAGTAGTTCTCTGTTAGTTTGAACCTTCAGACAGTCTGAGGACTGAAATTTTAAAAGTTTCTCAGTACTGATCTGTTAGTTTGAACTTTCTGGTTAACAGAAACCTTAAAACTTGTGACCATGAGTCTTGATTTAACATTTAGATCATCCATCTGAGTTCTTCTCAGACCTTCACCTGTGGGTTTTTTAGAAATCCTCAACAAACTTTGATTCTCTTCACTGAACAGTAAAGTTTGTGGAGATCAGAAGGTAACATTAGTTTGATAAATGCCTTCAACTACTAGTAGACTTTATCTGGAAAGCAGTTTTCTGAAATGAGTTCTTAGTAAATCTGTCCACAATCAAACCAAGAATATAGAAAGAGGAAATGTTTGAAGAAACAACTTGACGTTTTCATTTCAGACTAGAAAACGCCTTTAGACCTTTATCTGTTTTTGCTCTTTTTGATCGTTTTATTGTCTCTTCTGTTTAATTTGATCTTCTAAAGTCTAACTGGTGTCTTTTCAAATGTTTTGTCTTTAGTTTGATTCTTCTTAAACGTTTAGTTTTGCTCTTTTCTCACCTTTTATTCTTTTCTAATGTCTGATTTGATTTGAAGATGTTTTGTCTTTTTAATGTTTAATTGTTTTTTCAAATGTTTTATCGGCTTGTTTGAGTTTCTTTTTCTTTCCCAATATTTAATGTTTCGATTAAATCTTTAAGGTTTTTCTTTTTAAATGTTTTACCACCTTTTAATGTTTAATTTTCTTTTTAAATGCTTCACTGTATTTTCTGTTTAATTCCTATTTGAAGTTTTTTTGTCTTTAAGATGTAATTTTCTAATTAAACATTTAATTTTCAAATTAAATGTTTTGTCTTTTTAAAGGTTTAATAATCTAATTAAATGTTTTGCATTTTTTAAAATGTTTAATATTCTTCTTGTTTAATTGTATTTTTTAAATGTTTAATTATGGAAAATATTTTATCTGTAATTTTTAATATCTGTATTTTAAAAATTTTGTTTAATTTCATATTTAGATGTATTGTATCTTGTTGAATGATCAAATTCAATATTTTGTCTGTTTAATAGAATTTAATTGTATTTAATGTTTAACTATATTAAACATTAAATACAATTAAACATTAAACCTTTAAAAAGGCAAAACATTTAATTTAAAAATTACATCTTAAATTTCTTAAATCTTTTTAATAATAAAACTTTTTAAAAGTTTTATTGTATTAAATTTGTTTTCCTTTGATTCAATTGCTTTTTGTTATGTAGTTTATTTCTTTAATCTTCTTTTTCTGTCAAGATTTTAACCCCAACCTTAAAAATGAAATAAACCCTTAAATCACAATGAAAATGCTTCTGTTGTCACAATCATGAGTTAGTCAATTATTCAGTTTATCAATTCAGCTTTATTTGTTTAGCACCTTTTACACAGATGACAAAACTAAACAAAGAGAAAGAAACTATGATAAAACTATGATTAAAACTCAAAAACATTTAAAACAAAAAAGATTTAACATGGTAATAAAATATATTGTGTTCAGGGGATGGAGGGAGTTTATTGAAGTCTTCTTGGGCTCACATGGTAAATCATTTAAAATATAAACTTGATATTCAGTCTAAGGAAACTGCAGAGCGACAGAAGAAGCAACAATATCTCCTGTTTTCTCCTTTAACGAGTCGACTCTTCTTGTGCTTTCAGACCAAAGAACTACAGACTCTTCACAACCTGCTCAAACTCTTGGTACAGGACCTCACCACACGGGTCAAGAAGGTTTCCTTCTCATTTCTACTCTGAAGCGCACCTTCTCCTGCTCAAACTGCTGACAAATGTTTCTGCTGCTCTAAAGTCTGGTCTCCAGAACTTCCTAAAAACTCTCAAAGTCTCTTCTGCTGCAGGTTGCTTTGTAGAACTGTTCCAGAAAACCTCACTAAACCACATGGAGGGGCCTCAAGATAGTCGTCCAAATGAAACCATACAAAAACCAAACTAGCACAACCCAAACGCTAAAGTCTCCTGCAGCCTACCAGAGAACCTCTGAGAACAGAGAATCAGGACAGGAACTCTTACCTTCTGGACAACCAACGCTGGTTCTCAAACAAGAATACAGAATGTGTCTGACCAAAAACCTCTGAAGACTCACTACAGCCAAGATAAAGACACAACTCAGCTGCACCAAATCTACTAATCACTGCACACATTACCACCATGTGATAACTGTGGCTAAAGAACCACATTTACCAAGACAACTATCCAGTACAAAGCCCTAAAACACACCAAGAAACACATTAAAGATGATTTTACTGCTGGAAGCTGCAAGCCAACGCCTAAAGAAGAAACTAAAGCAACAGAACCAAACCCAGTTCACTGGTGAAGAGAAACAGAGGAAATGTTTGTCTGCAGCTAAATAAAGCAGGAAGACACTGAGCTGCTCAGGTGTTCCTGATAACACCAAGCAGCCACCTGGACAGCCAATAGGAACACAGCTTACTGGAAGTCCAGAGGGCTGGCTTAGTCAAGGAAATTTAGTTTAAAGTTGAAGCAGAAAGTTAATAAAGAAAGTTGAAAACCACCTTCTGATCCCTGAAATCTCTGAGTTTTCACACAAAGAACACCTGAACATGTCAAACTCGTTCCATAGTAGAACCATCATTGTAAAAACGTCATAGTATGGTGTGTTGCTCAAAAAACATTATGACCCGGCTGTCAGGGGACAAACATGTAAGAAACATGAGAACAGAGAGAATCCAACCAGTAGGTCACAGTTTATCATCATCTAATCATCTCCTGAAGTCCATATGGTGAGAGACATCAGTATCTGGTTGTTAATTTACCAGAGGATGCTTATAATCATGCTGATGTGGTCTGTACTCTACAGTATTTTAGTGACTCAATAAATGCCTAAGTTGTTTTTTTTTAAATGCTTTTTAGTTTTTAATAAACATTTAACAGCCTATATGTAATCAATAAATGGCCTTTGCCTATCTTAAGAAAAATTCACTCAGAACTCTGATATGTTAACAGTACTAAATAAATCAATAAATACATGCATACACACATAAATAAGTTAATACATTAACTGTGTTAAGATAAGATTTAGATTTTTAAAATGTTGTTTATGTTTTTGCAGAATCCAGTATTGCTCACTGGTTGGTCATTACATTTTGTTAGTTTGATTTCACTGTTTAAAATGATGCCACCTCTTTTCAGACAGAACCTGTGATAATAAAACAACAAAATTTTAGTTCCGTGTTAATAAAGCACTTAAAGCTTTAAGTATGGCTAAATGCTTTTTTCAAAATTAAATATATCACTCCTTAGGTGGTAGTGGCCCCAAGTTCAGTAAAGTTGGAAAGATATTCACAGATTGGGACTTCCAGCATCAATAACTCATTAGATATAGGTTGTCAAAACATAAACGGTGCCTCTTTCCCATTGTTGCAAGGCAGACAATGTGCTACAAGCCCAGTTTTATCAAAAGTAGCTGTCTTTCAAGCTACAGGAATAACATTGGTGTCTATGGAGTGAACAGGGTCCATCTGCAATTTGCAAAACCGCTGCAACAGTAAAGAGAGACAAATATTCAATAACTTCACTCTTATACATTGTAGTGTCACTAAAATCACTGCAGCCTTCAACTGGCTCCTGTTGACAAAGTGTTTTAACAGAAATGTAAATGCTGTAATTTGATTCTTTTAATGAACCATGTAACTTGAATGGATGTGATGCTGGTGTGACCACAGTGCACACGTCTGATGTTGCTCACAGTGGTCCAAGGGACGCTCAGGGAGTTTGTGTGTTTGCTCAGACTCAGGAAAAATTAGAGGGAACATTGATGCAGCTCAACATTAGCAGTGTTTCTTCTGCTTGGTGTGTACTGCTGATGCATTAGTCACTGTGATCTGTAGAGGCTTTACCTGCAAAAACAAGGGAAGGTTTGAGGCTAAAACCTCGCAGCATTAGTTTTTACCAATGATGTGGTTACGTCTCAATCCGTTTATCACAGTAATTACATTGCACTTTCTCTATTAAATTCTCCGTCATTTTCAGGTAGACTAAGCAAGCTGGAGAAATGCATGTCAGCATTACTGGAAGGGACTGTGAAAAGCAGCATTTCTGCATTATTTGGACAATGAACTGTGTAGCCATGGTGAATTTATTTCAATACAAGCACACAGGAAAGACGGCCTCTGTGGACAGTGGAGAGGAGATGATATAATAAAAATAAAATGTACTGCTGCTTTCTGAATAAGAGCTGAAAACGATCACTTTCTCACATTTACATTCATTTTAAAAAGCGCTTTAATAAATGTCTTATTTTCGTTTTTGATTTACGTGACAGAAAGGGGGACAACTGACTGATTATTTTCATTGTTGATTATTTTATCTCGGAAAATGGTGAAACCCAAAGACGTTCAGTTCACAGTCAGAGGAGGAAAGTGGAAAATATTCACATGTAAGAAGCTGGGTTTAAAGAAAATAGATTACTCAAAGCGATTAATCGATGATTAAATTAACTTGCAATTAATAGTTGACAACCAGTTGATAAATTGTTGGCAGTTGCAGCAATGTAGTTATTGATTAAAATGTTCTGTAATTCTTTATGTTGTTTCTGTCGTATTATGTATTTAGACTTTCAGTGCCACTGTGTTTATGTACTAGCAAGTAGCAAAACATGAATCCTGTCCTAGCGCAGTATAATCTGAGTATAGAGCAAAGTGAAAAGGTTGTAGTTATTTTTGATTCTCAAAAGGTGCAATTTTCTCCCGACTCTGTTGTCTTGGAAGTTAACTGTATTTTTTATTATTGCTGATCTGCAATAAAACGGCCTACATTCTACCCTGGTGAGGCTGCTTTATTTTTGCTGAGCTGAATATTTTTCATGTTAAAGGTTTACCAGGGGGTGGCAATAAAAGTCAAAGCATAGCTTTTATTGCAGCCCAACACACATCCCATAGAGATACATACACTGGCACATTTCTCTACTGCAGCAAATACCAGAGAGGCTTCTCTGGCTTTGAGCCCAGAAGTAGCCTGTTGTGAAGATTAAGGCGGATAGAATCTCATAGCCAGATAATGGTATTACAATAATAAAACCCCATTCACACTGCATTCACTCTGGAAAAAAAAGAACATTACACAGACGTTAGCACACTGGCATTAAATGTCTTTTTTTTCTCTTTTTTTTTCTCCAACCCTCGCTATTTATCTGCAGTTCAGTTAAAAACACAACCGAAGAAGCGTGTATAGATAGTAAAATATTTTAATTAAATATACAGGAGGTCATATCATACAAAATGTCTTTATTTTTTTGTCTTGCTTGCCAGCTGGGTGATTGGTAAACAGATGGCTACTGTATCAAAAACACTTTCAGGATGCACATTAATGGAAACAACATGGGAAATAAAAGTGAGACGACAACAAAGAAAAAGAGTATCCTAATTCTTAAATTGTAGTGTTTGAAATCTAACGTGATCATGGTGACCTTGAAACAGAGCAAACAAGGACACAGCTAGATTGTGTAACCAACTTTTATACTGTTTTTTTTTTTTTTTAATACTATGTACAGATTATAACAGTTTATATGATAACAACCACGCAGTACTATCTACAGTGCTATTTACACAGAAAATAAGACAAGAGAGAGGGGTTGCCATGAATTGATCCCGCTTGTATGTTCTGTACAGGAGCCAGCACTAATGCCAGTTTTACCTACACACAGCAGTGTACAGTACTTAATCAGAAATGAATGTCTTTAAGTATTCAGTAAAAGTTTACAAACAGCTTTTTTTCTTCTTCTTCTTTTGAAACACCAGACATGTTCACTGCGTATTTCGACTATCCTGGATTGCAATTATAGTGGTTGTAAAAGCCAGTGCAGGTGTTGTCTTTCCACCTCAGGCTACGGAGCATGGTAGGCATACTTTATGAAGTCTGGTACCTTTTCATCACTGCTAGAAAACACAGAGAGCACACATGCCCTGCGGATGACAGACACCAGACTTGTGTCAGTATCAGTAAATCTTGCAGGCTCTTGTATAACTGACTGCCTGACACAGTTAAGCTCAGGTGAATAGAATCGTTTAAGCACAAACACTAACCATTATAACCGTTTAAATGTTAAAAATTTTGTGCCTCACTCATTAAGTCTGGTGTCTGATAGCCAAGTGTGCCATTTCGTTTTTGTATGAGTGTCTGTGCGCTGCGTTTCAGACAAAGAGTGACAGTAATATCGACATTCCTACCCTGCTACAGAAGATAAACCTTAACAACTGTAGTGCTAACTCTAATCCAAGACTGCGAAAGGCACAGATATTTGCAAAGCAGTAATATCCTAAGTGACAACATTCCTATCAAATCATACAGTGAGTCTTTTCAGCGTGTTGAATAAAAGAGTCTGTTCACCAAAAAAAATAAAAAAGATCTTTTCAAGTCAAGAACAAAAAGATGAAATGCTGATTTTTTTTTTCTCTTTTTATCTTCCGTGGTGAGCATTCCACAGCAGACGGCTGCTTCATTATGCTGGTCCTACAGACGAAAACAAGCCACTACAGTGTACTCATCACAAAGGGTTGTCGGGGTCAAATTACTTTCAATTTAGAAACTGAAAATTAAAACGGCTTTTCATTAACTCTTAACAGAAAGAAAACATTCATGATTCGTCGACAGATCGAACATGACAACTGCTCGCGTTGCATTTGAACTGAAATACATCATGAATAAAAACCTGAACTGAGTAAAAAGTGAGTCTACAGTACATCTGTCATACACAGCACCTCTGAATGTTATGTTGTGATGAAACTATTCGTGTTATGCAGCATTGCAGTGAGTGTTAATGTCTATTCCAAGGTGGTTTTTAAACTGTGGCACGAACAGACGACAGAGTTCAGCGTGGAGACATGTAAACAGATACAACACCACTGGCTGCTTAAAGAGTAATAATGCGCTAAACAGCTCTTGAACATTGTTTGCAAGGGTGAACGCACCTCTAGTTATATAAAGAATTTCATTTACGTTGTCATGTTACTTGTAGTGTTCTTAAGCAACAAAGTTTAGCCCTCAGACGCAGTAAACAAATGGCTTTTCTCTGTTGCCCTCCACTTTTCACACATCCAGAGCAACAACCTGACTCATGGTAACTGAGAGCGGCAAACTGATTTGTGAGCACATACACATGAGCACTGTGCAAATAAGGATACAACAACAAAAAGATACAGTAAGTGGTGATACAAACAAAGAACAGTGCAAAGTATATAAACAAAGGCATACACAAATTTAAAAAAAAAAAAAAAAAGAAAATGGAATTTTCAGTCCGTCTGACTGACACATTTATCAGTCTGTTATCAGCCACAGTTATATAATCAGTGTTTTGTTTCGACTGAGCCACAATCCCCGAGAAAGAGAGACAGAAAGACAAAAGAGAAGCTCAAACAGTTTGTGAGGATGAAGGAGGAGAGCGAGAAAAAAAGCTGGTTTCTCTCCCTCTCACAGTCTGGTGCTGGGGTGTACCGAGGACAGCTGGGGTGGCGGGAGGGTCGACAGGGGGTACAGGTGGTGCAACAGGTCCCCATACAGTGCTGCCCCCCCTGGGTGCCTGTAGAAGTGGTGTGGGCTGGGACTGGAGGCCAGCAGCTGCCTCTGGAGCATCATGGAGTGGAAGGCTAAGGGGGGCACGAGGGGAGACACGGCCGACTGGCTTTTCAGGTACTGCAGACCTGGATGCTGCTGGAGTCCGTCCTGGGCTCCGTGTGAGACCAGGCTGCCGGGCGGGTAAATGCCGGCGTAGAGTGGGGCGGCGTGGTGTGGGGGGAAGGTGGTGGTGGGGTGGCCCTCAGGGAGGTGGTTGTTGAGGTGAACGGCGTGGGCCGGCTCGGCTGCTTTCAGCTCTTCCGGGTCGCTGCGGCGGATCGTACCGGCCGGGTGGATCGGCGTCACCACGCGCACTTTCCTCTCCGGGACTTCGTCGCCGTCGGGCTCCACGAGGCTTCGCTTGCTGGGTCGGATGGGGCTGGTGAGGGTGGATTCACCTGAAGCTTTGGGGCTGGGAAACGGCTGCGAGGACTCTGCTGGGCTCGGTTTGGGAGGAGAGATTGTCATAGGCTGAACTCTGCACGCTTTCGGGTGGGAATCCAAACTCTGGTGCATGATGGAATACGGGAGACCGCAGAAAGGGGACTTGGAGAAAGAGGAAACCCTCTGAGAGAGAGAGGATTTAGAAATCGTGAAGTCTCTGGGCTCATCGTCGGCCTCTCTGCTCTCCCCGTGTGTTCGAGTCCTGTCGCTGTAGTGAGACCTGTAGGCCAAACCCTCTTGCTCCAGGCCGCTACAGACGAAGCCCTGGCTGCCTTCTCGCTCCCTCGTGTAGTGCTCTCTCCGCTCTCCACTGGGAAAGCCTGCCATCCTCTCTTGGCTCAGGCAGTTCTCAGTTTGCCTGTACAGGCTGTGGAGGTGGGGGGAGGAGTAGCAGTCACCTGCGTAGCCCCGGGCCTGAGCAGCTGGGCCTTGCATTAGCTTCTCCGTGGTTTTTTCCACACCGTCCTGGGCGTGGATTCGGGGCAGATAGGGCTGCCATGGCGCACTGACTTGAGGCTGAAGGTGGTGGCTCGTCCGGTGGCTGTAAGCGTCTGAAAGTTCCCCCGCTGAGCTCCTCTCTGACGGGCCGCTGGTGGCTTGTTGGTGAGGCTTGCTGCTCTGGGCGTGCTGGATGACCGACGGCCTGAAGATGGGCGCTACCTCAGGGATGCTGTCCGACACACACCTCTGTCCCACCACCTCCTCCTCACCCTTTCTCTTCTCCTTCTCCCTTTCAGCTACTGATATGACGGGGAGAGAGGATGCAGCTGTGGGAGGTGGAGGCTGAAGAGAAAGAGATGTAAAGGAGAACGGGTTGGACTCGCACACCTGGGAAAGGAGCTTCTTTTTGGCCAAAGGAGACATGACCCCCTGGCTGGCTTTGCAGTAGGCAGCCGTCTGTCCGGGGACCTGGCCAGACTCCTTCTTAGTGAGCCCATAGTCATCTTTCTCTGGATAGGAATCTGTGCTCAAATCTATGCATTGTCTGTCCGCCTGCTTACACATGGGTAGCACCTTCCCAACTCTCCCACCGTGACTTTCTATGGAGTCTTTGACCCTGGAGATGGGCTCAGGCAGAGCAACATGTCCAGCAGCTTTATTCTGATCCCAACGATGAGGCAGATAAGGATTTTTAGGAATGAAATGCCCTTCAGTTTGCTGTTCACAAGTGAGTTTCGCTTGGAGGGCCTCGCTGATTTGCCTCCACTCAGGCTGAGGACCGGGCCCTGTGTGGAGCGACAGGCCAGCATGTGGTGCTCTGCAGTCGGGCTCTTTGGGGCAGAGTGACGACGGCTGCTCCACCGTCAGAGACTCCTCTTTCTTCAGGGTAACATGCAGTTCTTCCTCCTCTATTACGATTGGTTCATCTTGCAAAGATATCTCGTGCTTTATGGCCGACAGCTTGTGATTCTCCTCCTTCACCTTGGAGTCCTGCACATAGAAAAATGATAGTTGGTTCTCAACAGAAAACAAACAAGACACTCCTATATTTTCTTATTTTGTGGTCGATTTTAAATACAACATGAATTCAGGACAGAGGCTGGAGCGTTGATGAGAAGGCACAGGGGCATTAAAGTGAAATTGAATTTAGAGCGAGAAGGAATGCTGATGAGGCAGCAGTTGCGACTGACCTGCGATTGTTCTCGGTCTTTCACCATCTCCCCTCTGTCCTTTTTGCTCCCCAGCTTGAGACTGTTGGGGCCTTTCAATTTCTTGGCTCCTGCTCCTTTAGCTTTGGCTCCTGAGGCCTTCTCCTGGACGCCCTCCTGCTTCCGGGGTTTGGTCAGCGGGAGGGGTTTGTCCTGCTCGCCTTTAATGTGCCTCTCGTAGGGGAGGAGGAGCCTGAGGAGGAAGAATGCAGGCAATGCAGTTATGATCAAGTTATGTCATGTTCTATGTATGTTCTACATCCGTGAGGCACATTTACTGACTGGTTATGCTTTGGTTAAGTATTTAAACCAAAACTATACACTGAAACACCTTAACACGGGGTGATGGAAGCACACCAGTTTGCTTTAATAGCTTAAGATACAATAAACCACATATGTATTTTCTTCAGTAATACCAAAAACAGAATGAGCAGCAGCTTTGCCGCAAGCATGCAGTGTATCAAATGCCTTGCTTTAAAACCTCCCTGTTTTAATACCTGGCAAGCATTAACAATCCTATTGTAATTAAACCAGGTTAGGGGAAATCCAGGCTCAGATGGGTGCCAGAGAATGTGAACAACCAGTTATCTCCTGCTGAGACAGATCACATTTGGTATTACTTTAACCTTGACAGAAGAGAATTTGCGTGTGAGTGTGTAAAGTTAATGTGGCTGGGAATGAAAAAAGGGGGAAAACGTCTGGAAGAACTGAAATCAAATTGTTTCAAGGAACCTCGCAGCACAAAATATCTAATTCAATGTACTAATATAATTAATAACAAGGCCCTTAAAGCGAGATGCAATAATAAAATAGTTCAGCTGGTAACTGTAGGCTCCAGCTTTTAACACATGGAATTAAATGCAGGAAAGCTGCACATGCGGCAACTTAATTAAGTCCATACTAAGTGACAAGGAACGTTCTGTAGAATAAACATTTAACCATTTTCGACTTCTGTTATTTCTCTCCTGAATATATCCAAGTCAATTTTCCATATCTGATGTCATAACTAATGGGAACATTAGGATCTGGATAACATAACAATACCCATGTGTAAAATAATGACATGAAGAAACCAGCGAGGGAAACTTTTAGACTTTTATTGCTCCGAAAAGAAAATGGAAATTGGCACTAGACCAGAAATAAGAGACGCAGTGGAAGAGGAAACCAAGACAACTGAAAAACTACAACACTACAAACTTCAATAAGTTGCTCTGAAAATCTCTCCAGCTCCTCTGTCAGCTTTTTTTTTTCCAATAACAACCCATGAAAGCCAGACAGAAACATGACTTTCTCAGTCATGAGAAAGAATAAGGTCTTCTCGTGTAACGACAAGAGACGGTTGCACTATTCCTTTTAAGGGACATGGCGGTAAAACAAACAATGAATCAAGAGCTGTTTCGCCTCCTCTTCAAAAGGAAGAAAAAAGCCTCAGAGAGTTCAAGAGGCTCTGTGGGATTTTTTGTTATTTTTCCTCTGAACAAAAGTGCTGGCAGGGAAAGCGGTGAAACTACATTTCATACAGCTGGTCTGGCACCAGGCCCCAGGCCAAGAAAGGAAATGTACTATTAAATGTGACTTATTGGAGAGACGGAGAGCAAAGAGGTTGTGAAAGAGAAGAGAGGAGGGAAAGAGAGCAAAAGGACAAAGAAACAGAGGGAGAGGGGGGAAGAAAAGAATAATGACATGTTAATGAAGAGCAAAAAAGATTGTGAATAAAGCAATGAGGCATCCTAGAAAACAGAGATTAAAACATGCAGCCTTTAAACTTTCAAATAGCTGCAGTGGTATTTATTACAAATAGGGGAGTGCTTCTCAGGCTTCTATAATTAGGGCACAGACAGGGAAGGTATCATCAAATTCTAATTTTTTCAAGTCTGAAAATGGATATTCAACATGTGCTAATGTCAAAGTCACTATTAGAGATCAAAGAGCTGGAAAAGTGGCATTTACTCTGTATGTATACCAGGGAGCACTGTTGACTATCAGCATGATCTGTGGGAAAGCGATGGCTGCCTTGGCCTGGGTCAACTTTATGGAATGTCAATAGGGGTGGGGGGGCTGGGGTGTCGCTGGCCGGGATAATGTAAGAGCTGAGCCCGGGAAATTACTGGAGCCTTAAATAGTTTCAAATGGAAAGTCTAAGACCTTATGTTGGCCAGGAAACCAAAAATCAGCCTGCGGAAGTTCCCTTCATTGTCAGAATTATTTGCTTTGTTACACTTAACAAGCTCTCGCTCCATTTTTGATTTGGAATTCTATAAATAAAAAAGTGGAAAGCCAAGAAAAAGTGATAAATTAAAATAATAATTGAGCCCTGAATGTAAAAGACTGGAATAATGTCAAGCGGTGCACATATAACTTAGTCATGATGGTGTAACATGATCTAATAAGCACTCATAATACAATACCAGTGTAAGCAGCAATTTCCTCCAAGGCTGGGGAAGGGTTGAGTTTGGCAGTCGCTGCATTCGTTGAGAAAAAGCCAGGTGTAGTTTATAATCTGAGCCACTTGGGGGCGTATGCTGCACTCACAGATTCCAGGAAAGAATTTCATAAAGGCAGGAGAGGCAACATTTTTATGAGGTCAATAAATACTTAACTTCCTCTCATGCCAATTTATCACCTGGCTTTTGTTTAAGCAGCCGTTTTCCATGTTGATAACAGTCGACTAAAATATGCAGCGGAGAGATTAAACAATGAGATAAAAGCTGCCTCATGTAATTAAGTCAGGAAAAATTATTTCTTTATATGTATTATGCATTGTATCCGAGTAATCTCGGAATCAGGAAGATCAATAAAGGTGTAATTCATCAAAGCACAAGTGTCTACTGAGCAGATCTGTGCCTTTGAAATAATAGATTACACACAAAGCACTTCCCCCTCCCAAAAAAAAGACAACTTGGCAAAAACAAGGTGACTTTACCAGCAATGTGCTGCTCTCATCTGAGTTTTGTGTTACAGGAACAAGCAGTGTGCTCAAATCCAAGAAATGCCTAAGTCACCAAATAAGTGGAAAAAGCCTGCGGGCTGTTCCATTTCAACAATTTCCCTCCCATCCCTGCTGAAATTAATTTTAGCTGGTGTTGTGTTAAGATCACAAGAGCTGCTTCATGTGTTAAAAAAAAGGAAAAGAAACTATTTAAAGAGCTGGTGGACAAGCCCCTGGGGCTGTAGAAAGATTTGCAGGAAAGAAAATGACTTACTTTCTACAAGTCTGCGTGGAAAAGAGAATAAAATAAAGCAGATAAAAATCAAATCTTTATCAAATCTAAGTGCAGTGATTAAGCATCATCACAGCAATGAGAAAACAATAACTGCTGTGGAGAAAGAGAGCAACAAGATGCCAGCAGAGGGATAAACAGACATTGTAGCTGGTCCCTCCGCTTTGGATTCATGCCTCAAAGCCCCTCTTTTGTCTCGAAGCCAAACCACTTGAGATGACCCTCATTCATGCAGTTAAAACAGGAGGGCAGCACAGGAATGTATGAAAAACTTAAGTCCTTTGTCAAGTCTGAAAATACCAGATTTAAAATGACCTCTACTGTTCCCTCGGGGTTTGCTCTCATTAGCTGCTGCCGCTGCTGCAGCTTGCAGTAAATGTTCACCAGAGCAGGTGTGAGCCCAAAGTGCTAACTGTTTAAAATAAATGTGTACTATTCTGCATAAAGGAAGACTGGAGTCTTTCAGTCAACTCAACTATTAATAGCCCATAATATACAGAATATGTTCCCTTTTGCTGCCCTAAAGTGGACTGAAATCTCAGCAAGAACACCATTAATTTAATTTGCTACACTGAACTAGTTATTAATCTCAGTAGACTTGAATAGATTCTCATACAGTCGATTGCCTGTCACACATCACTGCCATAATTTGCGATTTCTCATTGCCACGAGGGAAAGAAAACCTCGGACCTTTTGATTAAATTCCACACATAAAGAAATCACTCGATATTGTGATTTGTTAGATTGCTACAAAAAAGCTTTGTTTTTTTTTTTTAATCACAGAATGCTCAATGAAGCATTTGTCTTGGGGAAACCATGGAGCTCTCAGAGGTTAAAATAGCTGCCTGCTATTTTAGTGTAAAGAACATGCAGCTCTTTGGCTGCATTCCCACTGTAGCTGGAGTCCAGATCCAGTGGAAGAGTAATGGATATACAAAGAATTTGGCCATGCTTTTGATTCGGACAACATGTTGAGACATTGTTTATAGAGTTAAGGAATGCTGACAGACAATACACAACCAGTGTTCTCATATTCCAACTTCCCCCTTCTCTCTCTGCTTTCTCCCCCTCCTTTATTTCTTAATAGTGAATCATTTTTGCCTGTTTATTGAAAATCTGTCACTGCTGCTGTCCGTCCGTCCGTCCATCCGTCCGTCTGTCTGTCTCCCTCTGCTTCTCTCAGATTTGGGAATTAAAAAAGCAGGCAGGACATGAAGGTGATACTCCCTCCACACCACCTCTCACTGCAACCCAATGATGCTCTCTGCTTTGGAACAAGAGAGCGGAATAATTGAAAACTGTGTTTGGGCTACAGCATTAGAAAAAAAGGCCAGGCTAAAGCACAATGCGCCACGTTTGATGTATCTTTAAAACAGCAAGGACAATGCAGAGCGATGCTGACGGCTGCACAGTACTAGCACAATAAAATTTACAAAACAATCTTATGTCCTTTTTTCTCTTCCAACCCAAAAATATGTGCTATTATAATTCTCAGCGTACGGACGGACTCAAGGTTTTCTAATAATGTATTTTTATATCTGGAGAGCAGCTTTAGTGAATTCAGAGGAACATCGATACCAGGAGGAATGAATAAAGGCTGAATCAATAAAACATCTAGTCGACTAAAATTGGAACAGGCGTGCATCTGTCTTGAAAGAAACACATATCTGCATGATCTGAGCTGGAGAATATCTCACAGGCCTCGCATTCTGTGTGTACACTACATCTGGCAAACATCTAATACTTTTAAGACGAAATGATTTAATCCGAAAACCCCCTCATCTGCGCTCTCTCGCTGTTTCCCAAAAACCTCAGAGTTTTTAAATAGCAAATTATTCTAAATTGCTTCTCTGTTGCCATGGATACCCCCCCACCTCCAAAACTCACCCACCCCAATACCAACCCCGTTGTGCAATTACATTAGAGTGCCAAGGCATGGTGAGGTATTAAAAATCTGTAACAGGCAGAAATGAACAGAGATAGTGGAATGTGATGTTTCTGTAACAAGAGATCACGTAGGAAAGCAGGAAGATTAAATATGTAGGCGCTGTTAAAAGGCGCTGACCTGTATAATGAAAGAAACAGCATGGAGTGCAAGGCAGGGAGTGGGAGAGAGAGAGAGAGAGAGAGGGAGAGAGAGAGAGGGAGAGAGAGAGAGAGAAGGGGGGAGAGCACAGAGAAAATGGCACAGCACAGAAGCAAAAGGCAGTCTATTTCAAGGTTATTGATGCCATCTTTTTCATGACCTCATTTTTAATTCAGAGCGCTGGGCCCTGACAGCTAATCTCGGGAAACGGTTTAAATAAATATCATTAAAGCTTCCCCGTAGCTGCGGCGGCAGACCTTGCCTTGGACATTTCTGCATTGATTTTTCCCTCCGCACGCTAATGAACGGCGCTCTGCGACTAAACAACGCTAACTTTGAAAATGACAATTAGCTGAGGTTATCTCCTGTTCAATTCCAGCTACGTAACTCCATTTCTGCCAGTGATTACCGCCTGCTCCTGGACAGCATAAATATAGTGATTATGCCCCTGGCTCCATCTTTCACAATAACATCTCCTAGGAAACCATTTCATATGATTTTACCATTAGGGCTGTAAAGGGATAATGTGTATAATTTAAAATGAGAGCTGAATGCTTGTGGATATTCACAGTCTTTAACCCAAATAACACCAAGACAGCCAAGAATATCCACTTAATTGAAAGCAATTACGTCCTGAAATATTGTTTCCTTTTTTCCTACTAGCTGGAGACTTTTTATTTCCTGCTCTACTCCACTTTGGCCCGCTGAGACAAATCGGAAGTGATCCTTCTGAGAGAGGAGGAAAACATAGGTGTTGTTCCAGTTTGTACACTGTAGATTCCTCCCCGTGAATTATATTTCTGTAGCACATTGACTAATGATTAAAGGTGGAAACAAAGACGCCTCTGGGGAACAAACACACACTTCAGCGAGTCCACAAACAGCCTCATT
This sequence comes from Amphiprion ocellaris, assembly GCF_022539595.1. NCBI lineage: Eukaryota > Metazoa > Chordata > Actinopteri > Pomacentridae > Amphiprion > Amphiprion ocellaris. Next base: position 4,194,007 of record NC_072781.1, read on the forward strand.
CATCATGCAGAGAGAATGGCCGTGTATGCTGAGTTAATACAATGAAGCTAATTGCCCTCCAAGCAGCCCAAACATCAAGGCTCAGCTAAAATTATTCCCCTGAATGGAAACTTGCTCAGCTTCAGCTGATCTCTCTCTCTCTCTGCCTCTCTCCCTCCCTCCCTCCTTCCCTCCCTCACCCCTCCCTCCCACATCTTCTCTCTGTCAGCCTGATATTCACTGCAGTGTGTGGATATTATTGCTTTGTATTGATTCAGCATTATTTTCTCTCAGCTGCTTCTCGGTGGCTGGACAGGGAAAGGCCAGCACAGCAGCAGTCACACCTCAGCGCTTCCCACATGGATTCGTCCTACTCCGCCTGAGTCCCTCCCTGCGACCCTATTTACACCCTACACACTAATGAACAATATAGCTTTTCACATGAGGCATCAAAGCAAATTCTACAAGAAAGAAGGATATATTCTGACTTTGGCAATAAAATGACTTTTCCCTCCCTCTGAAACCAGGTATTGATAGTCTATTGTTAGGGTAAGTAAGGAAGTCCACAGTGCAGCAGCATCCGTCCTGGAAATGCAGCCTGAGCCGAACATTTAGAAGCACATTGTCAGCTCGTCTGCAAATACGCTCTCACACCTATGGTTTTGCAAATTTCCTGGAAAAGCCACTCTGGCCGCCGCTGCCTCTGCATGCGAATTCGCTTACAGCATGCAATCCTGACACAATATGAAGCAGCCTGGCTCCCTCATATGGCACGGCTGGCATATTGCTGTATTACTGACAGGTGTGTGTGTGTGTGTGTGTGTGTGTGTGTGTGCCTGAGCTGTGCTGATGCATGAACCTGCAGCAGCCGCAGGGATGTGGAGAGGGTCGCCGGCCCGGAGGAATGACCTGCTTCATGAGCGACTGGTTATCTCTTGCTGGGAAGATCGTATTTGGCATTTGTTTAACCTTGGGAAAGTGGGCGTGTGTGTGCGTGTGCGTGTGTGTGTGTGTGTGTGTGTGTGTGTCTGCAAGCAGCCCTGCATAATACCCTGCACAGCTCCCTCAGGATCATATCCATATGCTTGCTTTGGTTTGGTAATACCATCTGAGTGATTATAATGTGGAGGTTCAAAATGCTGCAGTATCTGACTGAATGATTAGATGAATACATTAAAGTGCTGTTTTCGGTTTATCATGCAGCTTTGTGCGCTTCTAATGCATATATAGCGGGGCGTAGTGAGGCGTAGCTACTGTATATACGGCGTACTCATGTAGGCCAGTTAATAATTCAAAACTTTGCTGTTATTTTGAGCTTTTTAATCCCCTTTAGTTGGCTTATGGAGCAGAATGGGTGGAGATTACAGAGGTAATTAGTTCCATAGTGCCTCACAACTGATCAATTAATCCTGAGAAAATAACTGAATCTCATCGTGAATTGATTTAGATCCATACAGAATGCATTACTTTAAACAAGTAGATCTACATGCCATAGCAGTGAGGAGTGATTTGCAGACCGTCCCACTGTTGCAGGCGCTGTTTCTTCATGTATGTGCAAGTACACTGGCTTCCCTTGAATAAAATCAATATTTGTCTTGCGGTGTCCTCATGTTATGAATAAAGCATTGTGAAATCATATTTGATGCAGCTGTGAAGGAGTTTACTCTCTTCAGGCGATGCAAACTGTTCCATGTGTGCATGCATAACAGCAGTGTGTCATACATAACCACCCGACATAATAACTCACCTCTCGTAGTGTCTCCGTGTACACGTGGCCGCGCTTGTGCTGCTGGGGTTGCCGCCCAATTCATCATATACATGTTTCCACTGTCTGCGGACCGTGATCTGGAGGAATGGACGAGAAGACGGAGCGATAAGGCAAAGGGAGAAAGAGAGACACAAAAGATGACAAGAAGATGAATGAAGAGTAAAGGAAAATTGAAAAAATATGAGAGAGAAAAAATATATATCTAAGTGGTTGACATCATTTGAAGGTCTTGGGGATTTACTGAGTCATGATGTTCCAGTTATTGAATCCTCAACACTCAATTCTCTAACAAAATAAGCTCTGTTAACATCATGCAGTCAGTTGTTCCTGCTACAACCCCTTATCCCACAACAGATGGGAATAACGGACGAGCTGCAACACAAAAATCCATGCTGCCACAGAGCTAACAAAGCCTCGACACGAAACGTGAGATAATCAGCTGCAGATATGAGGGTTTTTAAGGGATATGAGCCCCAATTACATGAGCTGTATCCTGTTTACGGCCTGGTCTGGCTGTCTGTTTGGATGAAATTATAAAGCCAGCTAATGAAGAAACAGGCGTGAGCAATACGCTTCACGACTTAACATCGAACACTGACTTCACTTCGGAAACACGTCGCACATGAATAGTGAGTGAATAAACGACAGGTGAAGCTTCCAGCTTCAATGCCTCATACACACTTCTTTTTTTTCTGACTCGCTTTAGCTGTGTGTGTGCACTTGCTCCCAGCATTGTACATGTGCACACTCGTGGGTACGTATGTGCATTTCCCTTCATTTCTTTTTTCCTCCAACATGGGAAAAAATGAGCGATTTATCCAATTTCCTTCTGACCAGTGCAGAACAGAGGAACATGTGTTTTCCACTCCAAGGGGGTTTTGAAACAACAGCATCATTTCTGCTAAAAGTGGCTCTGAGCAAGACTTTCTTCTTGGGAAAACAGCGACTGACCTCAAGGGGCAGAACGAGGGCAGAGAAAGAAAAGACGGGGAGGAAAGACAGGTAGGAAGACGGAATTAGATGGAGGGAAAAGAGCAGGAGGATATGAGAAGGAGGGAAACAGAAAAAAGAGGAGGGGGAGATAGAAGAAAAAAAAAGAAGGGAGGGACCTTGACGACAGAGAAGGAATATATTGCCACATATGTGAATACTTACCAACTCATATCCTCCGAGTTTCTGAGCAGCTTGAAACATAGTCCAAAGGTTGACTGTGGGAGACAGAAGACAAACAAGGCAGTTAGAAACTCTGGGAAAGGACCAGGGTTGAAACACATGACGTCATATACAGTCATTACACCAGAGAGACGAATATTTTCAGCCTTCAGTTAAGTAAAAGCAGCAGTGAGAGAAAAAAAACTGTGAAAGCTGTCCCATACAAGTTAAAGTCATTCATTCAAGTAATAAACAGCAGAATGGCCCCTTTCTGAGTGCTAAACCACTACAATATATGTTACATCAATTACTATGCTCATGTTACATGGATTATTAGTACTGATGCATGTAAACAGTATTCAAATGTTGTAGTTGAAGCTCATGAGAGAGTAATTTTACTACTTGTGTCTGTTTTGTTTTTAACGCTATGAACCTCAAGCAGTTCCTGGGTGTTGCTGCCATTTTCACTGGAGCAAACTTTGCATATCTGCAGCATAACATCCTGCATCTCTGTGGAAAAAATACAACCAATCTAATAAAAACTGAAAAACATGGAATCAATATGTGCATTTTTCCAAGTTCCCTCAGGTGTTACTAGTACTTGGGAAAAAAGGTGACTCTACATATATTACAGATATTTTACTGGTTAAATTTTTAACTTGACTCCTATCTGCTCTGAGGAAGCACTGCCTGCAGTTCAGCTGAAAAGTCCATTCATTTTTGTCATGGCACTGTTGGCTGAGTCACTAATACCTTCATAACTGCACCAACAAACTTAGAATTTTCAGTTTTCACAAAATCTGATTAGAGCAAATGGTTGATTTTTAAAACATTTTTACATTAGACATGTAGGATTTTTTAAAAAATATATTAAATATAACCATTCTAAGCTTAGATTTAGTTATGTTTCTCAATGGGGCAGCACATTACAGATGAGTAGTTCAAGGACTGCCAGAAAGTTGGAAGTGAATGATTCCGTTTTCACAGTTTCTGGCTCTGATAAATGGTGCAATTTTGGTGATTTTTAAAAAAGATAACATGCCTTTCTAATGCGTCATCAGGTTTTGGGGTTCAGAGGGTTAAAATACCTTTATGTTATTTTAAAAACAATGCACCTTATTTTATTAGCTAATGATATGCTTTGTAGGTAAAATCTTTACACGTGATAACCATATTATCAGTAAGTATAGTAGGGATCAGTAAAATGAAATGCAGATTAGCAATAAACCGAATCCTGCACATGCAAATAAATGAACAATATACAAATTCGGTCGATAGAAGTAATCACATATTCCTGAAATGGCAAAATGAAAACAGCTTTTCATCGTTTTCACACGAAACAATGCTGCATTTGAGCTGAAAGGCTGCAAATGAATACTGAGTACTTCAACAAACAGCACTATGTGACAAAATACAGCATATGCTTCATCCTGACAAAGAGATTTGTTAACCCTCAGCTGCAGCCTGCAGGTATGAATGAAAACCATTACAAGCATCAAACACTTGGCAATATGTTCAAACTTCTGTTTGAACTAATGCAAATTCATTTGCATTGATTTCCCCATGCAAATACCCCATGACAGGCCATATCAAAATACAAGTCTTGTGTAACATTTTCCTAAAAATAGCTTTCAGAAAGCCTTCAAATGGCTGTCTATCTTTAAAAGAAAAACATTTCACACAAAGAAAGAACTGCGAGTTCATTGGAGGACTTTTGTGCCAATGACATTTGTATTTGCTTTCTGTAACATCATTGTTTAACATTTTTATATGAAGGCCTATAAATAAGAAGAGGAGGCCTCGCCTGGGGAGAAATCCATCAAAATTCAATCTGTGCGTACACAAAGCCTTGCATTTGTCAAAATGACATTTTCCTATCTCCGCATTTGACAGCATTGATTTTTTCCTTCCCTCCTCTCTGCGACCGTTGTCAATGCACGGGTGGAATAACAAAGGGAGCTGGGTAGGTTTTTCTGTTTGAACTGAGCACGCTGGCATATTGTGCTTTCTGACTGTAGAAACAGAAAGACGGTCTATTTAACTAGCTTGTTATGCATCGACTGTAATTACCACAATAGCACACAGGACTGGGAGGGAACAGAACACATAAAGGAAATGAGAGAACATGCCTTTTCTTAGATGTCTTGTCATTAGCAATTTCTTTTCTTAATTTCCCTCTATTTGGCAGGGGCAATTATCACTGAGATAAGGATGACAAAACAGGAACACAATGCAGCCTAAATGACACACCGATGGCATGGCAATTAGACAACAAGGCTGAAAGAGGGAGACAAATTGGAACTGATGTTCACAATCACATGCTGATGCCCATGCGCCGAAGCACACATGCATCTGAAATTGCCACACACAGATGCGCACACACGCACACACTTACCAGTTAATCTCGCAGATCAAGGGCATTCAGAATATACAATGCAAACCACCACTACCCTTGTTTCATTCCTCCTCATTCCACAATCGGTAATTTCTCTCAACGCCCTGCTGCAACCGTACAACTTAAACGGCAGCAGCTGTAGAGCAAAGTCAATAAATACCGAGTGATAAAACATAGAAGGACGGCAGCTCGGATGAATAAACCACAGCGACAGTTATTAGTAATTTTCTGTGATTCAAGTGCTAGTGTGCATTCAGCCTTTTAAACAGTGGAGGACTGTTAAATGGAGCCACCTAATGTAGTAGATATATGCATAGAAAGAGAGCATTACAGCTGAAATAATTAGCTAAATTAAAACAGTTTTTTAAAGAGAAATATTGAAAAATATTCTTTGGATCGAGCTCCTGGTTTGCTGTTCTTTTCTCTTTCTGAATATCTTTTGTTGGGGAACAAAACAAGGATGTCACCTTGGCTTTTGGAAGCATCTTTTTTAACTATTTTTTGGCATTTCATTAATGAAAAAACCTGCTTTCATTAGCTGCATCCCTAATTTTTTAGAATAGATTAACAATTTAATTGCATTTTCAAGCACAAAGTTACATTTTGCAGCCTCTCACAATGTAAAGTTTATGTTTTTCATGACAATAAACTAAATATCAGGTCAACTGGTCTTAAATTAGCAACTCTGCTCGAGGATATTCAATGCATACAAACCCTGGAGTGAGACAGAAATTCAACATGAGAGCAAAGCAGGAAAACACTCTGTTAAAGTTTAAATATTATTATTATTACTGGGGTTAAAATATATTACGAGCCATTCGGGGTATAGGCAAACTGACTGAATTTTAGTGGTTCATGTCTCTCTGCTGGGCCGTAAAGACACACAATTGCAGCCTTAAAAAAATAAATCCAGTAAGACTCCACAGCGAGGGAGACGAGGTGGAATATAAAGGAACAGTCCGTGTTCAGACTCAGATTGGGAATTTTTTGGACGGGAATCAAATGGATATTTTAGTGGCCGAGCCAACAAAGCATGGGTAAGTCTGGTAAATCATTCAACCATCTGTTGCTTTGTTAAACTCTAGAGAACTTCATAAAAAAGATTATTACTCAAATGCAACTAAAATAACATGATTTCAATTTCCATTACAGGAAAGTGAGCGCTTTGATCTTTTAATGCATTTGTAGTGAGTTTAAAGGGAAGAATATGAAAACGGCGCCTGATTACATCTAAGGGTTTGTTGTATTAATTATGATGTTTTTTTCTTTTTTCCCCTCCTCTTTACATGTGCTGATGTGTGCTCGCTGCCAAGGACGAAGTTTAAACAGCATGATTTCACCATTTAATGAGGGCCTTGCTTATGATGTGTCTGGTTTTGAGATTCAAAGCATGTACTGTATGTAAAACAGTTGGCGCGTGGACCTCAACTTTATTCTGAGCTCAAACCGAGAAATGCCAACTAAAAGTAAAGCGTGCTGGCTGTGTAATTCTCCCTCCATCTCTGTCTGCGTCTTCCTCGCTCCGACTCTCTATCTCCCGCAACCACAATGACCTATTTAAGCAACAACATGTCGGCAGTCAAGATGACAGGACTGTCAAAATACCGCGGTGAGGTTAGCAGAGTCGAGGCGACCACAGCTTACCTTCATGTAATAGTTTGGAGTAATGAGTTTTACTATGCCATAAAGTGTCACCGGCACATTCGGTAGACATCTCTCTCCCTCTCCTGCCTCTCGTTAATTTGCCGGAGTTGTCGCGCCATGTTCTGATCTGAACGGCTAAATCTTTCTTGGTTCCTTCGACGTGAATGCAAATGTGATTTCCTTTCCTTTGAATAAAGACCGAGGAAAAAGTGAAATTTGAAAAACCGCAGTTTGAGATGAGAGCCCACGTCCTCATGTGCCTTGCCTCGAGATCAAACGCCTAAAACAAACACTTTTTCAGTTTCAAGAGACCAGAGCGCGCCCTTTTATGATGTTTGTGCGCGTTTCTTCTCTCTGTCCCGTGCACACCGAGTGCAAGCTAAGCATCCGACCTATATTAGACACCTTTGATCTCGGGCAGACGTGTTTCCCATACATGTGATGTTCTTTTAGCACTGTTAGAGGACGTTCTTGGCCTTCACAGGAAACCCCTTTGACAAGTGTGAGAAGACATTCTCTCTGTATATAAAAGGCAGTCAGAATGTGCTCTGACAGACGCCTCCTGAGTCTCACACTGACTGCTAGATGCCATTTTTCTCAACACAGACAATTATTCCATTAGCTTATTATTACTGCAAATTGATGGAGTTTTGTTTTTTTTTTTGCACTTTAACAGCAGTCTGATTTTTACATTTTAGGCATAGCGCCTGCAGTAATTGGTAGCATTTCCACTTAGTCCCCTGAAGCTCTCATACTCTGGATAGTTAGGACAAAGTCCGCCCTTGACGAGACTGAAAAGCAGCTACTTGTTTTCCTTTTGATCACAGCAGGGGGGAAGTATAGATAACACGTGGTTAGAGATGCTTATTAAAATCCACACAGGGTTTTTCCCCTGCCTGTTTCACTGCCGTGTATGACTTACAGAGCAGCTTCCCTCTGATAGCTAAACTGTAATTTCAAACATACACTTGTGTTTCTTTTCTCTGAGCACAAGATATTTTAGGTTCAAATAATGTGTTTTTCCTTTTGTTGTTGTTGCGGGGAACTTCTGAATAGGATTTGCTACTTTCATGCTTGCTCCTACAGGTGTCTTTTACTCCGATTGTTTTTAATCCCCACTCAGCCTGCTAACCTTCCCCACTGGTGATGATATGACCTAAATTTTTAAAATAACCCCGGTAAAATGTATCTACACAAACTTTACTGTAGAGTACTCCATTGTTTAAACATTTCCAGTGAGGGAATAAGAGAGTAAGTTGTCCTACTCACTCTGTTTGAAGCCGAGGAAGGGGATCCTCTCTATGGGCGTGTCTCTTTCTTTCATATACTTGTAGAGCGCTACTAAGAAAGCCTGCTCCTCTGCTCGGCTCTCCTCTGATGTTTCCTCCTCTTTGCTCTCCTCCTTCTCGCTCCTCTCCTCCCTCTCCTTCTCCTTTCCTCTCTCCTTCTCCTCGGCGGAGGGTTTCTTGCCGAGGCCAATGGCCTTGTGTTTGGCTGTTGTGGATATTTTTCCGTTGGGTACCGTTTTACAGTTGGGTTTGACCTGCGAAGACAGAAGCACACGGAGTCAGCGGACGCTTTTAGAGGGAAAATTAAAGCCTGTACAAAGTGTTATTCAAATGATGTCAGACACTTTATGTGAGGTGTGTTTGGGTTTAAGGCCAAGCAAATATTTTTAGTGGTCACAGAGGAAGCCCATAATTGATTATCAATGGAGCAGCTCCTCTTGTCATCGCAGATTAAGCACAGATAACTTTGATTCTAGTTTTGAAAGGGAATTGCTAATATTGATTTAACTGTCCAAGGTCATAGGAGTAACAGCTGCAGATGGGCTCTTAGGTCGGATATTTACTTCACTTTGAATATTACGGCCAATGTCAGACAAGGGCTTCAAAAAAAGGAGCACTGAAAAGTAGAAAAATACAGAATCAATTCTTACTATATATCGCTGAAAATCATTGATTTTCTTTAACCCTCTGAACCCGCAGCCGTTTCTGGCTGTTTTTTGTTATTGTCACATTTTTATTCACTTTGGGCTCATTTTTCACTGCAATATAAAATCCTGCACCTCTATGGAAGCAGCACAACCATGACTTCAAGTAGAGGGAACTCTGCAGTATGACAAAGTTATATACAATAAATCACTAAAAAAGAGAAAACAAAAGTTGAATTGCTTTGGAAATCAACACGTAGAACATTTTTCCAAGTGCCCACATCTGTTACCAATACTGGAGAAAAAAAATGGTGACTCTACATATGATAGATCATTTATTACTACTACATATTTAATTTGTTTCCAGACTTGTCTCCTATTTCCTACATGAGTGTAAACATAGCCTGCAGTTCAACCCAGTTCAGCTGAAAACGCTCTGAAATTTTGCCATGAGACTGTTGGTCACAGCTGAGTCAATAATGAGTTCATGGTTGTGCCAAGAAATGCAGAATTATTTGTTTTCTTCAGAATCTGGTTAGAGGAAACAACCTACTGTTGGCAAATTTTTAACATGAGACACAGTGAATAAAGTGATTTTGATGAGATTTCACTATTTTACACATGAATTTGCTTAACTTTCCAGACATAACAGAGTCACAGACGGGTACTTCAAAAACAGCTGGGAAGTTCCAAAATATGCAGATTCCTTATGTTTATAGTTATTGGCACACATTCATGGAGAAATTCTGGAGACTTTTTTTAAAGAAAACATGCTGTTAAAACATGTTGGTGGGTTTTGGGGTTCAGAGGGTTAAAATAAAACATGACAAAAATCAACCAAAGGGAAGTGAAGACTTAATTTGTTTCCAGTACAAATTAGCTTTCCCTTTCCTTCCATTCACTAAAACAATTTTGGAAATAACTGAGTGACTCTTTTATATTTTCAATGCTGCCTCTTGTTAGAGAGTGCTGTGGAAAGAAAGAAAGAAAACATCTTGTTCTACTGTGGGATCTTGCTGTACTTGTTTTAAAGACTATTATGTGTTTGGAAGAAGAGAAAAGACATGCAGACAAAGAACAGGCTGCTCGGTAACAGATGCTATCATGACTAATCTATCAATGAACAAATGAGTCAGATGAAAATAAATTACTTTGTCTTAAAGCTGTTTTACAGACAAGTCAGTCACAGAAAAACAATCAGCAAATATTTAGATACTAATTCATCATTTTCAAATTAAAAATGATAAACCTTCCCCAGTTCCAGCTCGTCATTTATACCACACCAATGCCGCACTATTTCATCCCTTTGTGCAACATGTGGCCTTCACTGTCCTGTGTTTTTCTACATGTGCTGAATGAAAACTCTGGACTAATGCACTTCACTGCCGCTTCGTCACTCACAATGAATTGTTTGAGAGTCGTAGTAGCCTTGTTCTGTGAATGAAGGTACAAGGACGATGTGGAAAGCAGTTGGTTGACGACCCAAATTGTGCCTTTTCATGGAAAGACTATGAATGAATGGGGACTTAAACTCACTATGTAATGTACTTTACTATGTGCTTTCTCTGTTAACCATTCACTAGAGCTATCTTTCTTTCTTTCTTAGCTTACAAATACCTGCATGACGCACCTCCATATTCTAAGGTATAAATACATTCACGTGTGACAATTTCGACTTCACTGAAAGCGCTTTTTGTGTTTTCTTTCCTGTGTCGCTCGTGCAATGTGTGAATTTCCCCTCGGGGATCAATTAAGTCTTGCCTTATGTTGTTTTATGCTGTTTTATCCAGCTCATCTTACCTTGCTTGTCGTTTTACTCTCTGGGCTGCAGGGATCTTGTGCTGCCACTGCTGCCGAACCCTGGGTCGACCCGGCCGACCCCTGACCCTGAGACTCCCTCCTCTGAGAGATGGACAACTTCTTCTTCCGAGGTCGCCCCTTCAGGTTGGGAGCTGAGGGAAAGGAAACAGCATTTAGGAGGAAATCTGTGCTCTCATTCAGCACAGTGTCTGTGTATTTCCACCTCTTTGTCTCCGACATCTTAATAAACTGAACAACCAAACAGACATGAAAATGTTCTTTCAGACAGAAATGCATTTCCTGTCAGACAACACTGACTTTTAGCTGAAGAGAACGCAGGCTATGACAGGAACATTTACAATCAGGGAAAGGAATTTCACAGGCCTGCTAGCCTGTAGCTAATTATTTTTAAACTGGATTAGTGCAACATTGTGCTGAATGGGGTAGCAGGCTGCCAAATTGCTCCAATGTGCTAGTAAACATGATCCTCAAGTTCCCACTCAGCCTAAAAGAGAAACTGCATTTAAATTCAGACAGATGTATTTTTAAGATTACAGACGAGGGCGTCGTAACAGTCAGGCAGTTAGTATAATAATGTAAATGACAGATGCTGGTTAACCGACAAACCCACAGAAGGGAAGAAATTTTAAACAAACAGTTTCTGCTAAGAGAAATATTTGTTGCAGATGGTAGAAAAACTCGAAGCTTGTATGTGTTTCTCACTGCTGCATATATATATATATATATATATATAAAAAAAAAAACATGACAATGCCTTGTGCTGTTTTTTTTTTTTTTTTCTCGTCATAAAGAATCACAGCATGTTATAGCACCCCAGATTTACTGATGATCTGTGGCTCTATTTTTGGTTTCCCACTGGTTAGTCTGCTCATGTCTTAAAGCTCAACGCTGTTAATTAAAAACACATGAACCTGCCTGATAGGAGCTCTTTGTTTGAAAGGCTGGCAGATATAATTGCTCAGTTCACATTACACACACAATAAAGTATTTAAGCCCTCCAAGTCCTTTGTACACCCACGTTTATGTCAACCCGCGATTGTAATGTAACTTCTTGGCAGAGTGCCTTGCCTCTACGCAGCAACACAAACAGAGATAAGCTCAAAGGAAAGAGAGAGAGGGAGAGAAAAAACTTCAAATAATCTAAGTTCAGTCACGTATTTCTCAGTGTCAACGTTCTTTCTTTCCATCTGCAATGACAATTAAATCACATCCAAGGTTGTTCTCTGCCAAAAGGACTCTGTGATTATTTTTGTCGGATCAAATTCCCATCAAGAAAATGTTACAATAACTGCGGATCACGACTCAGCAGCCCCTCACTTCATGTTGTTATTTTCACAACCGCTACACTGTGGAGAAACAGTGCAGGGAAAATTCCAAGGACATTTGTTGTGCATTTGTCATCTCTCTGGCACTAAAAAAACAAGTTTTCAAGACTGTAATCTTTACTTAGAAAGCACTGGGTGTGTTCCTGCCTCCACTGTTTTCACATTTCACTGCTCACTCTGCCTCTTTTATTCTGCCAATTACTCATTAATGCTGAGAAGTCGCATAAATCCTTTTGTGCATTTATCTGAGTGTGTTTATTTTCTAAAGGACAGATACATAAGTGCTGGATATTTACCAAGAAGCCACATATCACAGTATTTATAGCCTGAGCTATAAAGCTTCTGTAAAAGATACATATGTAATTAAACAAAACACAAACCATAAATACAGAGCAAAAATTAGATGAAATGTTAAAACAGATGGCTACACACCAAACATATGCTATATATATACATATTGGAAACATATGCAGTCATGCAAAACACAAACATGAAATGACTGATGATGAATGCTTTCAGGTCCTGGAACATGTGACGCTGCTTTGAACAAACACACTGCAGGTCTGAGTGAGGTGACACTGTCAGAGCGGTTCTGTTTTTAGTCCAATCACTAACCCCCCTGACACCCTACACTGTGTTACATAACCTGCCTGTCTGTTTACATTTTTCATCAGGTCAAATACTGCTGCGTAAGAAAATGCCGCAATTACAGCAAAACGCTGCTGCATAACAGGCGGCGACAGGACGGTGAGCGAGTTTAAATTCATTGACTTATTGATAGAGGACGGCCTGAACACATTTAAACAGTCCGACTGGATGTTGCTGTGAACTGGGGGGTTAAACGGTGCATTCATGGATTTTCACAAATGCACACAAACAAGCACACAAGGTCAAGTGGAAGCAATCTTTCTGTGCTGCAGAATAAGCGCTCATCTGCTCTCCTCATGGCACAGTTGCATAAGGGAGGAGTCATCAGCTTTAGAATAACACAAAGAGAAAAATCAAACACGGGGCCGACTGTGCGCAGATTGATTTTCTAGAACGGAAACACAGACGTTTATAGTCGGTAAAAAAGCAACGCTAACATCACAAGACGATGATTTTTACGGCACCCTGGGAGACGTGGTATTTTTAACACTCTGTGGGCATTTTTTTTTGTCGATGCACTAGAAAAAGAAAGAGATCATTTAAGTATACATGATACTTCCCTGTACGAGCCAAAAACGGCCACTACAGTCATACGCCAAAAATGGATGCTGACCAAGCTACCGAGTTCCCTTTTTGCTTCCCATTGAGCTGCTTATTTCTCAGTCTGTGGCTTTCTGCTTATCTGGGACATGACTTGGAGACACGCCTTGAAGTAGCCCAAGGACTCTCGCCTGGTCCTTCACAAACCCCGACAGGCATACTGCTCACACATGCACACCAACACAAATAAAAAATACAGACACACAATCTGCTGTTACAGAGCTGAAAAGCAGCATCCAGGATTGTTGCAGGAAGCTGATGCCATACACACATTAGGGATAGACCGATTATTGGCCTGGCCGATTATCGAGGCCGATATTTGGCGGTTTCCTCGGTCAATATATAATTGCGGGATTTTTTGTAACATAGCTGACATTTTTGCTGTTTTCAGGCCTAAAATCAACATGGCTGCCTATAACACCACATGCCATTTTTAGAGAAAGATTCTTCTAAATATTATATATACAACTGAGTAAAATTGAAATTGAAAGTTGTTTCTAAAAATATTGCAGTAAACCTGTTGACTACTTTATATTAAATAAGTCAGAAAGCCTTGGAGTCTGGCCAGTCTTTTCTTCAGGAGGAAATGACATCATGTGGAGCAGGTCATGTGATCTGGAATTAACACACTTCCTGGAGAGGTGTTTTGTAACGGGGAACTTAGTTGGAAGTGATTTCTCACACACAGATACAATTTGTTATTTTACATGTAAAATTTGATATATTGCCAAAAAAGAAATATCTGTCATGATTATCTCAACTTAGTAAAAAGAACACAATCAAAACTATTTCTGAATCGGCTCATTTTATTATTGTTTAGCTAATTAGAAGGTGGTTGTTATTAAATTCAGATGGTTATTTAGTTGACATTTTAGTGCTATCCAGTCATTTGTAAAGACATGATCATCATGAACATAAAAAACATAAATTTTTTTACTTTTAATAAAAACGTATGCAAAATATATCCCATGGACTTCAAAAGTCCCTCAATTATATATTGACCCAAATGCACCACTTACTGTTCTACTTTCAGATGTACGTCACTTTGGATAAAAGCGTCTGCTAAATGAAATTGTAGAAATTGTAGGTCTGATGCGGCCTCCTCTCTCTGTCTGTCGTCACTCTGTGGTCTCAGAAATGTCTCTCAAGCAGCAAACGCTGAACAAGAAACACAAGTCGTTGCCACAAACCAGTAGCTACTCTCACAGCGGCTAAAACTATGCTAACGGCTAGTGGCCACAAATGACCCTGAGACAGAAACTGCAAAACAATAATCAATAATGCTTTAAGATCTGGACCTGAGTGGGCAATAAATGTGACAGAACAGTGAAATATTAAGAAAATAGAGATGTAACTGCAGGAGACAAACTGAATAATCTCAGCTGAGTCCACATAAACAGAGGAGAACGTCCTGATTTAATCACTCCTACGTCTATTTAACATGTTAAGTAATAATCAGCCTTAATAATGAAGGAGCCTAGTTATGAATGACAGGTTCTGTGCTGTCACATGCTGTTAAAACATTATATTCAATGTAGTTCCAAATATCAGTTATCGGCCTTTCTTGACTACCAATATTTGGCATCAGCCCTGAAAAACCCATATCGGTCGATCTCTAACACGCATATATACATATATTCAGATGTTCCCCCAGGGGTCAATCCATCATGTCTCGTCACAAACCACGACTCTGAGAAGTCACGATGACAACTTGATCTCCAGATGCACCCAAAAGCTCTCAACAGCTTTAAAACACGGCTTTGTCTAATAATTTCTCCCTCCTCCCCGTTAGATTCAATTAAACACAGCCCTAATACCTCTGTTTCATTGCCATTCAGTTGATGCCAGCGATAATGAAAAACTCATTAGAGACAGCTCGGGAAGGGTTCTGACGGTTCTATGCATCAACAGAGGGGAGCCACAGGGAACCACAACAAAATGGACTGATTGATTGAGAGGCTGCTGGGAATACAGAGACATATCAAGCCGACTGGAGAATTCAACTGATGGATGTCTCAGTTGATAAAGCTTACAAAACTGACTGGAAAAGAAAAAAAAAAAAGCTCGATATCTGCATGTTCGGTTAATGAACAGGAGGACGACTTCAAAAATCCTCTTTAAAGTCGACGGACAAGTGATCGCACTGATGGCGCGCATGTTTTTGTATTTGTTTGGCAAACTGAAATTAAAGGCTTAAGGGGGGGGATCTAAAAATACTTTGATGTACTTTAGCAGATTAGCAGCCAACTCATCCTTTCATTTGGCACTTTGGACCAACACTTATGATGAAATAATCAGCCACAAGTACAGATGTGTGCAGCGGCTTCCTATTTTTAGTCATATTAGCGATACAGGTTGAGGGGGTCAAGATATAATTGAGGGACTTTTGAAGTCCATGGGATATATCTTGCCTACATTTTTATTAAAAGTAAAAAAATAATGTTTTTATGTTCATTATGATCACGCCTTTACAAATTACATACATATTTATAATGGAAACAATCACTTATTTATAAAAAAAGACTGGATAACACTAAAATGTCAACTAAATAACCGTCCCAATTTAATAACAACAACCTTCTAATTAGCTAAACAATAATAAAATGAGCTTATTCACAAATTGTTTTGATTGTGTTCTTTTTATTAAGTTGAGATAATCATGACAGATGTTTCTCTTTTGGCAATATATCAAATTTTATATGGAAAATAACAAATTGTATCTGTGTCAGAGAAATCACTTTCATCTAAGTTCCCCATTACAAAAACACCTCTCCAGGAAGTGTGTTAATTCCAGATCACATGACCTGCTCCACATGATGTCATTTCCTCCTGAAGAAAAGACTGGCCAGACTCCAAGACTTTCTGAGTTATTTAATATAAAGTAGTGTGTGAGTCAAGTGTGGATTTATCTCATGTCAACAGGTTTACTACAATATCATTAGAAATAATTTTTAATTTTAATTTTACTCAATATTATATATAATATTTAGAAGAATCTTTGTGTAAAAATGCCATGTGGTGTTTGGTTATAGGTGGTCATGTTGATTTTAGGCCTGAAAACAGCAAAAATGTCAACTATGATACAAAAAATCCTGCAAGTATATGTTGACCCAGGGATGGCAATTTTGGTTGGTCAGCTGATTAGTTTCCCACTTTCATACTGACTCAAATATTGAATACAACGTTTTGCATAGACATTTTTGGTCATAAGATGTCTTCAGATATCTTTCAATTGTTCAGTACCTCCAAAACATCCGCATCTGCAGTTTTCACTGAAAAATCTCATCAACTATTGGATAGATTTCCATGAAGTTTGTACTAACAGTCCTGCTTCTCTTACATTGAGCTGTAATTTCCTTGATTTTCCACTACTTTCATGTCAAAATTTGAATCTATATTCTGTCTAGCGTTCCAATTCCTGTCGCCCTAACCTGTAATCTGTGTCCAATATTAATGATCAGTGTTAGTGTGCCAACACACAGCGGTGTAGCGCTTTTTGTTTACCTGAGCATGCCTTTGACGCAAATTCACAGTTAAGTTGTGGCTTGTTTCTCAGGTTATGTAACCGCTGTAGCTACGGTATCAAGTTTACATACATAAGTCAACTATAACTGACTACACAATCATACTTTATGAATAGTGCATTAAGTCATCATGTTGCAACACATTTATGTGCAAGAGAAAGCAGGTGAACACTCCCTTATGTTCATATTATCTCTGTATCTTGTTATCAGCATAGTGAGTATTATATGACAGCTAGTAGCTTAATTCAGCCATTTTTTTGTAAATAAATTAGCTGTAACTCGACCTTAGACCCCAACACTAATGGACTTCAGCATTAACAGTTATTTTATTCATTTTATCACAATTTTTTTTGCTGTTTTTTGCAATATCATTACCTTTTTAGCTGTTCTAAAAAAAGTCCAAGTACATATTTTGCTACTTTTTCTTACTTAAATGTTATATAGTCTAGGCAACAGCTACTATCGACTTTGAAGGTGGAATTTTTTCAGGTTTCTTTGCAAGTTGCACTATGTATAAGTTGATGTGCATCATTCAACACTGCTTCAGTATCAAAGCAACAAATCCAACTGTTTTTATTAGCTACCTTGTACGACATGCACGGCAGTGATGATTGGAACTCCAAATGCTTCAAAAATGCAGATGATTGTTTTTCTACCACATTTTGCAGACTGCTCACACGAAGAATAAAGCAACACTGTTGTTCTGGTGCAGCACTGCATGTACGCAACATGTTAAAGCTAAATTAGGTGACAGTTTTCCACACCATAATCTCTGATATTAGCATTTAGCTCAAAGAATAAGCACTGGAGTCCCTCGGATGGTTGTAAACTCAAACTCCTGTTAATTTACAATCCTCTTTGTAATCATATTATGCAAATGTACAATGAGGCTGTTATGAATGTTGATCATTCATTTTATGGGCATTTACAAAGGTCAGGCTGACATAAATTACTTATAAAAGTTGTTGAGAAATACTAGAATGTCAAAGTTATTCATGACAAACAACCCTGATCCAACATCAGGTACCAAAAACTGCTGAGCTCAATAAATAACATTTAATCAATCATGTATAAATTAAATGTTAATCTCTTTACAGACGTAGTGACAGCTCCAACTCGTTAGATCTGAAATAGCAACATCTAAAGGTTCTTTTTTTTTTTTTTTTTTAAAAATCCTTTCCTGCTAACTATGACTGACTGACTGAGGAAGAATTTACCATCTGCACTTTGATGCAACTAAACACCCACACGTGTCGGTGCTGAAACTCCTAATTCTACAGTTTAACTTCCTCTCCCCATAACAAGGTCCAAGTTCAAACAGCGAGGTGAGGGAGGATGAGTGAGGCGTGACTAGAGCGAGCAGTGGTAGGTGAAAAACATGTTTTGACATATTTTGTTGTCTCACTTGGTTGCAAATTCACCCAACGCCTGACACCCACTCAGCAATTATCAGCATAGCTCGCAGCCAAAGGTAACTTTCATGTTGCAATACACGGTCCTGTGTCTGTACAGTACAGTGTGTCCCCCGGGGCAGGACAGAATACAAGGCATATACAATTATTTAGAAATTATACTAAACCTACTATATGAGCAAGAAAAAAAACAGCTCCCTGCAAGCCTTTTACGCAACAGTTATGTGTCCAAAAGGGCAGCACACAAAAATAAAATGATGCAGCAGGATGTTAATAAATGTTGAAACCGGATCTTTAGAGCAAATGTAACTGAAGTTAATTATCTGACCCACTAAGTCAATTTGAAGTCACTTCCTAATGAGTTAAATTGATTTAAAAAACACAGGAAATATAGGATTTTTAGCCAAACACAGCACCTGCAGGAGGACATACTACATGCATCTGCACAGGTGAGAAGAAATCCTCCCTCGGGAGAGATTTGTAAATGAAAACTGCACTTGTGGAAACGCCCACTCACACACAAAGGAGGTCACTCAGGTCCAACATACAGGGTTACAGCGGTGCGTTGGAAATTTACAGCAAGTCATAAAACAAAACGAACCAGGATAGATTATATTTAAACCCGATGGGCATACTTTCATGCACGTGGGGGGAAAAAAACAACCACCGCAACAAAAATGAATAATAATGCTCCTGAAAACGAAGAATTTTCTCTCTGAAATTAAAATTAATCTGAATAAAATAATAGCACCTGTCAGAATGCAAACAAAATATGTAAAGTAAAAAAAAAAAAACTAAACTAACAAATACTGAATAATACATGACAGATCATGATACAAAACACCCTCTGATACAACTCTTGAGACACAGATTTTAATACGTAGAGCAGTGGAGCATTAAACGTGTGATCAGTGGAGTGATATTACACTTTGGTGGAACATTTTAACTCCACTGGAGGCACAAGGAAGTGACAAGGGAGGCTCCAAAGCAGCAAGGCAACAGTACCAGAGAGAATAGAAATAAAGGGGGAAGCATTGACTGATTCCTGAGCCAGCAGTGACAGGCGACAGCGTGTCTTCACTATACATCAAAGATCTCAGAGGTTGGAGGGATTTCAAGTATTTTTCTGCTCAAAGACTGTGTCTCTGACCACAGTTTCAGGAAGCTTTTCTTTTCAGGAACTTGCTTGAGCTGATGTTTTTGTTCTCATTTCTGATGTTCTCTTGCTAGGCTACATTTCTGACATGTTATTCTGATCAAAAGGTTCTAATGTGTAAACTACCACATCTACATCAAACCCACCACAACAAAACAAGATGCAGAATGTAAAACGCAACACCTGAGCACACGTGTACTGTACACATCATGTGTCCTACTGCAGAATTACTCACTAGAGTTTTTAATGATACATTTTTGCCTTTCAAACTGGCCATAAATCATGACGCACTATTTTTAACTGGATGTAATCCCCACTGGGTGTTCAAAAACATACATTTACCACCCACATTTACAGTTTCAGTTGGAAAGACTCACTAAAATGTCTCTCAACCGTGTCCTCTTACTGTCCAGTTAACAAAATCCACATGAAAAAAAAAGAAAAGAGTTCATTAAAATGTTCATTCATCAGTTCATTAAAGTTGGCTTCAACCCTCCAAACCACAAAACCAACCAGTGGGTTTAAGAGGCACCATTTATCAGAGGCAGAAACTGTAAAAAACAGCAGGAATTGCTGGATTTCCAACTTTTTGATGGTCCTTGAACTACTCATGTGACATAGAGATACAAGTGTAAGCTTAAAATCTGGACATTTCAACAAAATCACTTTATTCAATGTGTCTCTTTAAAAATTGGCCAATATTACAACAATTGCTCAAGCTAGATTCTGTAAAAAATAAAAAATTCTCCCTTCCATTGTGCAACTGAGAAGCTGTTAGTGAGTCAGCTGTGATCAACAGTCATGTGAGAAAAAATCAGGGACTTTTTTATTGAACTTCAAGATGGGTTCATACAGAGCAGAGAGTAGACAAGTACAGAAACTAAAAAATCTAAATAGTAAAGTATCTTCAGCATTTGTGTGTTGATTGTAGTTTTTATTAAAGTAAAACCAAAAGAAACCAGCTTTAGTTTTCTTCTTTTTTTTATAACTTGTGGCGTTAGAGCTGTGACGTGCTGCACAGAAGACATTTTCACTTCTCTGTAATTCTAGTCATGTTAGTTCAGGACTTTATATTGCCCTGAAAAATGACTCTGCAGTGGGTGTAAATGTGACAGGAGCAAAACACAACAACACCAGAAACTGCTTGAGGTTCAGAGGGATAATTATTACCACGCCAGCAATAATACAAGGGAAATTCTGATAGTCTTCTCGTAATTGCGGCTGTTTTGACTACAGGCCACAATGACTTTGCACTTACTGATTCAGAAAACACTCTGGAAAAACAATTTATGTTTGCACAGTTTGCATGCTGGTGACACGATATGAAGCCTTGCCAATGGTTCACACCATTCCAAAAATCTAGAGGTGGCAGTAATGGGTCAAGTCAGGCAGCAAAGTGTCCGCGAGGGGAGAGAAGATGACATTGCAGGCTATGGATGTAAACAATGCAGGGTTAAAAATCTGCTTTGTTTTTTTTGTTTTTTTTTGTTTTTTTAGCCAGAAATGCTTGTCATACCTCAAGGATATGAATTTTGCTTGGTTTACCAGGAAAGTGCATATTGCAGCTTTAAAAATGATTGTTTTTTTCTTTATTTTCTGGTTGAACCACCACAGATTTCCCCCCATCACCAAAACCAAAACTACACTCTTGATTTTCCGTTTGTAAAGCAGCGATAGGTCCTCCCTCCTCTCCACCATTCTGTAGCTGACTGGAGCCACCGTCGCATTCACATACTAATATCAGGCTTTTTCTGACATGCTCATAATTCTCACTTTGTCACATCTGACAGCAGAGTTATTCCTCAGTTCCTGCGCTTGAAGACACGTTTCGGCTCAGAGTCATTCGAGACACAGTGACGGCACCGAAAGAAGAATTTAAAAAAAAAAGCATTTAATGAACTGTAATACTTCGAGCATCTCTATCAGTGCAATCATCCAAAATTACACAATGCGCCCACAGAGTGAGACAGAGTGTGTGGGTGGACACAGTACACTGTTTTTATTAATCATCAGAACCTCCGTAGGTTGATAGATGATACAAGTGTTAATTAATTTCTCATAAATATACAGAGGAAGATTATCATTGATAAATTGCGAAACATTTTCGCAGCAAATTCCAAGAGTGCAGCCTTTCATATGAGGTCAACCTCGGGGGGATTTCACATCAATAACACTGACATATTTTCATCACTGGTGTTGCCTCTTTTTCGCCCATGAATGCAACATAAGAAGATATTTTTACACCGCTGTGCCTGAGAGCGTTTCTGAATTTAATGAGGAGGAATGCATTCGGCTGCTTCCGAGGTATGACAATGGATACTAGTTTCTGTTATTACACAAACACATCCAAGTTTTTGCCAGGTCTTCGACAACAAGAAACCCAACCTTCCAGTATGAGCAGCAACACTGAGCGACAATTGAAATTTTCCACTGCCGCTCGGTGAACAGTGGTGTGTTTGTACCTGTATCAGAACCCTGTCTTCTGTCTACTTGCACATGAAAAACCACCGTAATGCAAGGCTATTACAACACGCGCCAGAGCAAAAGGCGAGGATTAGTCTGGCTTGTTACTGAAGAGGTCTAACAGCAGTCCCTCGAGGTGCAGCCGACTCAGTCTCAACACAAAAAAAAAAAAACAACACATAGCACCTTGACTGACTCTACTTCAACCACTTTAGCAAAGAGCAAGTTCACCCAAAGTACACGCACGAAGCTCAACCTGTCATTAGCATCTGTTTTTGTTTGTTTTGGTATCGTGTAATTTTTTAGATGCACCTCGGATGCAGCGGAGGTGAGCTGAGGTTCACTTGATGAAGTCTCAGAGAGAACAAGCTGAAAACATGGCACCGATATGTAAATAAAACTATTATAAGGAGGGAAACTGAAAAACAGCTGCGTACGTTCACACCAGCAGACACATGGAGGCTTATTTATTGTAGTTTATGTCAAATATTCACCCTCTGAGGAAAATAACTGAGTCTTTAGCTCCTAAATGCTCAACTATGTTTCCCATCTTGCTGCCACTTTGTCTGCGTGTTGTTTGAACAAGTAGAGATGCAAAAGTTAGCTCAGAGGGTGTTTTTTTTGGCTGGAAAGAAAACAACCTGTAGAACTGTGATAAATTAGCAAAGTTTTTAACTTCTTATAATTGGAACCACTTTTTCCCATTTGTCTGTGGATTATTCAGAGGAACAAGAACGTTTCTGCAAAAGTGAGAGTCATTATTCAGTGTCGTTTTTTTTTAATGCTGTGAGCACCGCAAACCAAATTCCACCGACTTCCATCATTATGGGGTGGAGACAAATTAAAGCAGAACTATCTGCATGGTTGGGTGCTGCTGCTAGTCAGTATAACAATCATTTTTTGCACATTTTAATCTCACTTAATTTCTCTAATGTGCATCTCATACATGTCTTAAGATATGAATTCATGTGAGCAGATTCTGCAACAGCCGTGACTAACAGTTCCAGTCTATTCCCCAAACCTATCATTTCCTATACAAATACCGCATGATATCGGCTACAGTCTGTTTTCATTTTCCTCAAAGACGATTCCCCCTCTGCCGGCTGACTGACAGCTGTGTGTGTATGCATCATTATCTCCTTCACAGAGGCTGTCTGTTGCCATAGCCTGTAGCAGACCTCAATCACACAGTATTAGAAATGACTTCGCTTTCCGCCGAGCGCCGCTCTTTTGCCGGCTGCAGGTGCGGCACACATTATCCGAACCGTCGTGATGTAGGTGAAGTAGCTGCTCCGCTCGTGTGGAACTAAAGACATGTAGAATCAGATACTCGGGGCTAAGAAGTTCATTTGATTTAGCCAAGGCGTAATGAGTGACAGAGCGTCGCCGATAATGTTCCTGCCAGCGAGCAGCGGTCATTGAGGCCAATAAACAGGAAAATGAAAAAATAACTGAACAAAATGAACGTAAATGAGCTCTAAAGCGCCCAACACACACCAGGAAGCAGTTTAAGCTCTCCCACTGAAGAGAAACAGGATTAATTATCCCATTTTTTGTCATATAAACTCCTCTTAACTGTCCTAATTATGTTGCGGGTGCAATTTAGTAACGACTAAACAGGAATATTGATTCATTCATCGAGTTTAGCGGATGTTTAAAATGCTGCTCAGGTCTGAAGTCTTAGTCTGAGGTTTCAGCATACAGTCAGGTAATAAGATCCACAATAGAGGGTCTATGCTAATGCCTTGCTAGATAGTGCACAGTAGATAAATCATGTTTATAGACTGATGTCCTCCTCTATGGCCTCTGCGAATACAAAAAGATTGCTTCCAATTGCATCTAAATATGAGCTTTATGCATGCAAACACACTGCATAATAAAATACCGCGCGCCAAGATATGGAATAAAGAGTCTCGCTTGCCATTTTAAACTATAGCCCACCACACTGGCTATTATCTGCTGTTTATATTCTAATATGTGACTATAATGTAAAAACGCTCTTTCTTTGTGTTAATCCCGACAATTTGTCAAATTTAAATCCAGCAGTGCTGCGAAGAAACACATCAATACAAAGTGAAATCAATTCTGTCCCTCCTCTGCCTGTTTTTTTTTTTTTGCTTTACTTTTTCTCCGACTCTCCTGCTTCTCCTATCTGTTTCTCTTTTCTGTAATAAGTACGTGAGCGGCAGCAAATGTAATTACAAAGAGGTGGGGTTGGGAGGGGGTGTGTGTACGGAGAGGAGGATGAGGAGGAGGAGGAGGAGGAGGAGGAGGAGGAGGGGGGAGAGCGATGATTGCTATGCATGCACAACAAAATGCAACATTAAAAAGCCATTATCAGAAAAGGGAACATTTTGGCAGATATATGGCGGAGGGCAGCTCCCGCCATATGTTTGCCGAGACAGGGACAACAAGTCAGGTAGTAATTATCAATCATCATCAGGAGAAACTGTCAAAACGCTAGGCCGGGCACGCTCTGACTGGCGTTGCCATGGAGACAAGCCCACATCCCGGCAAGTATGTGTTTACCAGGACATTAAAAATACTCGCCCATATTTTTATCTCGCACTTGTAAAATCATGTAAATCATTCTTTTAGCTTCTCTGAGCCATGAGAAACCCAAATGTATGTGTGTGTGTGTGTGTGTGTGTGTGTGTGTGTGTGTGTGTGTGTGTGTGTGTGTGTGTGTGTGTGTGTGTGTGTGTGTGTGTGTGTGTGTGTGTGTGTGTGCATCCTGCCAAGCCATACTAGGAAAAGAGATTTTTCAGGGATAAAACTGAAGATAATTCAGTTGAGGTTACGTTTTTTTTTTGGTTTTACACAGATTCCCCTGCCTTCAGGTTCTGGCATGTTAGGGGTTACAATTAGCAGATGGATATGTAAATGGAATATTCTCACCATAGTCATACAGTAAGATAAATCTGTGCATGCGCGCACATACATAATGTATTTGGCAGTAACGAGCTAAATTCTGTGACCATACTGTTGCCGTACACAGACTCTCCATTCAGACTGTCACTGCTAATATTCCTCGGCCGGGGAAAGAGGACATTCTCCCAAGCCATCGTGACTTTGTCAGTTTCAATTTTACATATTTCTTTCTCCTGTTTTTGCATAGCCTACTCCAGTTTCCCTTTTTGCATAT
Source organism: Amphiprion ocellaris (assembly GCF_022539595.1). Taxonomy (NCBI): domain Eukaryota; kingdom Metazoa; phylum Chordata; class Actinopteri; family Pomacentridae; genus Amphiprion; species Amphiprion ocellaris. The sequence goes on from NC_072781.1 coordinate 4,218,972, forward strand.
CACCACATGCCTTCAAATCAAATGTCACTACTTGCCATACTGGCTATTCGTTTCCAGAACGGTGTACAGCAAGTGTGACTTTTCACACAATCACACGAGGAATGTTTTCTGGAACGTTTCCAAAACGTTTCTGACGACAAAGGCGCTTTTGTGATGACAATCAATTTCCATGTGACCTCAATCCATTACCCCTTCCAGGAATCAGGATTATTTTCACTTAAAACATGCTCCAAAAATTAAACACATAAGCAAGTAAACATGAAAGCAATTTAGTGGAAGCGGGTGTAAGTGCAATATGAATTTTTCTGCTTTATTATGGCAGTCATCTGGAAAAAAAAAAAAAAGGTAGTGTTCTTAATTCATTATTTGTGCGCCGTTGTGCATGCGCCCCCTGGGGAGAAGTAACATTACTCTTTCATCAGATCAAATGAAGCGAAGCCGTGCCGTTCCAGGAAGAGCCAATTAAACAGTTCAAAGAAGTTTATTATTGCGATGGATTATGAAATCATTCTCATCGGATTCATTGGGGTGTGTGTTTCAACAGGGGTGTGAATGTGTGTACTTTAGCACCGCACAAACTCATAAAGGCTGTCGACTCAAGCTTTCCATTTGCAAAGTAAATAGGAAATTATGTTACAATGTTACATGTTTTACAAGGGAAATTTCCCGAACTTAATTTATCGTCTAAATAAGTCGTAATTACACTGCGGGGAGAGAGCCGTGCCTTGAAATTTCTCTGTTTTCTTCTTTTTTTTTCTACTCCTTCCTCTTTTTTTTTCGTTCTATCCACCTCATGTGATCGCCTCATGATGGTAGCGTCGCCTGTTAAGCGCTTATTAACACACATCACATTCGAGACACGGCTGGGTTTAATCTTAACCCAGATCCACTGATTGACACACACACACTGAGGAATGCAGTGACCTCCGACCCCCGGCCAACCGAATAATATCAGCCGGTATCTATCTCAAGGCACAGGCACACAGGGACGGCGTAATTATACAACAAAAAACCACAATGTCTTTCTGTTTAAACTGCAATAAGTCTGTTTTTTTTTTCCCTGTCAGAACAAAAATAAACACAATAAAAGCTGTAAATATCTGACAAGTGAATGTGTCGCTTCAGCTTTTTTCCGCAAGTGTTGGCAAGTAGCTCTTAATGGCCATTGTTCCGGGAGAGGAAATTAAAAAATAAATCCCATTTTGCAAAGAAATGTTAAGAGCACGCAGAGGGACTGTCCCAAATAACACACACCCTGTTGTTTTCCAAGAGTGCAAAATGTAAAACAGAGTCAAAGTTACATAATGTGGAGGGATTTACTAAAAACGGGATAACCTTCAAACGCTTCCACATCATTGATACTGACAGACTGCAGCGACAACTCAGACCGGGGCTTTAAAAAATACAGTATTTCAATTTGGCTTTCAGAGGGAGAGAGAGAGGGAGAGAGAGAGGGAGAGAGAGAGGGAGGGAAAAGAGGGGAGGGAGGGAGAGAGAGATGAAAGGGAGCAGTGGATAAGCTTCAAGGCTTATCCTATTCATTACTGGAGGAAAAAAAAAATCACAGCATCGACCTATAAATAAATGAATGCCAGGATAAACACGGAGCCCATACATCAATAAAACATATGTATTCTAATAGATCACGCTCTAGTTACACTTGATGGGATTGAGTCGACCAATGAGCCCAATCATGGGGACTTTATCATTTTGAAAAAGCTACACAGCATTAAGCCACGGTGATTATAAATAATCATCATTACAACAAAATAGGCCAATGCATACTTTTATCTTTTTTTCTTCTTGTTTATATGCTAATGTTTTGTATTGCAGGGATTTATGAAGTTTATTCCAAAATTCACGAATGATTTTTAAAAAAAAAGACACAAAACGCTGCCTTCTGTCTTTGTATTTCCTGTTTACATGAGCATGAAAGTAGCTGCATATTAAAAAAAAACTGTTAAAAAGTAGCACATTTGTAAACAGATTTCTAAAGCAGCTGCCAGCCGTGTCACAGTTTAAGCATTTTTTGTCATAGAGAGAAAAAGAGAAAAAAAACATCAATCACACACGGTTTAATCCTCACTTTGTTGCCGCCGTGTATCTGCGGCGTAACAATGATTTTTGACGTCACTCAAGTTACACAACAGCGGACGGAACAACAACCGGCGACAAGCCTGTACCTGCAGGAAAAGACGAGCAACGCTTAACCCAACTGAAAGGCTGCATTCAGACTCATCAGACTTTGTAAACAGCGTTTACAGTCACACAGATGAGTCACATTCCAGGTTGCAACACGCTGTTCCCTAAAATTTTATTACAGACATTCAGAGGTTTTATCGCAACTCACATCTGGGTCTCTTTGTTGTTTTTGTGAGTCTCACTGTGGACTCTATTACAGCCTCAAACCTGCTGTATCGCTTCATCATGTAAATACAAGCTTGCTTGATTTAAACCACGCTCACCGACTGGCGGTTCTTCAACATTTGACAAGTGTATTAATGGAATAATCATCTAAGCCATTATGAATGAGATCAAGCCGGCCTCCTTAGCTGAAGTGTAAAGTAATTAATAACGTGCTCTGCAGTTTATCAGAGTTTTAAATTAAACAAAAAAAAATCACATTTTATTTTTGAATCTTTTCCATCTCCAAGAATGATAACAATCTGCCAAAGTCACCAAATCACAAACTTCACAATAAGACTTAAATGTGTCTATATGTTCAATAAATATATATTATTTATTAGATTTCTTTTGTAATTCCAGGAAACAACTAGAGACTTGATCACACAAGTTATGACATACTTGTTAAATGATCATTTCCAGTGAATATTTCATCACATTTTGGTATGTTTTGTCAGTGTTAACATCTTGTGGTGCTTTGACTGCAAGTAGGAGCCAGTCTAAAGTCATTCTTCAGTGGTGCGTTCAAAGAAACACAAACAGGTCATGTTTAAAAGTCTGCCCTCTGAAAAACACTGCATTCATAAACTACAATCTACTGGTAAAAAAATCTAAGTAGCAAAACACCGCAGAATAAAAAGGATAATATGAATATGTGTTGAGCCAAAATGGTTTCTGTTTAGCAGACAACTCTGAAGTCTTAGATGTCGGAGCTTCCATAAACGCAGCAGCAGGGAGCGATTTCCCAACAGTCGCTGCTAACAGCTGCAATAACATGTGATGACAGCATGACAATGAAATGGTGACTAAATGTTTCACTGCGCTGGATCACCTGTATAAAGAAGATTTTATTCTCCTGTAAACCGATTTTTATAGTGAAAGGAAGCAAAAGTAACAATGGCTGCATTAAAAATAGCAAGAATAATCTCACTTTCCAGCAAAGTAATTGCTGTCTAATAAAACTGAAATTAAACAACGCTTGGGAATGAATGCAGCATTAAGACACTTACCCCTGCTTAAATCACATGTAGGTTCAAGCCTCAAACTTTGACATACTTTATATGAACCTTCAACATGAACAATGTTCTCCACCGATTGCAATATTTTTTCCAAGTATAGTAGTGACTGCAGGACTCAATGTTTAATTGGGGACTTTTGAAGTCCATGGGATATATCTTGCATACATTTTTATTAAAAGTAAAAAAAAAATCATGTTTTTTATGTTCATTATGATCATGTCTATCTATCTATCGTCTATATCATTATTTATTATGGAAACAATCACTTATTCATAAAAAATGACTGGATATCACTAAAATGTCAACTAAATAACCGTCCGGATTTAATAACAACCACCTTCTAATGAGCTAAACAATAACAAAATGAGCTGATTCAAAATTGTTTTATTAAGTTGAGATAATCATGACATATTTCTTTTTTGGCAATACAGGGTTATTCAAAAAGAATGAATCGATTTCATTTCGCAATATTTTAATAAAGAAAAGCAATAGAAAACTCCAGCCAAGTCACAAGTATTCTACTCACAATCAACTTTTTTTTTGATGTTTAAGGTCATGGAATGACATCGAATAACAACAGCGATCAACTCAGTGGATCGTAATATGCTGATACGCGTCTGGGAGGAATTCTCACTGCAGGTGGTGACCACACTGAACACTTGGAAGACAAAAAATAAATATAGATTCTGAGTAGAATCCTTGTGACTTGGGAGATTTCTATTGCTTTTCCTTATTAAAATATTGTGTAATGAAATGAGTTCATTCTTTTTGAATAACCCTATATATAGGGCTGGGCGATAAATCGATTTTATCGATTAATTCGACTTTGTACTTAATGTCGATTTGTTTTAATGAAAATCGATTTTCTCATCAACATCCGCCACCAACGCCTGCCTGCTGGGCTCCCGTAGTTCAGATTGCACCCCCCCCTCCCCCCCGCGCTTGATACACAAACAACATGGCAGCGAGCGGTGCAGATCTAAAGGTGCGTCTCCACTAGATGCTATTTTCCCGCACAGCAACGCACCACATCTGAAAATCACAAGGACGGCAGGCGGTCACTAGCGAACCACAACATGGTCACATGACAGCACTGACCAACAGCAGGCCGCTACGTGGTCACGTGACCGAGCGTTCAGCTGGACAGTCCTGCAGACAAGTCGGATAAACACAGCAGCTCGGCCGCAAACTTTCCCTTTTGTTTCAAAAACACGTCACCGAAAAGTATTTCTGAAAGCATTTGAAGCGAGAAATAATCTGTGCAGCAGCTGAATCTGTCCTTGTTTTATGTCACTGACGCCTAGTTTAGAAGTTTGAGGACAGTTTCACGATTCGTGGGATCTCCACACGTCGCATCCAATTTGCATAAAGTAGAAGTCCAGTCTATTTTATGCAAATGAGCTGCAGCCCTCTCCAGGTAAACACACCGGATCGCAGCTGGAAATGCCCCGCATGTGGCATGCTGGTCCGGTTGTGGTGCACTTCCCACTGCGATCCGGTGTGTTTACCTGGAGAGGGCTGCAGCTCATTTGCATAAAGTAGACTGGACTTCAGCATGCAGAGATTAGGTAGGGGGTTAAAAAAAATCTGATAAATCGTGAATCGGGATTTTTTGTGAAAAAATCGAAGATTTTTTTTTTTTGAGGCCATATCGCCCAGCCCTACCTATAGATCAAATTTTATATGGAAAACAACAAATTGTGTCTGTGTTCCAGAAATCACTTTCATCTAAGTTCCCCATTACAAAAACACCTCTCAAGGAAGTGTGTTAATTCCAGATCACATGACCTGCTCCACATGATGTCATTTCCTCCTGAAGAAAAGTCTGGCCAGACTCCAAGGCTTTCTGAGTTATTTAATATAAAGTAGTGTGTGAGTCAAGTGTGGATTTATGGCATGTCAACAGGTTTACTATAATACCTTTATAAATGACTAACAATTTCAATTTTACTCAATTCTATACATAATATTTAGAAGAATCTTTCTGTAAAAATGCCATGTGGTGTTTGGTTATCGGCGACAATGATGAATTTGAGCCTGAAAACAGAAAAAATGTCAACTATGTTACAAAAAGTCCCGCAAATTATATATTGACCCACCCCCTATCAGAGACTCAAAAGTAGCATATTTACAGCCTGAGAGAGCAAATTTAAGGTACAAAACAGGTGCTATTCCCATCCCCAGTGGTAGTAATGGCCTTGGAACGATAGGATTTGTTAAAATTCATTATATTCGCTAAATACGAGTAAATACCACTGGTGTGATCCTTGGACTGAAGCAAGAAGTAACCCGTGTGTCCTTTTCTTTCTCTACCAGTCAATTATCCTTGATCAGCTGCTTCTCTGGGAAACCTTTGCACTGTGAATAGCGGGTCTAGATCTCTGAAAAGCTTCTTGCCCATCTCCAGATGCTTATTTGTTCGTCCATTACTGTTTGCTATAAATAGACGAGCAGCGACGCAAAGCAATATGTGCAGAGATGGTGATGACATAATAAGGATAATCAGAAAGATTGTGCCTTATTCAACCCAGAAGTGATGCTAATGCTGCTGATGCCACTGGAAGAAAAGCACTTCTGGCTGAAAATAGCTCCGTGGCAGTGATTGTGCTGGTGAAAATAGCAGGTACATTAGGCAAAGAAACACAGCCTCAGTGTATTATGACTATATTTGTTTTTTTTGTTGAGCTACTAAAATCTAACAAAATATGTATCTTCCAGTCCTTGACCATTTGAACCCTCAGCAGTTTCTGGGCATTTTTTTTGTTGCTCCAGTCATATTTTTACTCACATTGGACTCATTTTTTACTGCAACATAAAGTCCTGTACCTCTATGGAAACAGTGCAACCATGACTCAAAGTAAATAAAACTCTAAATTTTCTTTTGAGCAGTAACATACCATAATAATGCCAAAAATTATACAAAAAGGAAAAAGGTAAAGTTGAATTTCTTTAATCATTTTACAAAAATTAAATAAAAAGCTGGAATAAACACATCCAATATTATGAATGTAACATTATATTAGTGCCCACAGGTGTTATCAACACTCAGACATTTTACTATTTGCCTCCTATCTGCACTGTTTAAACACTGCCTGCAGTTCAGCTGAAAATTCCCTGATTTTTTGTCCACTGACTGTTGGCCACAGCTGAGTTAGAAATGGCTTCTCAATTGCTATAAGAAGCACACAATTTTTTGTTTTCTACAGAATATGGTTGAAGCAAACACCTGAATTTTGACAGTTTTTAAAATGAGACAAGTCAAATAAATTAGTGAAATTTCACAGTTTGGGCTGAAATGAAACCAAAAGTCATGCATGATTAACTCTAGGTTCAATGGAAAATTCAGTAATTCTTTCTGTTTCTACAATTCCTTGCTCTGATAAATGGAGTCATATTGGCAGGTTTTAGGGTTCAGAGGGTTCAATGATAAAATATTATTTCAAACAAGGATACGACAATGTGTAAATGGCCTTTCCCCAGATGTTCACTTCATTTTATATACAGTTCATGTCCTGATTATGAAATTTCACTATAGAGTCAAAGCATGCACTCTGTTCCCCTCTGAAATCCTCCTCTATGGCCTCTATACCATGACATATGGACAATGAAAAATTCATGGGCCGGTGGTTAACACAAATCTGCAGAGGAGATGGGAAAACATGAGCTTAGCAAGCAATTTGCCTATTACATTAACAGACGGCGGTGTCGTGGGACGATATTGGCATATGCATATTTTATCTAATCAGATTTCATGTTTAAAGAGCAGCGAGAAAGTGGTTCAAGTTGTGGAAACAATGACATCATGCTGTACGTTCATCTGGCGACCCAACCCAATCAGTCAGGCAGGAATGAATATTGTTTAAAGATATTATCTCGATGTACAGGTTTAAGAATTTCGCATGTTTGAAGCTTTTTCTCCTTCTTCCTCTGCAGTCCAGCGCATTTCAGAAACAGCTTCGATCTGAAGAAATCTTGTCCTTCAAAGCAGACGCCACTAACTCAGACATGCAGAAACACCCTCATAAAAAAACACAAAGCAAGAGCAAATTCAGCCACAGATGTACAAAACCAGCATGCACGCACCACAGTACAAAAATAGACTGTTTACGATCAGTGCATCTGGACAATGTTAATATATTGAAGCAATAAATTGTTTTTTTTTATACTCCTCCCACCCTGGAGGATTACAAAGAAGGATTCCAAAGGATTGCGCTGAAAATGTTTCTTTTTAATAAAAATCAAACCAGCACTGAGTGAGAGATATTTCAAACAAAACACACTGAGCTAAGCATGAAATATACAGTTTCTATGCCAAGGAAAGAGACCTGGGGAATATAGGACAAATGAGAAAAGAGTGCAGCGAGGAGGAGGAGGAAGAGAAGGGTCGCTCTTCTCAACTGCTTTGCCTCAAACATGATTGCCTCACTAACTCTCAAAATACTGTTGATTTAAGCAATGTGCACACATGGGGGTGTTGGGTTTCTGAACGGGTGGAGGCAGGGAGGGGAGAGGAAGGTCAGCAGTTTGGGAGCAGAACTTCAGCATCAGAGAAAACGGGAAAAATGTCGCCCATAATATTTGCCTTGACAGACGGCCATCTTGTTTAAATATATCATATACAGCACCTCTAGGGTCGGGCTTATGAATGTTTATGCTGTTGCCGCGCAGCACATGCAGCGTCCCTGCCAAATTAATGTAAGTAATACTAAACAGAACCACGACAGCTCATAACAAAAAGCTGAACCTTGTCATTAGTCGCCACAAAGATCTGGCCCACTCAAACTATTTCAGGCTCTTTTCTCACAGCAGTGGAGCCTCAGTTATGCCAATATTATTACAGTACAGTATGTCACACCTTCGTTATTCTTAGCTTTATATAACACATTGTTTTTCCTTCGGTATGTCAGCGTGCACACCAGCGAGCTCTGCCGCACAACTTATATCTCCTGCCGTACGATGGTGCAGCGGCGATATTACATTCCTCCTGGCAAGAAATTAAATTGGGGACACAAAGTAGCATGGGTATAATCAATCCACGTTGGCAGAGAATGCATGATAATTATAAACAAAAACTGTGTCATTCCCCGTGAGGAAAGCAGCTGCAGGGGTGACAGGCGATGCTCAGCATGAATATGGATCACAGGGCTAAAGATCTAGGAGCTGACGCAACCGTAGTTTTTGCTCAAGCTGGTTTCAAAGCAGGGACACCAGCGGATGGAAAGACGTGAATATAGATCGAGTCAGATAAAGAGAAGTCACTGTCATTATTATACCAGTAACGACTTTATATACCGCCAAGTAAAGTCAGAGCAAAGACTGAAATAATCAAAGTCGGTATATAAACAAGAGCAGACAGATTCTGGTTTTGCATTAGTCATCTCGTAAAGTACAGATAAATGAGAGTATGCTCAGATAAAACCCATGCTGCTTATTAACCCTCTGAACCCCAAAACCTGCCAACAGGCTTAAATGACATGTTATCTTTAAATAACATATAGAAATAAAGCCACATTTTGCATTTAGCAGAGTCAGAAACTTTACAAACTAAAATCATAAGGAAGGATTTTTAACTTTCTGATGATCCTTAAACTACTGTGAGGTCCAAATCTGAGCTTAAAATCTTGATATTTCATTAATATCGGTTTATTTTATGCCTCATATTTTAAAAAATTACAAAAATAAACCAGTTGCTCGAACCAGATTCTGTAAAAAAATAAAAATTTTAAATTCCTCAGTGCAACCATTAAGCCATTAGTGATTCAGTTGTGACCAAGAGAAGCACAATGAAAATTCAGGGGCTTCTTGGTTGAACTGCAGGCTATGTCTAGACAGATAGCAGGCAAGTATGGAAACAAACTAAAAATATACACAGGAAACTATCTTTAGTATGTAAAGCCACATTTTTATTTTATTTTTATTTTTAGTTGTATTAGTAACACCTACAGGACCTTGGAAAAATGTTGTGCATGTTGGTTCCAGTTTTTAAAAATTTTATTAAATAGATATAATTATATTTTTGTTTTTTTATGATTTGTGGCATAATCGTACTGCACAACAGACATTTTCCTGTTCTCTCTACTTCTAGTCATGGTTGTGCAGTCTCCATAGAGGTACAGGACTTTAATTTGCTCTGAAAAATGAGCCCTCGGTGAGTAAGAATGAGACAGGACCAAAAGAAAACTGTCTAGAAACTAGTTGGAGTTCAGAGGGTTAAATAATAAATCTCTCCATGATTACATTGTACATGCACCTACTGTAGCGCTGTGTTGAGTCCATTACCAGACTTCTGAGAATAAAACTGGATTTTCCAACAAGGTTTTTAATCTGACAGCTGCATTTCATCCAATACTGTACCAACAAGCTCTGCTAAAACACTGCAATACCATGTTTTGTTTTTTTGTGTGTGTGTGTGTGTGTGTGTGTGTGTGTGTGTGTGTGTGTGTGTGTGTGTGTTTTTCTTTCTTTCCCTGAGCCCTCTAGTCTTTTCTACCCCCTGAGGTAACTTGACACACTTTCATGAATTAGCCCAGACAAGACGGACAGCTATTACAGCTGCCACAGCAGCTTTGGCTGAATCGAAAAGGTCAGAATTAGCATTGCGGGAAGCATAGAAGAAAGTCCTAAAATTGTTCCCCAGATCAACTTTTAACTTTTTAATATTTCACAGCTGCGCAGTTTTGCTTCTTACGTGTCCACAGTGCTGGTATCTATTCTAATAAAGGCGGATTTAATATGGCGTTTATAGCCTCTCTTTCATATGGAGCCTGTAAATAGCAGGAGAACTTCGCTCAGCAGCTGTGTATGTTTCTAAGTGCATATGTGAGAACATTCATGTGTGTGTTTGTGTCTATAAATAAGACACCCTTGAGGCCTTTGGTTCACCTGCAGAACTGATGGAAATTACTTAGCTTGGCTGTTTTGAAACAAATCACCATCAAGTCTCCGAGCAGCAATTCAAGCAGAAATAAAAGTCTGCGTCAAACAGAGCAAACCTTCATGTGAAAAACATTAGAAATCCGGTTGCCTTAGTCAAAGAAAAAAGAAAAAGTAGAATTCTCTTAGGCTATGAAAATAAACCTTTAGCTTAAATGTGGCTCACAGAGGAATGGCATTATTGAGCCAAGTGAATGAGCAACAGCAGCCACAGGATGTTAGCGTTACTATTCATAACTTATTTTCCTATGCCTAAAACCGTTTTCCCTTCTGGTCTCACCTCTGCTGCTCTCTTAAAATGCAATTACCTACTGGCAAATTTACAGGAAAGGAAAAACAATGACTTCTGACCAGAGGAGCCGTTACTGTGAATGTCAAATTGGCACTGCACAAGAGCCTGCTGAGCTACCAAGCAGAGGAAATATAAAGAGAGATGAATCACGTTATTCCTTTGTTTTAGACCAGCTCGGGGTTAACAAAATGTGTGGATTCACGAGCAACTGGGAAAGCAAAGTTGAATGGCGAATAGACATGTTCCAGCAGTTCAAAAAGCGCCACACCGGAACCACAAAATGCTTTTCATAGGTGTGACTGATGAGGATGTTTGAACAGCAGTTACACTGTTCATAAAAGAAAAGACAAACAAGCCGAGACTAAATAAGAACACAAAACATCCTGAAAACAAAGGGTGAACAGGACTGGAAGCCACTGTTAGTCCTAATTAACTAACCTAAAATGGAATTTAATTACAAGTATCTTCAGTTTAGATGCTTTTAATTCATCACACAAGGACAAATGTAAGAAATAAACAAGGCAGCGATGTCTGACCTGAGATCTCAGCACACAAACTAATGATCTCCACTCATATACAAATTACAGATTTGCAAAATGAAGCACAGGAATGTTCATAAAAAGCAATAAACAACGAATATCAGTCTTTTTTTAACATCTTTTTCATTCAAAGCCAAACCAAGACACTAATTATCATAAAAATATTCAGAATTTGGTCGGTAGTACTTCCAAATTCAGCAATTTTACATTTTTTAGAAAATATTAAAGCATAAATTGCTGCATTTTGTATTTTTTTGTTAATTTAACTGACCAATAAAGAACAAACAGATTTAATTTTGTATATAACACAGTCGGACAAAACAAACAAACAAAATCAATGCAGCAGAACCAGAGTTAGTGCCTTTTTTTTTATTCAGGGCACTCTCTCCTTGTCAGAACCTGATACCTGCATTACCCACAATGCAACGCATCCACTAACAGTTTGTAAATCCGGGTGTGTTATGCCAACAGCAGCTAATGTGGCCCGGAGCAGCTGGTCTCATGTGGAGATGAGAGGCGACTGCAGAGGTCCGCTGAGCTCACTTTCTTTCCAACTCTTCACCCCCAGATGTGTTTTTGACATTTCCAAACTTGTAGTCTTCAACCCGAGTGAACAAGTGAATCCAGCAATATCACTTTGAAGAGTGAACTCAGCGCACTTCCCTTCAAAAGCCCACTGAGTTGTATGAAAAATGCAACGTCAGAAAGCCATAAACAAGCTGCTTTTTCTCAGCTCATAAAATGTTATTTTAACTTTCTCAAAGGACAGTGACTGGATTTGATTTTATGAACCAGATGCTACGGAAGCTCTGTTTTTGTTGCCCTTTCACAGCCCGAGCTTATATAAATTAAAACTCTAAATGGAATCACATTCATTTTCTAGATTTTCACACAATGGGACCAAATACTTGGCTCGAAATGTTATTTTTCCACTAAAAGCGGACTTTAACAAATGGCCTGGGTAACCAAAATGACATAATTGGAAGTTTGAGATGAACCGTGCTGCAAGAATGAGTTTTAAGAGCATGCATGTGTTCAGAGAAGCTTGGCGGGGTAACGTGCAGGACTCCGAACGCCTCAAACTGCTACTGTAATAGCAGTTGGCATTTCAGATGAGGCGGCGTGATAACTTATCTGAAGGCTACAATCAAATTTCCAGCCGTCACACTCACCAAACTCGTCACAGATGCTCTCGTTCTGCAGCAGGGCGGGGTGTTCGAAGGTGTCGCGGCAGTACAGGATCCTTGTGGCCCCGCCCAGCGCCGCGATGCCGCCCAGCGCCAGCACCGTGTGGTCTATGAGCAGGGAGGACGGCTGCTCCCTGAGCCGGGCCAAAACCGAGCGGTAGCGGCAATACTGGGGGTAACTGAGGACTAAAACCTTCCGTCCGTCCTCCTCCTGGCCTGAAAAACACACAAGATACGCAGAGGCACAGTTAGAAGGTCCACAGAGATAAGGCACAGTTTAATTTGACATTGAACAGCAAAAGCGTTGCAGGGAGAAAGGAAATGTTTTGTTTTTCAAGTGCTCCTGTAAGGCTCATACAGAATGGCAGCACTTAGTTTTACAGGACACATTCAATCTTCCACTTCTCTCTAGGTTTTATTACTTTATTCTCTCACACAGATCATTATTTGGCTACTGTTGTATTCTGGCACATGTGCTGCAGTGTGCTGTGAATATGATCCTTTCTCTCCCCACTGCCTAAGGCCGACTATAAAACTAGAGTTCTTAGACTTAGTTTGTCCCACTGAAATTTACAGGCACAGGCAGATTCATGAGGAATACGAGTCGAATAGATAAGTTAAAAAAAACAAACACTCAACAACACAGGAATTTCACATACGTGTATTGCTTTTAATCCTCTAAACACCAAAACCTGCCAGCGGGGTGTTATTTTCTTTAAAAGTTGCCAGAATTACACCATTTTTTAGAAGTAGAAATTGTAAAAACTGAATTGTCTGGTGTTTCCAGTGTTTGACTTTTGGGAAAATTCCTCAAATTAATCCAAATTCAAGCTTAAAATTGCAATATTGCATCAAAATTCCTTCATTTTACATGTCTCATTTAAAAAAATTCCCGTAAAGTGTTTGGTCAAACCACATTCTGAAGAGTAATAATAAAATAACAGAAAGAATGCAGTATTTTCAACTTTCCGACAATCCTTGACTTAATCATGTGTGACTTTTGGTTTCATTGTGAAAATTGAATCACATTTCAGCTTAAATTGTGATGTTTTATCAATTTAATCTGCATGTCTCAATTAACAGGATGAGATCATTCAACTGTTCGCTCCAACCAGATTGTGTAAAAAAAATTTAAAAAATTCTGCGTTCCTTTTCCAATTAAGAATCCATGCATGAATGTGTTGTGAACAACCATCAAATAACAAAAATTTTGAGACTTTTCGGCTGAACTGTAGGCAGTGTACATAGAGCAGATAGGAGAGAAGTATGGGTTAGACATGTAAGTAGTAAAATATCTATAGTATGTAAAGCAATATTTGTAACACTTGGGGGCACTGGTTCCAGTTGTTTTCAATGTTTGTGAAAAGAAAATTCAACTTTTGCTTTTCCTTTTTTGAAGATTCATGGAATTCTAAAGATACTTTTGAGTTTCTTCACATCTAGCCATGGTTGTGCTGTTTCCATAGCAGTGCAGGATTTTATATTTTCATCAAAAATGAGCCCACAGTGAGGAAAAATGTAGCAGGAGCACAAAACATTACTTCAAATATTCCTGAAAAGCTCCATCTTTGCTGTTTTGACCAGTAACAAGCAGCATCCAGACTTCTATCTCCTTTGTAACACACATTCCTGTCTCTCTCTAACTGCTATCTTTTTACAACCGTGTATCAGGAAATGCATCACATTAAGGAAACAAGAAGCGCTGCTGTTTCGTTGTGACTTTAAATAGTGCTCATGAAAGTTTCACATCCTTTCCTTGTAGTAATAATGCATTTCACCAAACTGACAGGACGCATTTTCACATCAACTCTACAAATATATAATGTAGTCGGGGCGCATGTTTGAAATGCATGACATTCACGTCTCTCAGAGTGATGGGAGGAATGTCAAAACAACTCTCGATGCTTGCTATTTTGATTGACTCTCGTTTTTTAACAAGCAAGTTCAAGGTGGGGAAACCTCAGAGTAATTTAGACAAGGAAGGTGTGTGTGTGTGTGTCTTTTTGTTAACTGGATACGTGGGAAGTCTAAACTAGTTATTCATCTTCATATGGATCTGTTAGTTAGAAAAATCACATATATGACAATACTTAAAAACAGATTTAAAAGTGACCTGTGATTGCACATTAGAGGTTGCAATCTTGCTTTAACCCTCCTGTTGTCTTCATTTATGGGCACCAAAAAATATTGTTTGTCTGAAAAAAATCCCAAAATTCTGAAAAAAAATCCCCAAATTTCTGAAAATTTGCAAAACCTTCAGGAAGAAAATTCCAATAATTCCTTAAAAGTTTCTCTTAAAAGTTTTTTTTTTAAATCCCACAAATTTGGCAAGGAAATTCTTGTAAATATTTTCAAAAAATGAGTGAAAATATTCCAAAAAAAAATCCTAAAAATATCTAAAGTGATTCCATATATATCAGTAAAACTTCTAATATTTTCTTTAAGAACATTCACATAAAAATCAACCAAAATCCGGCGAAATTCGTTGGATTTTGGTTGATTTTTTTTGTGAATATTCTTAAAGTATTTTTAACATTTCTTTTTGTTCACCAAAAAATGTTCAAAGATTTCCCCAAAATATTGAAAATGTGGACATCAGAAGTTTCACTGTGAAAATATATATTTGTCCACATTTTCAAACTTTAAAATGGGTCAATTTTGACCCGCAGGGCAACACAAGGGTTAATCTTCCCTCTATCATTTTACCACCACACTGTGTGCGTCGTTTCTGAATACTGCATTATCACCTGTGACAACTAACCGCCAAAGAAATCTCTTCTGTTATTTGCAGAGCCTGAGAGAAAGGATGTAGAGTCTGAGTGGACATAATAAAATGCCATAAAAACTAGGAAGATATGCCGATAGACAAACTGTTAATATTTCACCAGTGCCACGGAAAAAACGAAACCAAAGATTAGTCCACACGTACACAGGTAGCGTTCAGAACTGGGGATTTTCCTCCTTTGTTCTCCAGCCACTTGAAAATACAAAAACATAACCGAAGCCCTGTCAAAGATCATGCTGAGACAACATAACCGTAACAATAAATCCGTGTTGGCCAATCAGAAGTCTAAACAAAGTGATGACTGGTTCTGGAAGGCTGCCAAAGATGAGGAAGAACTGGTGAATCATGTGTAGACTCATTCTGCCACCTTTGTTGCTCAACGCAGTGAAGGAATAACTGCACTTTTATGTGCAAATATGTTAAACTGTCCACCGTTGCGCAATATCACCTCATTTAAACAAAGGAGATAATAATGAGTACTCTGACATCACAAACCAAGAATTCTACTTTCCCTGTCTCCACCACTGACTACATATTAAAGATGGAATCAGCCGCTGGGTCTGAAAAGTGAAGCCAACATGGGAAACAAACAAAGGAGGTGTTTTAAACCTGCATTCTCTCTGGCAGTCAGCAGGGGGACACATTATTGGTTGTAAAAAGAAATCAGATCGTATAGAAGTCTATGAGAAAATGACCCTACTTCTCCTTTAATATGTTACTTCAGTAAACATTAGACCAATGCGTAAATTGCAAGTTTTGAGACTTATTGAATTCAACATTTTAACCCTTTGATGCATAACCTGGGTCAAAAGTGACCCAAATCCAATGGAAAATGGGTATCTCCTCATGTGGTCTACGCATCAAAGGGTTAAATTTGTGAATTATGGTGCAATTTAGATTGAATTGAAGACAAAGCAGAGCCTGTTTAAGGGTGGATCTACCGTGTCATTGAGAGTAACGTCTTCAGGTTTTCAGTAAGATCCAAGAATTATTTGGTTTTTGTTGGATGAACAACTCAAAATAGATGTCTTTTATTGGGTCAATACATAACTTTGGGACTTTTTGTATCATAGTTGACATTTTTGCTGTTTTCAGACCTAAAATCAACATGGCTGCCTATAACCAAACACCACATGGCATTTTTACAGAAAGACTCTTCTAAATATTATAAATACAATTGAGTAAAATTGAAACTGAAAGTTATTTCTAAAGATATTGTAGTAAACCTGTTTACATGCCATAAATCCACACTTGACTCACACACTACTTTATATTCAATAACTCAGAAAGCCTTGGAGTCTGGCCAGTCTTTTCTTCAGGAGGAAATGACATCATGTGGAGCAGGTCATGTGATCTGGAATTAACACACTTCCTTGAGAGGTGTTTTGTAATGGGTAACTTAGTGGAAAGTGATTTCTTGGACACAGATACAATGTGTTATTTTCCATATAAAATTTGATATATTTCAAAAAAGAAACATCTGTCATGATTACCTCAACCTAATAAAGAGAACACAAAACTATTTGTGAATAAACTCATTTTAAATTCTGACGGTTGTTTAGTAGACATTTTAGTGATATCCAGTCATTTGTATTAATAAGTGATTGTTTCCATAATAAATAATTATGGAATTTGTAAAGACATGACCATAATGAACATAAAAACATTAGTTTTTTTACTTTTAATAAAGATGTAGGCAAGATACATCCCATGGACTTCAGAAGTCCCTCATATATTGTCAACTCTGCTAACGTATTCTCAATGACAACATGCTGATGTTTAGTTGGCATTACATTTACCATCTCCATCAAATTAGTTTTTGTGTTAACTTTCTAAAATTTCTACCAAATTATGACTACATACAAGGATCAGCTGAAGCCGTTAGGAGTGTTTTTTTGCAGATATTTAGCCAGACTGGTACACAGGACTTGAGATGAAGTGCTCTGGGATGGTTTTTATTAGCAATATGCTCCTGACCTTTCTTCCTGAATAAACCTGGCCTCAATCGAGTTCTAAATGTTGATGTTATGCAACTAAACAGGAAGCTAGCTACTGAGGCTTCATGTTACTGCCGGTAATTAAAATGACACTTTTACGCTTAATTATAATACAATGCATCTCCTGCCACCCACATACCCGAAATATAATAATCTATAACTAATTACATGCTCAGTTATTATTATTTAAGCAGCAGGCAATGGTTATATAAGACACTATAGGGAGGTATTACTGGGAATGAGCCCATCTGAAGGAGTAACAGACACATTTTCCTGATTTTAAAGGCAATATAGGACCCAATGTTTCCCCTTGGATTACTTTGCAGGAGCTTCTGCAGGAGCTGAACTAGTAATTGATTTGAAATCCAAATTGCTCGATCGCAAAGCCTGTAATTTAGGATATATTTTATGCAGCGCAACTGACCCGGGGCTTAAAATGTGCCAGTGGTTTTACAAATTCATCCCGTCCTCGTTGCATGACAGTCACGCTTTTGATCGTATCTCACGTGGTAACGCTCCATCACATGATTTAAATCTATTACACAGTGAAAATTGAGCTGAAGCTTGACTTTTAAAAAATTATTTGTAAAAATCAAATCGCAATATCCGCCTGATATCTTCCCAGATCCCTCAGGCCTGCCTCTGTGCTCGACTAAATCTGTTTCCTTTCATCTGCCAATAAATTATATTGCTAGAAAACATCTTAACCACCAAAATACTGAATGGGATTCATGTGAATAAATTAAGATGGAGGGACATTACACAGTATGACTGTGTGATGCACAACTAGATGAATCAGTTTTATTTTCATGTTTTTGTTAATCTATCACTTAATTTTTCAGTTAACAGATTGATATTTGGTCTGTGAAAATAATTTGTATATGAAGCTACAATCAGAATTCCCAAAAGCTAAAGCATACATTTTCAAATGTCTTGATTTTTTCATGGGAAAGAGTCAAAACATCGGAGTTTATTACCACAGACTAAGAACACCTGCAAATATAATGAAATATAATAAATTAGAGACCAAAACCCCTGAATGTTGACTTAAAAATGACTTACATGGGTAAATAGCTGCAGTAAAAATAACAATGACTAACAGTTTCAGCTCTGTGATCACATGAAAAATGAATATTGAGTGATTTTATATGATAAAACTCAGTAAGATAAAATGTAATGTCTCCGGTCAAAAGCTCCCACGAGTATTAGCTACGAATCTGATCATTATCTTGTAGTATGGTGATTATATGATAATAAAACAACACATGACCTCAGCAGAGGTAATACAAAGGACAAAACTGCATAATGATTAAAATGGGGCCAGTAATAATATGCAGACTCATTATGCATGTGCATTGTTTCTAAAAGTTCCACTCAGTGTCACATTTTGTTGACTCACTCGCTCTGAAAAGCTGCAGTTTGAAGGAAAGTGCTAATATTTTTCTAGCTTACAAAGCCAACTACACAGTTCAACAGTTGATGAAGCAGAGTCAGGCAGTTTGAAACACGAGTTTTATATGAATTATTCACCCTCCTGTCTGCTTTTACAAAGCCCTTGGACATGACATTCATGGGAATTTCTGCTGGTAAGTTAATATTTCAAGGGTGGCTAACTAGCAAGGCTTCCTAAAGACGGACAGTTTAAACAGATTTTAAAAATGCATTTTTCCCCCCTTTTTTGGTGTTATTTTATGAAGCTGAAGGCTCATAAAATAGCTGAAATCTGCAGCAGAAACAGGACAGGAAGGACCTCTATTCATAACATATTTACAGCAGCTGCATTCCCGACAATTAGCGTAATTAGTTCCACTGTACTCCAATATGACGGCCACTTCAAAAGAAATTATTAAAACTAGCACACGAGCACACACATGCAGACGGCGTGCACCACAGAGCCAGCAGATGCATAAACACACCATATTCCTGCATGCATGCATATCACACACACACACATTTATGCAGGATTGCGGCATTTGTCGTGTGCAATTACAGCTCAGAGGTAGAGCGGGCTTTGTTTCCAAATGTCAGGGATTTTATTGTAAGCGGTCACCGTCAGACCTGCTCTTTCTCCCGAGGATCCTCACAGCATTTCACTTGATTAGATTCAATTTGGAGAGAGAGCCGCAGGGCATTAGTAACTGTACAAAGGCGTTGTAAAGTACGCATGTCGGCGTGCGCGTGTGTCGGTGCGTGTAATGTACATTGAGTGTATGTACACTTTTAAAAATTCCTTTTGTTCTCGCGGCCCGACCTTTCAAAATAAAGGACGTCCTTATCTGAATGTAAGCCTTCTAATTAGCTGGGGCTGTGGCTGCATCGCTGGAGAGCTGGAAGACATTGTGAGAACATTATGCAATTTGTTTCTCCCTCTCAGGACCTCTTTTCTATTTTCTCTTTCTGTCCGTCTGTCTGTCTGCATCCAATGGCGGTATAGCGTGTTGATCAAACAGCTGCGGTGCAGCAGATTATTTTCAGAACACGCTGTAAAGCTCCTGACCTCATAAACTACAATAGTGTCAGGGTCATAACTGCTTCACGGGACAGCTGATGTTAGAACCACTCAGCCAGTGCAGCTCTCAGTAAATTCTAATACTTTACAGCCTATAGAATACAAACAGTTAAATACTATATTAAGTTCTATGCCTGTGATGCTCTGTGCAAATGTACTTTAATTAAAGGGGAACTCGATTTATTTTACACAACTACATACCCTTAAAGGCTCTAGAGGAGCTTTGTGAAGTCAGAAAAAAAGACCCGAATGAAATCATCGTGATGTCGTCAGGGGCATCTCAGCTTACACTGTTCAAATTTATAACAGAAAACGCATGTTAGAAAGTCGGGAGTACAAAAGACATGGCGGTTTACAAGCCAAGAGGGCTCTAATGAAAGACACTATCGAGTTGCATTACAGGAACTGTAGGATCCAGCGTTTCTGCAGCTTGACTCATAGCGAGTTAGATTAAAAGTCGGAATATTTCGGCTTCTCCCGCTTGAATTTTGACTGTTTCCAATCTGCGGTTGCCAGTAATCGGCACAAGTGACTCTACTCCTAAATTTAAAGTGACCTGACTGGGCTCTCTTTTCCAGCCGCCAATCCTCACAGGCACGCCGAGCAATCCGACAAAACCCGACATCCTCGGTTCTCCACGGGCCTGCTGCTAGCGTTTGATTCCAGCTGCTTCCTCACTCTGTGGTTGCTTTACATGCCAGGTCTGTCTCTGCTGCTTCTGGATGTATATACAGTAAATATAGATAATTACTGAAATTATTAATAATTTATGCATTTAACTCAACTCAAAGCACACACATTAGAAGTAGTGTTTTGTGTGCAATGAGAGACACAAGAGAGAAACCTCCATTCAAGAACATAATTTTTTCAATGGCACTTTATCTGATAAAACAAAGCAGAATGCAGGTAAATCACAGCAGCTGGGCCCTTCATTTGTGTTGTACACTTGTACTGTCTGATATTCCCAAATCAATATATATAATCACCCATCAGCCACAACATTAAAAAGTAGTCAACAGGTTTACTACAATATCTCTATAAATAACTTTCAATTTCAATTGTACTCAATTGTATATATAATATTTAGAAGAATCTTTCTGTATAAATGCCATGTGGTGTTTGGTTATAGGCGGTCATGTTGATTTATAGGCCTGAAAACAGCAAAAATGTCAACTATGATACAAAAAGTTCCACAATTATATGTTGACCCCTAAGCTCTTGCCCCTAAAGTTATTTCTTTCGGACTCCAGCTGTACATTATGTTTTTGGTTGCCGTCATGCTGCAGAATGAATTTGGGATCCATCAGTCCCCTCCATGATAGCACTGCATTAGGGGCAACAATCTAAACCTCTAATGGACCTAAAATGTTTGCACACGACTGAACATACAGAAAATTAACAGAGCAATTCACTATGTAACAGGTGAAGAAGATGAACAATCTGTGCATGAGTACCAATTTCCAGCTGGGATTTAATAGCACTGAAGGACTCAGCAATTGTAAGTGTACAGTAAACTGGCATTAGCGTGGGAGCCATTAACAGAAATGTTCTTGAGCTTACTCAGACTTGGATCGTTTGTGATTTGGCTTGCTGTTATTACTTCTGCTTAGAATAGTATCACACCTACAACAAAACACTACAGAACTGAGCTCTGCTATGCAAAGACCTAAAGATCAAACTGATTGATTAAAGTAATCTTTAAAACAATTCTAAAATTCACTGGTGCAAAACAAGCAGTGACGTTAGCATACATCTGCAGTCTTATTAGCAGACTGGCAGCAGAACTTTGCTCAAGCTGTAGACACTTCAAGGATGACTGAGTTACTCAAGTAAAAAGTGCATTACACTAATGTAGCCAGGATATGACAAAGGCTTGGATGAGTTTCACTGTCTCAAGATGACAAGATGGGGCTGATCTTACTAACATTCCTGAGATTAAAGACGCATGACTGAACCACTTTTGTTATACGCAAATCAAAATGCAAACCGGAATCAAATTTTTACATGTTCAGACACAGCCATTAGGCAAACTGCAGCAAGAGTCCAGAAATTATTAAACTTTTTGGGGGGATAATCATATAAAATGGCTAGTCTGCAAAAGCCATTTGTGGCCTGGAATAACTTAGAAATGACATCAGTCAGGATCAGTGTGACATTAGTGAATGTTTCTTCCTCTTTTCCTTCTGTTTCATGGAAACATACGAGTGTTTCACATTGTTCTGATAATTAAAGATCCCCTATTGTGCAACTTATCATCAAATAACTCAAAATCTCACATGTTTTCACAGTGTGACTTGTAATTTTTCAGCTCAAAATACTGCAGAGACGGTTAATTTCTCCATTACTGTATAATTTCTGGTTTTAGGGTTGTTTCAAATGGGTTGTTTTACTCTGAAAACCAGTTCGATGCTACATAGCACCTGGATTGAATTCTAACTGGCTTGTAAAGCTGGGAGGCAAACCTTTACACCTCCACAACCACAAAACACACGAAAAATGGATTTTCACCAAATGGTACCTGAAGGAAACTGTAAAGTTAGTCCATACAGTGTGTTACTGCCAGAATACTAAGACAGACGACACACAATTGAACAGCAACTGAGACCAAAGCACAAAAAAGAATGCAGAGTTTTTGTTTTTGCACTTGTGATTTGAATAAAACAACTGTCCAGCAGATGCAGAGTCTCCATATTAAAGGACTATACCACTAAATAAGATTGTACTGATTTAATGGCTTCCAGACAGCCATTGTTCTCTATTCACAACAATATGAAAATGAACTTGCCGAGACTTTAAAGTCATTAATAATACATTTGGAAATCCATCACAAGGAACAAACGAAATGTCTGCTTTGATGGTGCATTTAAGGAAAGGAGGACATTTCAGTCATCTGCCAAACAGCGACTTTTTCATGCGAAACATGATGAAAATCATCTCGTCCTTTTTTGCAACATCTGCGTCTGCCTCCTGTCCGTCTTCCAAAAGTCTGATTTCCTCTCAGAATTACTCATCAATGACATGCTTTTGGCAAAATAAATCTTCTTTCTCAGACATCTTGCACATTGAATTTCCCTTGAACACACTATTGCATTTTAAAATATACAAATCACTTGCAACTGCATATCAATAACAGCAGTTTCTGCGTCTGTACAAATAGATTTTCCTGCTGTGCTGACATGGAATGAAAACAGTGCTGAAACAATTAGTCTGTTAATGAATTAGTCCACGGACGGAGAGTGAAGTATCAACAATCTGACAGTTAGCTGTTGGAGCAAAACTTCCATTTACAAAAACCTGCCCTCAGCTTTTCTCATAGTTGTATATCTTGGATGCTGTCAATTGAAAACCTTCGTATTTTTGCAGCTATGTATAGAATAAGCACTGAAAAACAGCAGAATATGTCTAAAACTAGTTTGTGTTGAATGTTTAGGAAAATTTTCGTCATGTTGAGTGCAGTGGAATCATACTTATTGTGGTAAAACATGCAACACAAGCTGCAAAGCCTTTTAAAGATGCATTAAACGGGGAATATTACACTCCTGGATCACACTGTAAGCAACACTGCAGCAGTCCACAGCAGACTGGTAAAGTCATTAGCAGCAGTAGCTGTCATGAGACACTGTACACTAAAAATAATGATGTCAATTCACCCCAACATAGTAAAAACCAACGCGCTGTAAGACATGTGCACAATTCTGCTTCATAAATATGACAAAATTACGCCTAACAACACAGGATGGAACCGATATTTGTGGTGGAAATATTCCGGCGAGCCAAGTCTTCTTTTGATGAAACGCATTTAGTAAAAAGAGAAGACTGTGCTGTATGCTGTACGAGAGAAACAGCAGTGGAAGTAAAGATGATGAGAACGAGCTCTGACACTATATTATACCAGAATTGAAGGATATTTTGTGAAAATACGCCAAAGGAAGAATTTCTGGTTCTTTTTCATAACAAGCATGATAAATTACTCATCATAATCAAACCTCAGAAATGCTGCATACGACATGAAACTCATTAGCTGAGGTTGAAGCAGCTGCTCTGCTGGATGAATAGCTACTGCAATGTTAGATGAAACATCATAGATATCATTGAATTTCAAAACTGGCAAAAGAAAAAGGGTGATCTGCTGCTGCATCTCTGAGATCCTCTGGCTTTTTTCTATTATTATTGTTATTATTGGAGAATTTCTGTAGCGGCTTTGAAAGTTGAGAATAAAACTGGTTTGTAATCTGAGGACCGCTGACAGTTTAAAGCAGATCCACGCTGGCTAATTAAAAACCAAATGTGACTCATGTAAACTGTGTCATTTACATTCAACCAAGCTTAAAAATATTCCAACTGCCCATGAGCTCTGACAAGATCTTTCAGGCAAGTGCGCTCATTTCTCTTGTCACAGACGAGCAGGGAAAAGCTGAAAACCATTACTCTCATGCTCTCTGTCACCCGCTGTAGTCCTTAAATCACTCACTCGGCTCAAATTTGCTGTTGTCAACATTTCCACATTATCTGCTCGGCCAAGGAATTTACTGGATCCCCCTGCTGCTTTTGCGGGGTTGGCGAGAAAAGGCAAGGCATGTAACCCAGAGCCAATAATGTCACTTTCATATTTGATGGGGGGTTTTTTATACACTCCAATGGTAACACCAAAACAAGTTGAAGATTTTTTTAAAAAGGCGAGAGAAAGAAGTAATGCACTGAAAGAGAAAGAAAGCGGGAGAGGAGACAGGCATAGTTCCTTGTTTAGTATTCTCACTCCACGCTGCAGGCTCTCTTCACCTGCCTCCGTATTGATCTCCGAGGTTGCCCTGTTTCCATTTAGCCTCTTCTCATAATATATAACACATCTCTGATTCATGCAGCTCCTCTCTGTCTGTCTCTCTCTCACTTTTCAATGAGGGGACATGACACTGACAGGGGGCCACATAAGCAGCAGCAGGCGCCCGATCTGGCTATTGGTTTCATGTTATTGAAACCTGACCAAATAAAGAGGGAACAGCATCTGTCAATGACACCAAATGGAAATGATGCGCGGGGGGGGGGTCACATGTTCACTAGAGGCAACCTTGTGTTTCCCATAAAGAGAACATTACATAAAACAATTAAATAAAGTCATTGAATTTGCATGAGTCATCGTTCATCCAATCTGTGAATGACTACACTGTCTTGGATAAAACAAAATGTGCTAGAACATTTCGTTAATTGCAGCCGAGGCTGTGCAGTAAACAAAATCGCATTAATCACGCAGGGGATGCGGCATCAATAAATCACTACATTGGTGTAAAACGAAGCAAAGGAATCACGCAGACACCAACGTTCAGCTTTAGTCCGTGCAAAGGCGAGTAAAATTGGAATAATGCTTCACATTTATTTGATGAATCTGCATAGAATAACATACTGTGTTTGCAAATGACTCAGCGGCCGTCCGTCATCAACATCACATCAGTCACACACGCTGACTCTCCCCTGCTCATTATATCTGCTGCAAGCTGCGCTCTCTAACACAAACACACACAATGTACACAACACATACCCCGTCCTGCAGATGGATCCTCGGCTTATCAATCTGAACGGGCTAATATGGCTCAAATCAATAGCACATTATTATTAAGAGTTTATTTCCTTTATCAGGATATAATGACAAATAGGAGTCAACGGATTATTGGCCTGTCTGATTATTGGATCCCATATTCAAAATTGTTGGTTAGATCACTTTTTATGAATATAAAAATGCACTTCTTTGAATCTGAAGTGGTCACCACTTCCTGGTCTGGAGGAATATCCCTCCCATGGCACCGTCTGATTGGTTACATGTTATGAGAATAAACCAATCAATAGGGAAGGATAAATGTTAAAAGTTTCTCATAATTAGACATAAATAAACAAAGACATTTCATTTAAGTTTGGTGTTGGACTTTGTGTTATTCCAAGTTCTGACGCTCAGATTTTCATTTTCACTACAGTTATACATATCTGTTATCAGTCTCCTTTCATTTTTAATAATCTGTAACTCTATCGGCCCTGGAAAAAAAATCCCAAAAAGACAAAAAACATATCGGTCGAAAGTCACCAATGAACCAAAAATGGGGACACAGCCTATGAACTGTACTGCTATGAATTGCATCAGATAGAACTCCACGTCACAGTGGCAGTAATCAATATTTTTGCATCATATTAACAACAGATTAACTTTACAATGTGTAATATCAGGCCAGTTGCAGTGACTCAGTTATGTCATCATCAGCTCTGCGTTCCCTTTTACCTCAATGGTTTAATTTTATGACTCAAATATTTCCTTCTAGTTTTGCAGCAGAAACCCTAAAACCTGCAGCAAAGGCAGTTAAACACAGTCAGCGACTAGTTAGTGAACATAATAGAGTATTCAGCAGCTGAAAAGTCAGATAAATGTGTCCTATATAGACTTTATGAAGAAATAGCACACCAGTTCATACTTTCACAGACTGTTCAGTGGCCACCAAAGGGTCAAAAATCTTTATTAGGGATTCACGATATTGGATTTTTGCAGATATTTCATGTACAATCCAGATATTGTGGTCAACTGCCGATTCAACACAGATTTATGTACATATTTTCCTATTTAATTGGAGCCTATTTTATCACAGCAAATGCAAACATAGAATATAATGCTTATCAAATGTACACATGCACTGGGCAAACTACTTCAACCTCCATGTTGCACAGGCCATTTATGTAACATTTTTATGCAAATACAGTTTTGCATGAAAATGTTACATAAAGTTTTGCATCATCCACCTGTTAATATTTATCTTGGGCTGATTCTGATATCATCACACATCTCTAACCTTTTCAATTACACTTTTCTCCTGACAATAACAACATTATTAAAGGCCTTGATGTTTACAATAAATGTCAATGACACCAATGTGTTCAGAGGAAATTAGAATAGCAGCATATGCAGCTTCTTTGCTGTTCATTTGTAAACACAGTGTGTTTTATTCACATTTTCGCCAGCGTGTTTAAATTTTAACGCGCCCTGCTGAGAGAGGCTGTCCAGCATGCAGTCTGGTGTTTTGTTTATTGAGAAAGTTTAACAAGGTGCAAGTCAACTCCAGTAGAAATTCAAACCAACAACAAGCTGGAGGCGGTTTTGTCAGGAGGTGGGGACTGGAGGAGAAGTCAGTGTACTTAGTGTCATATTTTGCTATACATACGACTGTTTGGAACACATTGAGCTCAGCAAATGATAGCTGTAAAGTGGTGCTTTCTGCAGGATGGGTTTGAGAAAGCAATGTGCAATTTGAAGCACTTCTACTTTACTTGTATTTCCATTTTAAGCAACTCCACAGTATTTTGGAGTGACACATTGTACGTTCTCCTCCACTACATCTATGTGACAGCTTTCCTTTTGAGATGAAGATTTTCTAGAATGGATAATATAACAAGCTTTTAAAAACACAACACATTGTTAAAGACTAAACCGGTAGTTTCCAAGCCTTAATTTCATCTGACGCCTTCCAAAAAGCAGTGTGCAGTCGCCCCCCCCCCCCAAACTCCTCACATGGTTTTATTTCATTAAACGCTCACATGATCCAAGATCTCACCAAAAATCAAAGATTGAAGAAAAAAAAAGTTCACAAACTGAAAACAGATCTGTGTAGCTTTTTTCCTTCTCTTTCTCGCTCTCATTAATCATCCAACAACCCCTCAGATTTATTTGCTGTCTCTGTATCTAAAACTGTTACTGTTACAACAGCAACATGCTGCTTCAGTCTTAAAAATCTCATGATCTCATCTATAATAATATATCAGTCGGATGGATCAAGGCAGTATTTTTAGTTTATACTTCAGGACTTTCTATGATGAACTTTTGCTTGTAATGGAGTATTTTTACTTTACTGTTTTGCTACTTTTAGCCAAATGAGAAATCTGAACCCGAAAATGTGAATCGACTGCACACATGAGCAACTCAAGCCGATCACATCTGCCGCTCTGCGTGACGGATGCGATATCAGAGCAGATCAGATGGGTGGAGCAAGTGTGTCTTTAAGGAGATTTCTGGGCTTTACATTCACATCCCTAATTCTTCTTAGAGAATCACAGTCTCACAAAAGGGCATTAGCACCCAGAGGAAATGTTCCATTGAAACTGTACAGAGGGCAGCGACAATAAGACAGAACAGAGTCTAATACGCAGAAACAGAGCGAAAAGGGAGCCCTCCATGCATGCTGGGTCCTGTTCTTAATTATAGTAAAGCACTAAAGTGGCTCATTCATTTCAGCAGGGTGGGGCAGTGGCCTGTGACAAAGTGTGGGGGGGGGAGAAAAGGAGAAACATTTATATAATTTTCGCCTCAATTTATTCAAGTGTGAGGCGCAAGGATTGAGGACACACAGCTATGCATACAAAAACAAGCACACACTCGTGCACACATGCGCACTGGTAGTCGCATATAAACAGAGAGAAAATTCAACTTCCCTCAGCTTAATTCCATCCCAGATGTTCTTGCGGTTGACGGAGGGGGGGGGGAGAGAAGAAATGGCCACACCATATTTTCAAAAAACACACACCCATATTAAATGTTTTCAGCAGAGGAAGAGAAGAGAAGAGAAGAGAAGAGAAGAGACAAAACAACACAAGCACTTTCCTCCAGTTGATTTATGTGATTCTATTACATTAAACATTCTTTCCCCTGAGCAGGCTCAGCTCCCTAGCAACCATCGCTCGCAGCCCTAATGTGTCTGGCACGAGGCCAGGGAAAGCTGCCTGCCTTATTGATTGCCAGATTGAAAAGTTTGCATTTAATAGGTCCTGTAATACATGAAGGAATTATTCAGAGGGGCTCCTTGTCAAAAACCCAAACTGGCTCTTTTTGACTTTCAAAAAAACAACGGGGGCCGAGCAATAAACGAGCTGCGAGAAAAACCGCCAAAGAACTCCTTGTTTTGTGTTTGAAATTATACGCAGCCCCTCAGAATTATCACCATCACAGAGAAGTAAACTTGAAACTGTGATTATTACCAAAGTTCGAGGCCACATTAAGATGAGGAAAACAAGTTTGTGCTGCGTTGATCCCCCTTTTGTCGAGTGATGGATTGGCCCTAAACGCTATTCGCTGTCTGGTCCCCGGCTAATGAAAGACAACTGCTGGGTTTTGGGGGTCAATCCACTTATGGTGCAGTCAATTCTGAGAGTAAAAAAAGCTGCTCTGCAAGAACACGAAATGTGCAAATACCACAGGGAGTAAATTTAATCAGCTAGCTTTGGTTGCAGAAATACAGCTGCCTCTAACACAAACAAGTGAAACCTCTCTCCACGTCTCTTCCCCTCTCCTCAAACAAGCCTAAAAGCTGCTACACCCAGGTGATGATACTCTATCTGCTATGACGGCCACTCTCATTTGTCACGCAGCTCTGTCCGACACAAACTCAATTGAGCAGCTGTGATCAGAGATCTCAGAGGTTGTCAGCGACAGAGAGAAAGAGGAATACATAGAATTTCTGCAGCTCAGCCTGTAGTAGACAGCGATTTCAACCTCACATATCCCCTCTCCAGCAGAATGAAATGGATGACATGTTTGGCTTTAAATGTATCTTTAATGGGACAGCAAGTTCCCATTTGAGTGAGTTCTGCTGGAAGGTTAGAGCAAAGGAGGGAGAGCGGAGAGAAGAAAACATCTTATCAGGAGATTGGGAATTGGGTCAGGCGAGGAATTACATGCCATTCTAGATCAAAGTTGTCGTGTGTATTTCCTCAAAGAAGGGCCCCTCATTATCAACTCAGACTTATTTCTCAGGGCATATGCTGTGTAAAATGAAACACGATTTAATATGTTTTCCATAAAAGAATGAAGCAAAGAAAGAGCAGGAGGGGGGACAAAAGAATAACACTGGAGGCTATTTGGGACAGGCATGTTTCCCAATGGTAAAACTGTAATGAGAAAGAGAAGGGGGGTGTTTGTTGGAGATGTTGAGGGGGGTGTTGTTGTCATCCAGCATGGCTCCATTGTGGATTCCTGTCATTATATAAGAACTTCTCCCTCTCTCTCTCTTTCTATCTCTATATCATCAGATCTGTACGGAGGAGGAAGGCTTTAAATAAACAGCCCGTACAGTTAAGCCAACTGGAACCCTTTTCAATAATTACATCCAGCACAATACTCAATTTACATTGCATTTATTTAGCTGGAGGACTTGACAATGTGGCAAAGAAAAGAGTGACATTAGCGGCGGATGATAACAACTAGAGCGGTGAGCTCCCCAAGGGGAGACGTTTTAGTCTGTGGCTTAGAGGGAGACTTTACAGATAGCAATATGTCATTAAAAACCAGTTCCATCTGTTCACATTTCTTGTTTATGTGCTGTCATGGATATGAAGCATATTGAAGATACAAAGCAAATCCCAGAAATGCAATCTGTAGGATTTTCTCGTGCATGCTTTGCTGTGCAATTAGCTGTGATTACACATTTTAACAGTGCCACATAAAAGAAAACAACCACCACTAACAATTGTTTTCTCTCCACAAGCCCTAATGATCTCTGTTTGAAGTTCCCAAGTTCGGTCCTACACAAACTGTTTTCACAAGGCTGCAGTCTTATTGAAGCGACATACACAGTATCTGGCTAAACAAGCAGGTAATTTCTGATAAACTGCAGCCAGCTCAGCTTTAAACTCATTCATTCCAGATTACAGAACATGACCTCTGATGTGGCAAACCTCCGTCCTCCACTTTACCAGCAGAGCTGTAATCACTGTAATGCAGCACATACAGTGTTTGTAGCCGCTTGTCTCACATTGCACAGCAAAGATAAGAACTTCACTGGAGAATATCTACTAGCTGCGATAACAAGTTTATATACACTGGTCATTCATGCCAGAAATACTTCTTATTTCTCTCTGTAATATTTCTGTTTTTAGTATCAGTCACAGTGAAATCCAGTCCAATGTGTTTTGAAAATGAGATATACTTGTCTATGTGGTATTTTTATTATTTATCCTTTCAGAGTTTTCCATTTTTTGCTGTGCAAACCACAACCTGTAGCAACAAAGTTTAATGTCACAGTGACACGGCATGAAATGAAAACAACATGAGTCCAAGAAATTATTTGGCAAAAGGCCTCTGTTGTCTTAGAACTTGCCTTGTCTTTGTGACGACTGCCGACGTGGGCGTGTCATAAGACAGACTTTTTCCTCGTGAAAGTCAAACATAGCTTTTCGCTCTCGCATTCAGTAATTATCTTAAGCAAGATAAATCAGAGTTGTGCCTACACAGGAACACGGTGATTCTGTGACTGGGCTATTGTTAACTTTAGATATTACGCCCTGACACACTGAATGAAACAACAGCTTTCCCTGAGTTATGGCTGACGGGAAAAACAAGACTGGCTGAATGCCTCTCATTTTGCCAAGTGCTCCTCGGGCCACCACATAACAAGGAAATGGACTGACAGGTTGAGAAAGAGGACAGAGAAGCATCAATGATCTATTGTTTGCAGCCAGGGCGCTCGGTCCAACTCCTCTGGCAGTCAATATATCAAAGAAACCAAAATATATTACACCATCTGCACCGAGATGTTTTACAAATACAAATTACGTCATTTGTAGTTCTCTGGCTTAATAAAAGCATTAAGAACAGTTATGTACCACAGCAAGTATGTGTGACCAAGCAGAGAACACACACACACACACACGTCTGGAATCTATCAAAACCCCCAGTGCAATTAGCTTTCAATGCAGGAAAAATGCATTACCTCTGTGCTGTAAAATGAACACAGTTACTCCAACAAGGCCAAAAGTCTATCTTCTACACCGTTTACAGCAGCACATATAATGCAGCCTGACTCGATTCTGCTTTACAGATTATGAAAGACATTAAGTAGAGGTTGAGAAGTTGATCTGCAATCGGCGACGAAAGCTATTTTTACCTCGACACGGGTCTGACTGAAAGTGTTTTTCCAGCGCTGGAATGTGAAGGTAGAAATAAATGGTTGTTTAATGTTCGCACACCCGCACATTGTGAAGAAGTCAAGTTATTATTAACAACGTGCCCAGCTCAGTCTTATTAAATCATGTAACAACAAAGCTCGATTCAAGTCTTATTAAGGGAAAAAAGTGGATCCTTTACATTCACATTCAGTTTGGAACTCATAAAAAGCCATGATTTGGGTTTG
The DNA here is from genome assembly GCF_022539595.1 of Amphiprion ocellaris. Taxonomy (NCBI): domain Eukaryota; kingdom Metazoa; phylum Chordata; class Actinopteri; family Pomacentridae; genus Amphiprion; species Amphiprion ocellaris. Next base: position 4,250,785 of record NC_072781.1, read on the forward strand.
TACATCAGAGCGAACTGTACAGAAAGTAACAACAACAGAACAGAGTGGCCGCTGAGGAAATCTTTTGTTTACTGTTGACATCAAATTAAATGCATCTCAGTTTTCCAAGATAATGCAATAATCTGAATCATGTTCATGTGCCCTTATCTGACATAGCTGAGCTGATAATAGTCAGACGCGGAAAAAAACATTAAATTATTCACTGGTTGGTGACTTAACCCTTAAAAACTCATCTCTGTGTATCAAGGTTACATATTTCAAAGCTTTTCCATGACAGTAATCCCTACATGCCTCAATACAGCTTAGATATAGGCCTGCAATTAATGACTATTTTCATTGCTGATTATTTCCTTGATCAACGGTTGAGTTGTTTGATTCATTAAATGAGAGAAAATGGCAGGAAGACACCTTTAAATGTCTTGTTTTGGTCGCAATCAAAAGATATTTAGTTTACCAACATATAGAAGGAACAAAACCAGAAAATATTCAAATTTAGGAAGCCGAAATCAGAGGATTTTAATGTTGTTTCTTTAGAAAATACTAAAACCAATTAATGAAAAGATCGAAACAACTGGCAATTTAAATAGCCGTTTCTCTGTTTCAATTTAACTACTTATCTTCTTGCTTTAATACTTGCAGATCTATGAAGCCTCTGTCTTTCTGTCCTCGCTGCAGCTCAAGCACACCAGTTCAACTGCAGCTCTGCTTAAACACTGTAAAACTACTCTACATTATACAATGGCACGTTGCGATATTGCAGCAATTCAGTGACACATGTTGGAACTGGAAACCAATTCTGAAGAAAAAGAAAGATGTGGAAAGTCCCATCGTTCCTTCGGTTTGTTTTGTATGAAAACCTGAAAGTCTGAATCAGTGCTTTTGAAAGCGTCACTGCAGTTTCAAGGTGGAAATGCTCAGCTAAGGCTCAAGATGTATCTTCTACTATATATACATACACAGAGACAGAAAGAAAAAAGACACCATATGGACATGTTACCAAGGTGGGAAACTTTTTCTTCGAGGGAGTCTTTAAATTACATAAAAAATAAGTAGCACTATGCAAAAACGCTGCATTATAAGTAAAAGTCTTGCACTGAAAATGTCACTTAAATAAAACTTTGTAAGACGTATTATACTTTCTTTGTACTGTAATACAGCTTTATATGCCTATACTCTGATTTTTACAAATTATTATTATTGATGCATCAATATGAAAATAGCACTTTACCCTTGTAGCTTGTAATCATTTATAAAATGATCACATCTTTTGACTAGCATAAAGTCGCACTACTCCAGTAAAAGGTGGGTGCAGAAGTTGATTACGTACTGCTAGTCAAAGTACTGCAAGATTCTTGTCACTGATTTGACTTTCAAGTCCTTTTAATAGGCACAACAGGCCGCTCTGAGGAGGACAGTTTTACATGCATTCATAAAGCAGATGGACTGGCATTCTCATAAAATATGCAGAGTTATTAATTGTACAATCTGTGATGTCTAGAATGCCTAGCGAGCTGCGCAAAATTATCCATATCTATCTATCAGAAGGCAGAATGTGAAACTGTCATGCAGAAAGAAACATATCAGAGGGGGGATGTGCAAAAAAAAAAAATTCCACTTTGAAATATTAATGTTGCTGCAATACTTTAAATGAGCATCATTTTTGACTAAGATTAATATAGAAATGTCTCCCAAAAAGCCCTGCTGGTTGGGTAACACTTAAGCATGAGTCACAGTAACTGGAACAGGCAGGCAAATTTGTTTAAGAAAAGAAAGCAAAAGCTCCTCAGTCACGCAGAGATAAAAATCAGTGTCATTGTAAGGCTTTTCATAAGACAATCATTAAAGAAATCATTTAAAACACATCTATCAGGAGATTTTTCTCCCGAGGCGGAGGAGCCGGTGTATTATGAAAGCACCTCGCTCCGTTTCTGTCTATTTAAGATGCCTGGCAGAGGTCACATCAATAGCATCTCTGTTGTTCCAGACCTGACTAATGGAGAGAAGAGAGACACAACTGTTGTTTCAGACCGCCTTAATGGAGAGACAGAGCTCTTCATTTCCTCTGAGGCCATTTTCATTGTTTAACCATCCACCAGCCTTCCAGCTCCCCCCTCCACCCCCTCCTTTTCCCCTCGCGCACGTCGAAAAAAAACACATTATGTGACATTCCAGAAATAAAATAACACAAATTATTGATGAATATAGCTATCCAAAGAAGCTGAATTTGATTAGGGTGTGAGCCATAACAGGATATGGCTCGGGTGTTGGGTGGGCTCCCTCGCTCTCTGATTCTCTCTCGGTGTGTCTTTCTCTCTCTTTCTCCCATTCAAATTCGAGGCATGCTCAAACATCTAATAGATTTTTCCACCCCGGCACACAATTTACTGCTTACAGATTTAGAATTCTCTGGCTTCCGGCCAGGCCACAGTCAGAAGGGAATTAATGATATGAGCACATCAGTGAGGAAAAACAGCTTGTGATTCTCTCTCCTACAGGTCTGAGCATAATGAAGAAGATACTGCCATAAACCCCCCAAAAGGAGGAGGAAAAAAAAACATACCAGAGGAGGAGAGGAAAGAGGAGGGGGGAGAGAGGCACATAATCAATACAAACACTCCATTAAATTACTTCAAAAGGGATTTTGGACAGTTTCTAGAATTAGTTCTGCGGAAAAAAGCAGAAGGGGAAGCAAATATGTTTGAGGGGCGGAAAGCAAACAAGTGCAAACGGTACAATCTGCCACAGAACGGAGGAGTACAGTGGCGGTGTGTCTTACAAAAGCGTGGCGTTCTTTCTCTCTGTCAGAGTCACAACATACCATTACTCTTGTAACACCACAACCCCGTTGTCTTTATCTCTTCCAAGAAACCGCTTACTCCTTCCCACGTCGCAGCCGAAACATAAAAACAGCTTCACGTGTGATAGTGGCTCAAAGTCCCAAATATTGTTCTGTATTGTCACCAAGACAAATCAACCGTGCGCAGACAGCATCTGTCTGTTTCCTTATCACAAGTTCCTACCCGCATAAACATTCGGTGACGCTCTGAACAGTCTCTGAAAAGGGACAGAATCTACTCTCTACATCAAATTGAAATGTTCCGACTGAAATATTGTCAGGATATCAGCTCGGGTATATGTGCCAAGCCTGGCATACAGATCAGATGTTGCATCAGAGGGAAATACAGTGGTTGTATCCCCAAGTGAGCGAGGCTGTAAAGAATCCTGAAATGCAGCGACGCGCCTCAGCGCTCTATTATGCCTCCGAGCTCAATCAAAATAAGTGACGAATAAACAACTAAATCAACTACGGCCAACAACAGTCAGTATTAAAGCTGCAACTTACAATTATTTTAAGTGTCAAGTGATTAATCAAGTAACTGTTTGGTCTAGAAAATGCCAGAAATGGTGAAAAATGTTGATTATTGTTTATCAAAATCCAAAACGACATCCTTAAATGTCTTTATATTCAGTTTACTGTCACAGAGGTGCCAAGAAACCAGAAAATATTCAAATTTAAGAAGCTGTAATCACAAAATTTGACATTATATCTTTAATCTATTATTACTGAAATTGTTGGCGGTGGACAACTAATCAATCATTTGTTACAGATTTAGTCAATATTCAAACTTAAAAGCTCAGATGTGCTGTTCATGTGCACTATTACCCCATCGTGCAATGCAAAGAGGAAGTGAGCGTCTTCCAAAGTTGTTGGTCAGAATGTCTGGGAAAAGATTGAAAGATAGCTACTGAATTTAATTAACGCATACTTCAGAAGTCTCATATTAGCTTCAGGTAAAGATGGAAAGAAAAACAACGCGAACCAGCCCTTTAATTTGCTGTGTTATTCTACGGTTGCAGTTTGATTGACGTCTCAAACCACAACTATAATTATCTGTTTGTATAAACTGATCTGCGCGTTCAGTATAATAAGATCAGAACTACTTCACTATAATAGAAACCATATAGAGTATTACCATCTTGTATACAACTATTAAGTGGTTTGGAACTGGGGCTTCTAATGCAGATTAGTTGGGAGTGAAGGTTGGCCATTTATCGTATGGTTGGAGGTTTGAACCCTAGCTTCTGTTATTTGCATGCCCTTGAGGAAGACGCTGCACTCTAAATTGCTCCTGATGTAGTGTTTACAGGACTATGGGGAAAAAACGCAAGTCCCTCTTAGTTAAATACATACTCCAAATGAGCCTAATGTAAATGTAAACCTGAAATATACAGCATCCGTTGTCATGAAGGTCAGTTATAATGGATTATTGAGGGGAAAAAAGTCTATATATTCATTCATTTTCAGCACAGAACTCACATCTAAGTGCTGTCTGACTCAAATCTATTCCGCGAAATTTGAGTCTGGACATTGACGGAGATACTGGACGGGAAGCATCGATCAACCATTTGCAGCTTTTTGTACAGCAGCAAAGAGCTTCATGACAAACACGCATTTCCTTGAATAATAATAATAACTGACCTTCATTTCCATCGCTAACTGAATATTCTATGAAAATGTTGATGTTTTCGGATGTTTAATCCATCATGAGGCTTTGGAGTGATTCACTGTATAAATTTGACGGGTCAAACGGGAGAATTCTAATGAACAAAACTGCATTTTCAGATTTTAGCTTCCAAAATGAGGTGCAGCACAGAAATATTCCATGAAGTTAAGGAGATGGGTGAACTGTTTTCACCGTCGATATTTTCTGCCGGCATGATAAGTTTTTCCTGTCTCGGTGTTTTCTCAGAGAGGCCTGATCCTGGCGGCACCGAGAGGATGAACCAGCCACAGATCATGCTATATGTGAGGGCAGGAGTCATGAACACCGTCTATGTTCTTTGAATGCAGGAGTCACAAGCTCTGACCTCGTATAATCCTCCGCATCACCTCAACTCACATCTGCTCCACACTGAAGGCTGAAGACAAGACAAAAAAATAACCATTGAGCTATTTTGTGAGCAAGAGCCATCCTTTGTGTGTGTGTGTGTGTGTGTGTGTCTGTGTTTTTTATTATTATTATTATATTCCTTCTACAGCTCTCTGTTTCTCCCGGCACAAGCCAACAAACTGTATCAGCAGATACAGCTCTCAAACACTCGGCCTTGTAGTATACGACCAGAAACCAATTTCGGCAGGCAGCAATGAAAAAAAAAAACAAGAATCAGGCCAGTCCTCTGGGGAGATATAGAGGGGCAGAATGTAAACTTCCCTGGCAAGCCATCCCCGGTGGATTGAACTGTAAAAAGAAGCTCTAATGCTCACTCCGACACAAGATAAACCGAGTGGACAGTTTGCATTACCTGATTAAGTGAATTACATTACAGATTATGTAACAGATGCAAAACATAACACGTCACCCTGCATGCACTCGAAGAAGCGTGTTTGTTTGGATCCTCGGTCTGGAATCTGTGGGAAATTGTAATTAAATGTCCTTTGTGCTATTTGTGGAGCACGAGATGTCAAATAACTGAGTTTTTAACTACTGAGGGATCCTCTGGGAAGAAATAAAACAATTAAAAGTACATAAAAGAAGAGTTTGACTTTTTATGTGATGTACTTTTTTGCCATCTGGTTGACCAGTACAGCTTTATCAGCATCGATACCATTTATTTGTAATCAGCGCTTGAGGGTCGATATCTAGAACTGATTTGCAATAAAAATTTTGAAGAACACAACCTCCAATATTGTTGAAATACATTTGTATATTTATGTTTTGCATATGTTTAATTCAAAATAAGTTAAATTAGTTTAGTTAGTCTCAAGTCTCTCAGCCTTAAGATACATTATAGTCAAGTGGAGCAATATATTAAATGATTTTGGGAGGGTTTAATCCTTTATATGTACGTATAAACAGAGCTTTAGTAACACTGCAGGGTCTTAACTGCAATGTTTAGTCTAGTCTTCCTTTTTACTGGAAGCCACTTTGGAGAGCAGCTGTTATCTTGGATGTGCTTTATATAAACATTGTCTTGATTTAGATATTTTACCTTGTTGTAAAACGTTTATTCACAGATTTTTTATCTAAAGCGCTTTTTAACTTTGTTTTTGAAAGGTGGTATGCAAATAAAGTTATTATTATCCAAAGAGAACTTCTCAATATTTAGCCTTCGATGTTGATAGGAAAGTATTCGTGACATTTAACCCATCAGATTGTGTTGTGGGAGGGACGTCACTCAAACTGCTGACTACAGATAAAGAGGTAGCTGCATCATAGTCAATAGAACACAGTGATGAATTAATTTATCTTATCAGGAACTGGTGAAAAATAATACCACTAATCAGGAAAATGCTCAATATCTGATCCAATAACCCTTCCATAAAAAACAGTTACTAATATGTTTATTCGCTATATTGCAGTTTTAGTTCTCTTATGACGGCCAATGCTTCCCTCTATTTTTAGTCTTTATGCTAAGCTAACTAGCCCCAGCAGTGTCAAACTTTGCGTAATGGTATTAAAATGGATCTTCTCATTAAGGCTGCAACTAACAGTTATTTTCAGTGTCAATTCATCCATCAATTGTTTTCTTAATTCATCAGTTTGCTGTCTGATCTATGAAAAGTCAAAAATGGTGGAAAATATGTTGATCAGCTAAAAAAAATCTCATAAAATGGCATCCTGACGTCTTAATGTGTCCACAACCCAAAGATATTCAGTTTACCGTTATAGTACTGTAAAGAAACCAGAAAATATTTTAAAAGTGGACATTACTTCCCCTAAAAAAGGTACTTAAACTAATTGTCAGAATAGCTGGTGATTTATTTGATAGTTGACAGCTAATTGATTAATTGCAGCTCAACAACTATGAGTGAACAAGCAAACTTCTAATTGTTTCCTCAGCAGATTGATCCCAGCTGTTTCTTTAACTTTACAAAATAAATCAATTTTGTGCTAGATTTCTAACGGACTGAAGCGACCCTGTTATTCCAGGTAGGCCGTTCTTGTAGAAACTATTCTGTCACAAAGCCTGACTAAAGCTGGAATTTGAATTATGATACCAATCATCTCTGTGCCTCAAAGGGTTTAGAGAGCCGTTGATGGTGCACGACTGCAGCGAGGGTCACTTGTTTCTAATTAGTTGCTTTCCTTTATGCGGGCATCTTTGGTTTCACTTTTTTATACATCTCCGAGGACGCGATACAACAGGGCTTTGTTCACTTACCAAACCATAAGGCTTCATGTAACACAGATCAAGAAAACACTATTTTGGTGCTGCTGTTTGAGCCACATTGTATTGGCTCTTGTATTTTTCACATGTTGCCTGTGAGACACAAATACATAACAGTGCACTTCATTCACACTGGCAGCATGCCAGGAAAAGTTAGCATACACACTTGGGGAGGAGACAGAAAAAAATGAAAGAACAGTTTCCCTCGATAACAATGGCACACTTTATTGCTCTTTAGCTCACAATGGTTTTGTGTGCAGCTTGTGGTATTGCTGCAGTATCCTGTTATGGGGAACAATCCAATTCTTCTGACATAGTTACACATCAGCCCGAGAATAACAATCAGCAAATACATCATTCAAGTAGTACAGCGAACAGCCTCTTCGGGCTAAAACAATCCAGAAAAACAGAGCTGCATCATAAAAAAAGCCAGTTTAGTCAATGAGCCAACGTATTACAGAGAATTACAGGCATTCAGCTACAGGACGCTTTAAGGCTACTTTTATATCTGATCTGCTGCTGCTGTGAGTATGAATATTTCATTTAGGCAGTGAGCAGCATTGCAGTGGCATATTTCATATTTCAATGCAAACCCCTGCTCAGAGTAACATTCATTTGCCTCAATGAATAAGTGATCTCTCTCCCCAAACTCTGGGCCCCGCTCACATTGTTCCGACTGTCAACAACTGACACACGCCAAAGATTGTAGCGAACAAACAAACAAATGGATAAGTGAGTGCACACCACTGATTGTCGGTGCGTAGCATGCGTGTATCTATGTGTGTGTGTGTGTGTTTGTGTGTGTGTGTGTGTGCGTGTGTGTGTGTGTGTGTCTCTGGTGCCCTGCCAGAGTCTGAGCCCGTTCTGCTGAGTGGGCAGATTCTCTGGCTGAGTGTCCCATCGGAGTGACAAGTGCATTTAGAAACAGCCTGATGGAGTCATTAACGGCAGCGCTGCTCATTAGCAACACGCACACATCGCATTCACACACACACACACACACACACGCGCACAGCCTCTCAATAACAATAGCGTTATCATCAGGTTATTACACAGACAACAGTTAAATCTATAAAATCTAGACGATACAGCACATTTACAGAAAGCCGAGATATGGAACATAACACCGTTTAAGAAGCAGGCAGACGTGTCCGTTTATGAAAGCAAGCGATCACACGCGTGCCCACACGCACGTTCACACCATATTGATTAGTGGAATAACAACAAAGCATTCATTATTGATCTCCTTGTCCTTTTCGCGTATGAGATTCGAGCAATGTCGAGTAATCAAGGGCATTACGGCATCACACAGAAACACACAACAGCTTCTCTTCCCAGAAGATCCCGAGCGAAAAAACACTACAAGAGTCATCAATAAATCAACATGTTTCTGAAGAAAAAAAGTCACGTATTTCTTAAGCCTGTAGCAGTTTCACTTCCACACTGGCTTTGGAAACAAGGCGGTAATTAAAAATGAATTAATAGAAGATCATGCAGCTAAAATTCTGGGTTAAATCAGCAGGATGCACATTTAAGACCTGACAAGAGGTACTGCATTGTGATGGGTAATTTTAGCATGTTTGCTCTGCTGCATTATACCATTATAATCAGAATTGGGCATTACATCACAGCCATGTGAGCGAGAGGCGAATAAGTGGGAAACAGCTTCAAAGGGAACATAATGTTCTTTCTGATTATTAGGCTCAAATGCCAGAGTTTCCTATTTGCATCGGATGAATCATCCGCAGACATCCAGCTTTATGTTGGGCCTGATTCATGGGCAACGCTGTAGTGAGAACCCAAGAGCCCCGTTCAAGAATCACTGACGCTTAATGGCACAGTGTACATGATGAATACACCAGACAACCATTGAGACACACACAGCAATGATCCTTAAAGCTGCCGAGCTACACAGCCAATTATCATCCGAACTGATGGATAAGACGTTATCAGAGGTGCTTTAGACTGCAGTTTGATGTGACTGCCAGCTGAATTATGTGATTTTTGAAATGCTGTCTTTTGTTGTTGTCACACCCAGAAAACAGAGCTGTTGCACTGTAAGATGATAATATGCTGGCAAACAGGCTGCCATTACCTCTAGCCTGCCTCTATTAGTGTGATTCTCAGCTCATTATATTCCAACTACATACTGATGAATTACTCCAGTCAAGACAACACTTGTTAAACCAACCAAAGGACAATAAACATGAGATGATTTATGGAGAACGCGGGACACAAATACATAAACATTCAACGCAGCAGCACAGAGAAAATGGAAACACTGCAGTAACCTTTTGGAATTGAGAAAAAAATAAATAAAAACGAGCTCATAAAAGGCGAAAAGAAATTGCGGTTTGTGCTGGCGCTCACCGAGCTGTGCCCTCTCCCTCTGGACATCCTTGAAGTTGAGTCCGCTGGTCAGGGTGCTCTCCCTGTAGCGGTGGAGGGCCTCCCGCCTCCCGTTGGTCCCCAGCTCCCGGAGCACCGAGGGTTTCAGAGGCTCGGCCTTCAGACCGTTGGCCCATCCTGAGAAGTCCGGTACCGTCCACTTCACCAGGTCCTGCAGCCGCACGATCACCTTCTCAGACACGGCGATTACTTCGTGCTGAAAAGAGGCAGGGCAGAATCGGGAGAACATGAGGGGTCACAGCTGTGCCAAGGTGACGGATCATTTACTCCCACCGCAATTTTATGACTCTGTTTGAACCCGTTTTTGTTGACTAGACACGTAAACATTTCAAAACAGCACATCTCCAACTATGCAGATGTGCTATTTTTAATAAGTGAAATTGACAGTAAACAGCTGTGGTCTGTAAATAATTACACAACCAATTTGGGTTTAACAGATTAGAACAAATACACCAAACACACAACAAAAAAGGAACAATCACTGCCAACAAAACAGTACGTTAGAAATCAATGCAGCTCATGAATTAGTCTTTTTAACGGTAAAACAAAACGTTTTTGACATCAAACATGGCATTAGATCATGTCTACACTAGTCATGCTATCCTAGGTTAGTAAAGTAATAAGCAGAAAAACCACAGTTCAAAAACACTAGAGCCTGAACTGATAATCAGTTAATATTATTTAACATAATGCAGAGAAAGATGCTTGGAGTAATTTAGAAATGGAATCAACACAGAGTTTGTCCAGGAGAGCAGCACAGACTTCATTCAACTCAGACTTCATTCAATTGCCCATAGGTGTGAATGTGAGAGTGATTGTTTGTCTCTGTATGTAGCCCTGTGACAGACTGGTGACCTGTCTAGGGTGTCCCCTGCCTTCACCTGAGTCAGCTGGGATAGACTCCAGCCCCCCCATGACCCTAGTGAGGATTAAGCAGTGTATAGATAATGGATGGATGGATGGATTAGCCGATACATCAATATTGAAATTTCTTACATCCAAAAAAAATCTATATCAGCTCCAAACATACAAGTGAAAGTCCTGATTTCAACATGTTACTCAAGCATAAATAGATGTAATATCAGCAAAACATGCTTAAATCTTTAAAAGTAAATGCATAATGGCTATAGCACCATAAATAAATGGTTGTATTATTAGAGTATGTCGTTGTATTTGGCATTTAAGAGCATTTGAACGCTTGTCAATGAGGCATCTTGTAAAATATGGGTGGATTAGTAGTGTAGTAGTGCATCATATCATCTAAAGTTATGGTCCACCGCTGTTACTCACACAATCAGGGTCAAAGGTTGCATAAAAAAATACAATTAAAATCAGCATAAAGATCAGAATCCAAATAAGAACCAGCAGAGGAACCAGGAAAAAAACAACAGAAGAGCCTTATTTATCAGCTACATTAGTATGTGCGTCAAGTAGCATTACGGCTGTGGATGCACATTAATGTAAGTAAATTACGGCACCATGAATATGGATGATGTGGATGATTGCTGAATTGAATTTATGCCAGCAGTTAAATCAATGTCACCGAGGACGTAGGTGTTTTAGACTTTTTGATTAGCGTTTAGGAAGTGGGGCTCCTGATATTCACCATGAATGTCAAGATTTTATGCTTTTAAATAACACGTCACAGTCAGCGGCTATGATTACACCTTCAAAGTGCGGAGCGGCAGATGAATGTAATTTGTTGCAGTGAAAAGTGTAATGAATGAATAGGAAAAAGCTGCGAGCCAGGGGTCTCTCTGACGTACAATAAAGCTAATGTGGCACTGTCAGGAAACGCTAAATGTACATCTACAGCAGTGACGGTTGACACGGAGGTTTTGTGTATACTTAAGTCTGCTCAGTTGGCTTATTTGCTCTCCCTTCAGTATGTGCTTCAACCCTTTTTTTTCTCTTCCTTTCCTAAGGTTGATTCAGCCTCTTTTTATAAGTCTCATACTCGAAGAACTACAAGTCCAGTGGAGAGGGAAGGAAGCAGAGATACTTAAATGTGTTTCCATTTGAAGGGCTAATGGCTGAAGTGCTTGTTACCAACAGAATGGAGCGGTAAGATGGCTATTACAGAAACAGGAAAATCTGGAGGACAGATGTGTACAGGCAGAAACGCAGACACACCGAGTAGGTCTCTGATGTTTACCTTGGTTATCTCCAATTTACCAGGCATCTGTCTGCCTGTATGCATTTCCCCTCGCACAGCTTCTATATTACTGACATTAAAATAACACTCATTTATGTCATATTGACATATTTATGTGAGCGAGCAGACGACGTGGATGCAATAAAGCTGCACTTAGACAATCTAATAAAACCCAAAAGAACAACTCTGTGGCAAATCCATCCTTTTTGTGAAGCTCAGAATGCTAGGATTGGCCCTTTTTGGCATTTTAAGCGGCATTTCCAACTGTTTCTGTTATTTTGTCACCACATTCTAAAAACAAACACATGACTTTTCAGCGTTTCAGATTCCCTCTGAGTGTTCTGTCTATACAATTACCCATATTCAGTTCTCACATCATCTGCAACTACAGGCATATCAAATCCCAACCAGTTGGAGACAGTATTTCCTTATAAAGGAAAAGCCTGCGAGGGATAGCTTGATATAGCTGTGCCTCCCTCACTAAGTAGAAACATCAAACATGGGTTTTCGGTCTTCTTATAATGAGCTGTCTTCAGCTGTCAAGTGGTGGCGGGTGGTTGTAACTGGCTTTCCATGCAATGAAAAACTGACTGCTGTTTCTGCCTTCAGAAAGCAGGCCATTTGAATAATGTAGAGCAACAGTAAATAGCATTCAGCCTGCAGCCAAAAACCACACTGTACTGTATCTCTACAGAATTATCAACTGTACTTTGAAGCAATCTGTTGACAGCACATGGAAAAGAAAAAAAAGCACCAGAAAATATTTTAGTTGAGTCTATTCAAAAGCTAAAACAATGCAGTGAATGTTCTGCTGCTGGTGTACACGATGAGTCAAACAGCAATCCTTCATCCATTTCAATAGCACACCAGAGCACAGCAACATCAAACCTTAAAAACACGCAGCCGTTCGCCTCTATATTAATCAGCTGAATGACACGGCGCCTTGTGCGAGTGTCAACAGATTCTGTTTGGGGACTTGTTCGGCTTGAGAGCAAAACACAACAGGTGAGCGCAATTCAGCAGCTGTCAACACAGTCCAGAATATAATCAGTCTATGAACGGAGCCGCAGCTCTGGAAACAGGCTACATCCATTAACTTTCCCATATACTGCTTTTTTTTCCTATTTTTGTTTTGTGCTTTACCAGCCAACTTTTCACCAACTAAAGTCTGCAGCCAGAAGAAAAGTACAGGCGTGCAGTTCGCATGAAATCATGTTTAGGCAAATATGGCAGACTTAAGAAGCATTCTGTGTTTACATGTAAAGGTTTTCTGACAACCAGCCAACTGAGTCAGTTATTGAGAAACAAACAACACAGACAGCATTGCACCAACCTGATTTTCCACTACAGTGAGAATAACACTGAACTGGGGATGCAGCCAATGATTATCTTACAATCTTTTAATCTGGATTCAGGAGAGGCCAAACAGCCCATCAGAGCCCAACGGAGATGTCGAGTTCAAACAGTCAAAAACTCCAAAGTAATGGAGAGAACAGGAAATATTGAAATGTGAGAAGCCTAAAACTGAATGTTTGGGATCTAGCTGACAACAAAAGTATTCCTAAACTATTAAAGATGGAGAAAAACAGATGATATTTAGCTTTTCAGCATCTTGAGATACTTAGCAGATGTAAGATTTAGCATCATTCTTGTTAGCATTTCTCAACAAAATAGCAATATACGCACACCAAATTGTGTTTTAGCAAAGAATGGACAACTAGTGGACCATGAAGGGATTTTCAATCAGTTTGACAAAAACGTGATTAGAATTGCATACTGCACCTTTAAACAAAAGACTAAATATTATTGAAATTGCTCTATGGCCACTATCCAAATCACAAGAGCAGCAATTTATTTTGTAAAGGAAAAAAGCATTCCAACACACCACAACAAATGAAGCATTTTAGTGCTACAGAGAAGTAAGTGACGATGCTTGTGTCATGCAGGCTACTGCAAATATCATTTTTATATTTGATTTAGCAGAAAAAACATGCAAAAGTGAACAATTTCACCAAAATCATGTCTCATCTGTTCTGATCTCTCATCATCTGTCAAAAATAATCAGTCTGATTTTTGTTTTGCATATCATTGATGTGCACTGTACCTTCATGTCAAATGTTTTAAACAAAACTGTCAGATACTCTGAAATGTGAGTATTTTCTGCTTTTTCTTGTCCATTATAACAGGAAAATTGCATGTCTTTAAGATTTTTGACTGCCTCAACTTGGAAACTGTACAGACTAATTGACTAATTAACAAAATAATGAATAATAAGGCAAATTATAATGAAAGTAATCGTTTGTCACCTCCAAAAATTGCTGTTGACGAATGTTCTGTCAAACGTTTCAGCGGATTTATTGCCTCAATACTAGATATACTGTAACTTTACTCAGATTTATCATTCCAGCTGCATTCAGCAGCATTGCAGGGGTCCTCCACTCACCACTTGGGTTTTTGGGCTTCAAAAGATGTGCTTTAGAAACTCAGGGACCCTGCTCCCCTGTAAATGCCGCCCATCCACACTGTGCTGTCATTTCAAGTTAGGCAGTTGATAGTTTAGCAAAGCGGCAGACACAGCCAGCAGGCCACTTGATAATTTAGGTCAGAGGACTGCAAGCCCACAGCCAAGAGGTGACACTACACATCAGCAACATACCAAACAGCCTGGTGTCATTTCAGCGACACTTCCCACACACACGCATCAAAAGCATTTATACACGCCGGATCCTGCACTAAATATCTTAATGTGTTGGCATAATTTCACCTCAGGTACGTCAATAAACACACACACACACACACACACACACACACACACACACACACACACACACACACACACACACACACACACCAACTGCTACTTTTTATGGTTGAGTTAAAATGTAAGGTAACATATTAACAGCTAAATGTTACATTCTGTTCTCCATCCATCTATCAATAATTCATGTTATTACTGCAGCAGTGTGATATCTCCAAAAACATTACTGAGGGGAATTTATTGCTATGACTGCACATAATGGACCGAAAGTGGGAGAAAAAAAATAAAAAGCAGGCGTCTGCTGCGAAACTGTAGATAACTCTGTTCCAGCAACCCATGACTCCGGCAATCTCATTGAAATTAAACTCGCTAAAATCCATATCATTCAATTTATATGGATGCAGTTGTGTACTTGGTGGCGAAACAGCACATAAGGGACGTTCCCAATTCTATATTTGGTGATCCAATTAGAAACAATGCACCCTGAAATATTCCATATCGCCGCGAACAATTCCCCGCGAGAAATCCACGCCGCTGTGCGCCAACATTAAGGCAGACATTCCTGACTGTCAGCGTTCTGCGGCGGAGCGTCTCATCGCTCAGACAGGACTTTCAGCTTGGGAGTCAAGGGGTGCACACTCCCAGCGGGTGGGTGTCTTTCTATAATGTGGGCGCACACACACTCAGACGCACACACAGTGGTCCTGTCATGCTGGGAAGGTTTCAGCCTGCTGCCTCCGAGAGGTCAGCGCTGGAATTCCTAAGGCCAAAGGAGATTAGTAATTGAGTAATGGACATGGTGACATGGACAATGAGGAGACATAGAGCAGGAGAAGCAGAGGGGAAGATGGAGAGAGCGAGAGAGAGAACGAAGGTATGAAACACAATATGAGTTCATTATCTATCTCCCCTCCCCATGACTGACCTTGGCTTCAGTGTCCCAAAACAAACTTATCTGGGAATTAAAGAGGAGCTCTGAGGAGCAAAGCCAGGCACAATTGAATTAGAATATGTTTTTGAGGCTGCCTCAAGACTACAAAGAGTTCAAGGCGCTGCATTTAAAGGAGGTGAGAATTATTGTACATAATGTTCTGCCACTTAATTCATGCAGTTTATTCGTATGCATAAAAGTTGCTGTAATACCGGCGGGGTGCTGAACTCATCTTTTATTCACCGATTCCATTAAGAGATTGCTCTTACATGAGCTGGGGTGATATATGAACTTAGCATTCTTTTGCAGCTATAATGACAGAGAAAAATAGTGAGATAACAGGAGTTTTCAAAGCCTTTCTCAAAGTGGGTGAGGCATCCATCATGTAAGGTGACACCACAAAAAAGCTGCGTCAGCTCCCTCGAATCACTGCAGCTTTGTATCCTTGTATTTCAGCAAATGTACACACAAACAAAAGAAGAGAGAGAGATTTAATGCATGATGATTCCACATGCATCTTCTAAGAAACTGCAGTTAAAAATTAAAAAACACTGTCTGGAATATTAAGCAAGAGCCTCTCATCTGTGGCTTCTCTCTCCTCAAAGGTTATAATAACGATCCACTGTAGCTGGGGGCACTGGAGTCATGCATCAAGGCAAATGTTTGCCTGTTCAAGTGGTTAGTCAATGACAAAGTGGAAAAAACCGAGCTAAAGAGCACCAAAAGTCTTCTGTGTGTTGACAAACAGGCGCTGCTGTAACATATCATTACTTAGGCTGCAAAGACACAGCACAGTTTGGCTGAGAAGAATCAGAATCAGGATGTTTGTGGGGCTTTTTTATAGCCTTTGAAGTCCAGGGTATTACATTTTAAAGGTTTTAAATTACACTATCCTAAAAAGCTGGTAATAATTTACATGCTATTTCAGCAATGGTGAGGAATTCACTGGAGGGCAGTGTTCAGAGTTAATGACTTGTTCTGCGGCAGGAGGAGGCATACATTCGTGCACGCCACACATGCACGCTCAAACACACCACCACCTCCACTTCCACCTCCACCCCGTTGCCCCCCACCTCTACCTCCAAATTCCTGCCATTGTTGTGTGAATGGGGAGATTTGGCATAATGCACAGACTGGCCAAGACAAGCGAGCAGTATGGACGGACTCTGAGAGATCACTGTAAAAATGTGCCACATCACATTTACACTCAAGTCATTCAGCAGCAACGACCTTATCCATCAAAATGCTGGTCGCATATCTGAGCCACTTACACTTAACTCAACTAGCATCCCAGATGCCTGAATTACCCATTCAGGGTTTTTCCCTTAGGAAAAATCAAAGAAGCAGCAAATGAATACAATCTAATTTCCCTACAAGCTGGCTTTCCAAGCACTGAAACACATGCATGGACTACTGCCATGCACTGAAGAAATGGCTCTGGATGAATGCCAAAGTGTTTTCCACAGCAATCAATACTGGCCTACTGCTGCAGTCCCCAGCCTGTCAGTGTGTGTGTGTGTGTGTGTGTGTGTGTGTGTGTGTGTGTGTGTGTGTGTGTGCGTGTGTGTGCGTGTGTGTGTGCGTGTGTGTGCCAAAGCCTTGTCAGCTAGAGGGACAGAAGAGAGGAGAAGAGAGGTCAGATGAAATCAGAGGTGATGATAATAGCACATTAATATAACATGATCCAGAAATATTCTCTGCGGTTGTGAATTCCCATTAAGAGTGCCTTGCTGTATTTGCAGTAAAGTGGGATATATAGTATAAGATAAGCATAAGCAATTAAGCGCCTCAAGCGGAGTATACAATAAGTGGGTGTAGTGTGTGTGGTGAGCTGTTATCTTACAACAGCTCTCTCCTGAAATAGGGAGTCCAAAAACAGAAAGTATTACAGGCGGCGAGCAGAGGCGGGCCATTCGAAGTGACAAGAAATAATGTGTCACTCAGTGAGTTTTAAAACACATGTGACTGTTTAGTCAGTGGCAGTTTGCAGGCAGACAAATAGAGCAGAGGCCCCAATAGAGGGTTTGTCATAATGGGTGAGCAACCCGACACAAAGCTTGTTTAAAGAGCAAGCCGAGCTCAACTGGTGGGGGTAAACACCACTTGTCAGGCTGAGATACAATGAAAAATAGAGCTTCCTCCGCATATGGACTTAATAATTTACCCGGTATAAATAGATTAATAAATTTTTCCCCCGGATCTGTTTATCAACTGTTCGGCAAACACAGGCGCCTCGAGTTGCGTTTATTCAATGAATCATTATTTTTATTTCCAGCCAAAGCTGACTGGATTTAAAGCTGGCTGCGTTTAAAAGGAATTGACCTCCAACCCCGTGACAGAAGAAAAACAAGCACAGTAGGTCATGAGTTGGTTCCTCTTGTCACTGCACAGCACAGCAAAAACACGGCAAACAGAGTGCAGGAGAGGCTGCGAGCAAACAAATACCTGAGAAATAACCAGGAAATTACATCATACCTCAGCGCTGAGAACACAAGTGAATCAGTAATCCAATTCTAGTGAGCTGGCTCAATATAAGGCTGTTCTGATGTCTCCAGAAAAGTCCTGCCTTTTGGTATTTGGAGGATATTGGCTGCAGGCTTAAGATAATAGCCGTCTACCAGATACAAGGCGTGATCTCTCAGAGAAAACTGAGCAGCTGTTTACATGCCATAAGTCACACGCCGTTTCATTTTTTTGTAGAAAAAATATGCAAATCTAGTAAGATCTAAGAATAAATGTCACAAGCCGTGGTAAGCTGTGGCTTTACCTCCTGACGCTGGCTGTGCTCATTTAGCACCGAAACCTTGTGAAAACAGCACACTTCCTGAGAGCTGCAAGTTATCAAGTTCATATCTGTATGAGTCACTAAGCTAATTTGAACTCCTGATTTCCAGCCAGTCAATTACAGATTTACAGTTCAGTGCAGCTCCACAGCCATTAATCTGTCTTTATACACTACCGGTCCCGAAGAAAAATGACTAATGTGCGGTTTATAAATTCCACTTCTTGTCAGTGTGGCTAAAAATGAACTCTTCCCCAACGTTTGTTCTCACATACATCACTCGGGCGCAGTTTAAATGTCTTTTAATGTCATGGCTTGTGTGTGTTTGTGTGTGTACGTGTGTGTCAGGGGGCTGGTTTACCCTTCCTGTTTGTTTTTTGGATTATGGGTTGCATCTGTAAGCGCTCCTCGCTGACTCATGCAGCGCAGATTAGTGTTATGGGGCAAAGTCAGCGAGAATCTGAATGGGCTCAGTGAAGGTCATAAACTGACTCGAAGTTGTCAGGGCAATTTCCACTGTGTAATATACAGTAAGTAGTCCGATTTGCTGAGAGCAGAACGTTTGACAAGCCCTTTAATTGAGGTCAGGCTGCAGGCACCTACAATGCACTTAAACATATCATCACCAAATCATATTATTTCACTGTCTGGCCTATTCTGTAATCTGTGCAACTTCAAAAAAAAAGCAAGAGATTGGGTGCTGCAGTGCATAAGTTATGCAGGGAAATTGCTTTTTATGACACTGCTCTGTTAATAAACACACTGCAGCAGACCATTTTCCACTTCTATGTGACAAATATGTGAGATTTCATTTGCACTGGCAGACCTTCTGGTAGTTAATATAATATTTTCCAGATATGCCCAATGGACTGGAATGCAAGCACTTTGCAATGCAAATAAGACTTTGGGAAAGGGGGCGGAGCTGACATGTCGTTGCGCAAGTGTGGCCTCGCGATGCATGCACTCGAAGTAATTACCAAACAATTGCAGCGTGTTAAAGAGCAAAACGCAGCAGATGATACAGAAAATTTCCCAAAAATGATGGCTTGTCTAAGCGGCGGCCCCATAAATAGCCACCTTTCTCATGAAAGGGAAATGTGATAGCCACTCTATTACTCAAGAGGAAAGAATGTAAGTAAACCATCAGCGGAAGAGTCAAGTACAAACACGGCTTTGTCCTTCCCTATAAACAATATAACAGCAGCAGAGAATTATTTCCACGCAGCCGCAAGTGATCAAAAGCGCAGAGTGGTAATTAAAGCGCTGTTGCCATATCCGAGAGAAAACAACACATCATTTGTTTTACAGCCGGTGAGGAAGAAAAAAAAACTCAATAATCAGAGTAATGCCATTCACGGTGTAACCGGATCACAAGCGCCACATATGGCCATAGTCAATCATAACTATTGCATTTCTGTGCCAACAAACAGTAACACTGAGGCGGGTTTTTGTTTTTTTCATTTTTACGCGCAGCCTCGACACAATATCTGGTATTGTGGCGGATGGAAACGTTCACATGGAAAAATTATGCAAAGCGGTGAGAGTAGTTAAAACGTGTCAGCGCTGGCTTCGCTCTGCCACGCTTTTATGACTCGCCTCTGCCTCTTTCAACACCAGGCGGCATTACAAAATATCTAATAACTATCGTAGCGAGCGATCTGAGCCGGTTTGATCCCATGCATTCATTACCGTTTCGCAATTTCAGCCCATATGTCAGTATTTGACACGCTTTTACCGAGAAATGAAATGACAGAGCCCAGGCGCAGGATTCTTGCGGATTTTCCCCCTTTATAACACAATTAACCCCATAGAGCGCAGCGGCAGCCTTATTGAGCGCAGCTGGACAAGTGCACATTCAGCAGTTGACACCACAATCGACAAATAGGCTAAAGTAAAACTAGAGAAGTAAAAAACCGCTGTAGGTGTTTGTGAACGCCTCCGTCAAGCAGAAACAAGCCGCTGCCAACTCTTAATGCGGTAAAGATGCTGTTAAATAAAAGCCCAGCGAACAGAACAAACACGACACACACAAAAAACAACACACCATTGATCCACAATTACGCACGAAGCGGTTCATATTTCCTACCTCTCCATGAGTGACCGTCCGTCCCTGGGGAGTATCCTCTGGTAGAAAATAAAGTTTGGAGCTTGATAAAAGTTGCTTGCTTGTTCTTTCTTCCCAGAGCAGCTGAAGCTCTGCTATGCAAATAGGATCCTCCGGTTTACATCTGACGAAGAAAAAGTCTCCGAGAGACAGAATTCTCGGTTTGCCGTCCCGGTTAAATTTAAAGGCTTTATAGAATATATATGGTCCATGTAAACCGCAAGACGAGCCCACCCACTGTAGAGAGAGAAGAGGAAAAAAAAATAAAAGGAAATTAATGAATGGTTTTTATCAAGACAAATCAAGGCGACACAAGCATTTCAAAGGCTCCTGCTTCATTACGCAAAGCTGGCTAATCTCACAACAGCATATCGCAGTTTTTCTGCACACATTTAATATCAGGTAACTATTTTTAGATGTTCAACATATGACACAGATGTGGTCATACTAAATGCGGCGTGTCAAAGTTTTCAGGATCAGGCGCACGGGTGCCATTCGCGGGAGGTGGCGATTAGCGCAAAAATAAAATAAATCGACGGTTGATAACAAACGTTACCTTCAGTGAGTTCGGCTCCATCTCGACGTTATGAATTGATTAAACTCAACACGCTCTCCAAACTTGCTGGCTTGAATGGATTGCCGAAGGTCCTGTAAGGAAGGTATTTCTCTGGAGTTTAAAACATCGCGTTTTAGACCAAAAAGAAACACAGGAAAATGTGATTTTAGTCAAATGCACTTTAAGAGACGTTATCTAAGATTTAGATTTAATTTAATAAAGAAAATCTTAGTTGGGGACCTTTTTGGCGCATTTATATGATTCGCAATTGCGCGTTTAGGCAAGATATTGACGCGTAACTATAAACACGAACAGAATTTTTAATCTTTACTGAGAAGTAATCGCATATAAAAACACAAAACACCATTTTCGAAAAATAATCTACCCCAAAAAGCTGGATTTGCGCATTTATTCCGCGTTCAGATGCTTTCCCAGGACTATGCAGCTTCCAGGACTTCGGTAAAAGACGTTCAGTATGAAAGCACATTTCTCACAGTAATGACACTGAGGCGCTTGCTGTGGATGCCTTCAAGAAACAATGTTACATGAAAGTTAATAGGGCTATCAAATGATTCCTCTAAAGGCGATGTGGGACCCGTGAGGTGCGTCGCTTTGAGCACAACATCGCCGTGGCTCTGGCGCGCAACGTTCAGGCTTTAATGCTGCAAAATAATGCGCCCTTTTCTATATTTTTGGAGGCGAGCATGAAAAGACAAAATTGGCCGAGTTAGAAAGCGGGGCGTCACGAGACAGAATTCGCGAGGCGGTTCATTATCCAGACATAAATCATGTTAAAACGCTAAACTGACCTTCTGCATGCACAGGTTTTGACGTTTTTTTTGCGCATTTTACGCGATCAAAGCCTCTTATATAATTATTCAAATGAATATTTATTATTTCAAACGGCCGGATTATTCCAGGACACCGATATCAACCTGTGAATTATTAATCACGGATGTGTTATTTACACCCAGTTACACAAACTTAACGATTTCTATTTCCTCCTGCGGACTCATTGTCCTTTGAGTCTCCGCCGGCTGAATGTGTCAGCTGTATTTTATCGGCTGTCTGGAATTATTCATGTCCTGAAAAAGTACCGACTCGGTCCACAGCGCTGCGCTGTTTCTCCTCTCCCCTCCACCCTTTGCCCTGCATTTATCCAGCACTCAGAGCGAGCAACAGCGACATAGGCCTACTTCTTACACCAGCTATTTCAAGTACAGTATTACGCAATGCGCCTTTTTTCCCCCTGAAATGACGGGCAGAGCATACAGGCGCATTGATTCATATCCAGTAAAGTGTCTCTTCCTGTCTACCAAGCTGACATGTTTTCTCACTGAACTAGCAGCAGCCTGGTATTTATCTTAAAGAGGCTGATGAAGAATTACTGGCATCCACCTATTATAACCCTCCTCTGTTCAAAGAAGCGGCAGGACATTAAGTATTACAACAAAAATAGCTGAGGTAATGCTCTGTGACACTCAGATATTTTAAGTAGCAGTTTAGGGCACAGAGTTATAAAAAAAAGGTGGATCACACAGAGGCTCATTGTCTTGCATGCTGCTGCAGCAGTGTTGGGATTCCTGCAGTGAATCCAATATAAACCGCAGCTCTTTGAGTTATCTTCCCCTGATTTCTCTCCCAGCCATTTCAGTGGCTGAATCAATGGGGTTGCTTTGTTAATGGCAGCCACCATAATGAAGTCCCTGGTTAATCAATGGCACCACTCGAGCTCTTATCTGGCAATTGCAAGTGTTTGCTTGTCAACAGCCAGAGCCCAGCGCGACTGCAACATTATGATGCAGATATTGACGCGGATTGGTGTGAATGGAGCCTCACGTTGAGAAATCTTTATTGAAAATAAATGAAAAGTGAGTTTTGAAAGAGGGAGACGCATTGGACAAATATGATATGATTCGCCTCATGAAAATGAAAAAATAGACATGAATGAAGAGAATGAGGCTCCCAGATATTATTCAGACAAATAAGTAGCTTGGTAATCACACTGTATGCCATTTGGAACATTTAACATTCTTTATTTCGGGTTTAAAGCTCAGAAACATTCTTTCGACGTGTTTCGACTGCACAACTGAGCGGAGAACCTTGAAAAGTCCTCGCAAGTGAGCTCGCTGAAAGGTCTTATGGGAAAAAGATGGATAAATATGTCTAACAGAGATGTCTGCCTATGCGTTGCCTATAGCAGAACTGTAACAGATACAACAGCTTATTTTTTCTCAGCACAGGTGTTCCACATCCAACATAATGAGGCAGCCATAGCAGGGAGCCACAACTGTGGTTGGAAAGCCACCTCAGAACGGAGGGCTGGGATTACACTTTTAACCGCATCAAAGAAAAAGAAAAGCCATTAAAATAGCACATATAATTTGCACCATATGTCTAAATAATTAATATCAGCTTTTGTTAGAACGGCTCAAAGATAATATTCTGCTGCGGAGACATTAAATCAGTACTTTGATGGCGTGGCCCAGCAGAAAAGAGCAGGGAAGTTGTTTGTTTGCATTTCTTAGTTCATTTGGGTGGAATAAAAACAAAATACAGTGGGTTTTAAAGCCCTGCTTTCTTTAAATTTAACATCCAAGAAAATGAAACATTCAACATGAATAAATAAAAGGACTGGAAGAACGATGGTTATATAAAAACAACAAAAAGTCATTTAATATGCAATGCAGGCTTTGCAGATTCCTTATATTTCGGAGCAGCCTTTGAGCAGAAGTTGTGCACATCTAGTTATAAAAGGGAAGTGATGATACAGACAACTATAGTTTCAGTATATTTTGGTTATACTTAATATGCAAATCTCACCACCTGACAGCCATCTAGGTAACGTCCTCAGACAGCTATTTTAGGCTTACAAGACCCGACTATTGTAAATGAATGAGGAGGACCAAAGCTGCAGTTTCAGTGGTTATGAGGACATAAAAATTGCAATTTCTCGATTAAATCTGATACAGAATTTTTAAAAAGTCTGTTGGCAAATCTGTTTGGAATGTGTTTAATAAGCTATTCACTGGGGTTTCTTGCTAACAGATCTACTATGCTGGTTTAGTGCCACTGCTTTGTTTTGTTTTCGTCTGCACCAGGAAGCTCATAAATTATAAATAAACCCACAGTTCGCTACCTGTGCAAGCATGCAGACACAAAATAAGTCAGTTAGCAGTCAAATTAGGTGAGCAAAGTGGAGCACTTAGCAGCTAAAGGTCAAATATTTATCCTGGTAGAGGGCAACGATGGAGCTAAAAGGAGAATAAGCATTGGTCTTAATTCACCCGGTGGACAAAAACACGACTCCAAATGTCTCTCAGTATCTGCTTTATAAAAGGAACCAATAATATGTCGTACTAATACATCTTATGTTTGCTTCTGTTATCCTAAAGTAGCCATAGAAGTTATTTTAGGTTTGACTATGGGACTATTGGATTTATTATTACCATAAATTATAGCTGTAAAATTTTGAATGTCACAAAAATCACATTGCTAATAATGTAATTCATTTTGCTTTAGTAAATACACAATGGAACGATGCTAGATTCATCACAGTCACATAAGCAAATTCTGTTTTGTGTCGTAATATTCCATCTTTTTACAAAATAAAAAATACTAGCAGAGTAAAGATGAAAAAATAATGACCCACTTTTTATTTATTGATGTATTTTGCATTGAT
This sequence comes from Amphiprion ocellaris, assembly GCF_022539595.1. NCBI lineage: Eukaryota > Metazoa > Chordata > Actinopteri > Pomacentridae > Amphiprion > Amphiprion ocellaris. Next base: position 4,275,332 of record NC_072781.1, read on the forward strand.
TAGTGTTTACTTTTTAATCTTTTCTGACTACTGACGGTGTCCTTGAAGAGCATCAGATTTTGTATTTTGTTCACTTTTAAACTATAATATTGTTGATCCAGTGCAGCACTTCCTTTTATCTTTTTCTTCTTTTTGTCATCATACAGCTATACTACTTCTACTGACATTTCTACTGATGGATGTTTTTTAAAATAAATCCTACAACATTTGATGTTGAGGAGATATTAATTTATATTTTTTATAAAAGTACGTAAAAAGAAATATGATAACTACAAAATAGAACACATGAGAAAAGCGATTCATCTGTAGTTCACATCCTGAAGGGAAGTAAACAACACTGTGGTTAAATGTAACCTCAGATCTGCAGTAACCTTTTGGGCCTAAAAACTTTCAACCGATAGATGGTTGACCTAAATGCAAATCAGACTTTACCAAAATACGAGGAAGAAGTAGTCGGATGCTTTACAAGTACAATGGTGCAAAAAATACTCTCCTGGTTCAATATATAATTTTGGGACTTTTTGTATCATAGTTGACATTTTTGCTGTTTTCAGGCCTAAAATCAACAATATAAATAGCAAATATCAAAAATATAAAACTCTTGCTTTAGAAACTTTTGCTGTAGTTGGGTCAATATATAACTGAGGGACTTTTGAAGTCCATGGGATATATCTTTCAAACATTTTGATTAAAAGTTTTTTTAAAAAATCATGTTTTTTCTGTTTATTATGATCATGTCTTTGCAAATTTCATAGTTATTTTTTATGGAAACAATCACTTATTAATACAAAATGACTGGATATCACTAAAATATCAACTAAATAACCATCCAAATTTAATAACCACCACCTTCTGATTAGCTAAATAATAAAATGAGCTGATTCAAAAATTGCTTTGTGTTCTTTTCATTAAGTTGAGATAATCATGACAGAGATTTCTTTTAGGTAATATACTGAATTTTATATGGAAAATAACAAATTGTATCTGTGTCCGAGAAATCACTTTCCACTAAGTCCCCCATTACAAAAACACCTCTGAAGGAAGTGTGTTAATTCCAGATCACATGACCTGCTCCACATGATGTCATTTCCTCCTGAAGAAAAGACTGGCCAGACTCCAAGGCTTTCTGACTTATTTAATATAAAGTAGTCAACAGGTTTACTACAATATCTTTAGAAATAACTTTCAATTTCAATTTTTCTCAATTGTATATATAATATTTAGAAGAATCTTTTTCTAAAAATGCCATGTGGTGTTTGGTTATAGGCGGCCATGTTGATTTTAGGCCTGAAAACAGCAAAAATGTCAACTATGATACAAAAAGTCCTGCAATTATATTGTAAAACTAAACCTAAATCTGTGTCATTTACTTGAATTAATTGCCTAATAAACTGTGTGGAAATTTCCTGAAAGGGAAACTAGTAAGCAGAACTGGGGACACATTGGGCAAACATCATTTTCGGTGACAGTAAAAGCTCTCAGTGTGATTTTAGGATCCACATTTCTAATTGTGCTGCCAGGCATTATGAAAATCTACAGATGACTAAAACAAGAAAGCTTCTGAGAAATTAGGGCAACACATACACTATCTCCAACTCATTCCACATGCACAATTGCATTACCCAGTGGATATCCATCTATCATCAGTGGAAAGCCCTGGGACATTAAAAATCCATCAAGTAAATTTGTCCAGGGGAACACGTTTCAATAGTAACTTTACACCTGCGTCTTTGTGCTGCTGTAATCACATGACAATGGCCTCCGTCTGCAGCATGACTTTAGGAAAAGGTAACAGGAGATGTTAGAGATGTTGCGGGGCTAATTTTAGCCTCTTAGACTCATTATAACGCGGTGTTGCATTTCTCTCCATTCAATCACATGTGAATCCACCTACAGTGAGCAGCACATGCACAAGAAACCCAATTAGCTTATTGAAAGGATCACTTTTAATCAGGACCCGAGTTCGATGTGTTCATCTGGAGGCTATCTGAGAAGATTTCTGCGTGTATATTAGCAGGTGTAAGCTGAATATTAACCGACTGGGCTCATAAATATCTGTGATGCAGTGATATCTTCAGAACATCAAAGCAGCTACCGCATACAGTGAACTGTGTGGATTATTACTGCTCACAGCAAAACAGATAGCCTCTTGAGGAAAAAAAATGATTCACTTCTCTTTTTTTTTGCTTATCTAATATCACACTTGTTTATCTGAGATACCATACATCACGATGATTTATGCATAATTTATGGTTTCTGCCATCCATCTTTTCAATTTCAGTATCAGCAGTGAGGTCTCTCATTTCCAACATCCCAATTACTGGATCTACTCATGGCTGTGACACTGATCTTACCTAATGCCATGTATTTATATGTGCGTTATAGCAATTCACAAGGCAAACACTGGATGGCCGAGCCGTAACGACTGCCGTGACAATGAACTAATTGCCTGCAAAACACAATTTCACATTCATGGGCCACTATTACAGCCGAATTGTTTGATAATGTCAAGTGAGTCATTTTATTAAGCGCCACACAAATGTAATCATGCGGCAGGGCAACATGAATTCGAGTGTATACAAGTGTTAACATCAGTATGGGTTTTAGGTTATTACTGCCACAGCAAATGTAAATTTGCCTCATTGATGGAGAGTGCTCAGCTGAATCAGAAATGTGCAAACCACAAACAAAATAGGCTGCTTCATTCCCCTGCCATCTGCATACACATCAGGACACACACACACACACACACACACACACACACACACACACACACACACACACACACACACACACACACACACACACACACACACACACAGTCGCATTTTATATCTCCCCATCTGAAACCAGGATTAGAACCATGAATAATGTATTTATGTAAATGTGTGATGGGTATAACTATAAAAGATGAGAGTGATTGAAAAGGCATTTTGTTAGATTGAGTTACAGCTGCCTGTGAGTTATGGATGTTTTCACTGCAGGGAACGAGGCTGAATCTAAAAAAGAAAAAAGAAGAAGAAGAAGAAATGCTGTATTTCTGAAGCAAAGAGGTCACAGTGTCACCTCCACATCTGAGGAATACATTAATACGGAACCTGATCCAGGCATTTAGGATTTGCTTTGTGTGTTTCAAACATCAGTCTGGTTATTACACCCAGTGGCCAAACCATCACTGAGTATGAAATCGCTGAGGACACTGACCTCAGCATTTACCATCTGTGTAATGCATCACCGCTGCCTTTTTCTGTCAAACGGCAAATTGTTATAAAAATGGGCATAAATGTCAGCAGACAACTCTGATCAGATTATTCACTGGTGCGTGTCACACTTCCATCTGGGCCGAGAGAAATGTGCATACGTCGAACAACTACAGCGATTACAACGCGGCTGTTTTGCCGTTTATGCAAGATTTGTCCTGAGGTGTTCTGATTGAACAGCAGCTCCACTTGTCATGTGTGCAATAGTCTTGTAATCTGCGTAATCCCTGTGATGTATTTGCAAATCAGGACACAGCGATCGGCCTATTCAAGAACGGAGACAAAAAGGGTACGTTTTGGAAATATGACTGACAACTGCTAAATCGCTCCATTACGGCGAAGCGGGGAAGGTAATACAGGATTGTGTTCAGAGCTCAGAGCCTGAGCACACATATTAAAGCAAAGAAAAAACTCACCATTAATAATTTATCTCATTTTATAAGGCAATTTAGCAGTCACTTGAAGTTGCTATGGTGACAGGGGGGTATTTTGAGACAACTAATGACCTATGCAAAACCCACTCACTGTAAACTTCACTCAAGCTAAATGAGATTGCTGTCTGTGCTGTGTGTGATACATGGCCGAGAACTTAATCCCCGCGCTATGCTTGGCCTTTTTCTGCACAGGACAAATTAAGGTTGTTAATATCAATGTAAAACATCTGTGGGCTGTTTACTGTACGGGGAATATGAGCCAAGCAGCAACCGGGGCCCAGCACTGCACTGCATAATAGTCTTTTGTTTTGATTGCTAATGCAGAATATATAACAGTTGTCAGGTTAAGGTCAGAAAAAGGAAAAAAAATCAAATCCAGCGAGTGAAAAAAAATGAAAATGAATACTCATGATATGCTCTGAGTGTAACTCAATATTTTCACACTAAATCCTGCCTCAATATCTCTTTATTTTCGGGCTTACGTCAAAGATTCCACATCGGAAAAGCTTTGAAGACTCGCTCTGTTCTGAGGCGAATCATATTTGTCCAATAACTGCTTGGCCTGTTGCAGCTGTCGGGGCTGAGACAGAATGAGTCATGTGTTACCCATTTAAGTCCAATTTCTCCCATGCAAATGCCTGACATGTGTGACTCTGCAGGGCCCTCCGTCGAAACATTATTTTTGAAACGCGGGGAAGGGAATCAAGGCCAAGGCTGCAGGACCATTTAACCACCTGCTTCACCCGTGACCTGCACTGTTTAAAGAAAGTTTATATTTGGGAAACAATGTGTTGTTTCAGACATGGTTTTAAATCAGGCACAGCTGCTGTGAAATTAAGTGAATAAACACACGAGGAATGGATTCAGCAATTTCTCCTTAAAAGGAAGTGGAAAATATGAGTTATTTCCATGTGATGATGAAACCTAACATTTTTCGTTTCTCCCCAGGAATAAACTAACACACAGTTTTAATTGCACCTCCAGTCTGTGCTCCTCCTTTTTTTTTCTTACAGTGTGAACATCCTTTTGTCTATTAGCATAAATGTCAGACTGACTGACTGTAATAAAGGTTCCACTTTCAGAGCTCCTCTTGCTGGAAGCGGTGGTGTTGAGTGCCACCTGTTGGGATACAACAGTAAAGACATTAAGCTGCTGATAACTATAATACACAGGATTACAGATCATAATTTAGTTTGCAACATAACAGTCAGGTTATTAATGAACCTTATCTGCTGAGAAATGTAGCTGTTGATCACCAAATCCACACTGTTGTTGTAACTTTTAAATATCTTCAAGTTCAGATGGCAGGTTTGAATACAAACCAAACAAAAAAAATCATAATTAATAACAAAATGAGGCTTTTAAATGTCTCCAATGGCTGATTTATTCCGCGTCTTCCTCGTGTGAATTTAATCGAAGCAATTTAAATACCAACAACTTGCAAAACCTGAGTGTTTCCACTTGAATTTTCTTCTCAGCGGGGTGAAAAAGCCCTTTATACAGCTGCCCGGGCACGTAACACTTAAACTGTCAGCTGAAACCTAAACAAATGAAAATCTCTGGGGGTTTCAGAGGATGTGTAAGGCCGGATGACTCAACACTTCGACTGAACCACGGGGGGGAAACTCAGTACTTTGTGGGTCTATTATATAAAATTATATGCTAGAAGGAGGCGGTAATTAAAAACACATTAAGTCATGGAAGTTAAAATTAACGCACTATATCCGGAGCATATAAAACGGTGACGTGCTGATCCTATATGCTGATTCAGTGTCCTCCCTCCCTGTTTGTGTCCTTAGCAGACTAAATATAAAGACTGGAGACCCAGAAACAACTAGAGCCGATGAGCTGGGGCGACCCCTGGGACTCTGGGTCAGGTGTAGTGTGTTCTACCATGTGAGAACAAAATAATCCTCATGTCTAATCTGTATATTCTTATATCAAGATTTCAACACTGGTTGTGGCAAAAACTGATTACAGATATCATTTTGTGGTCTTAATTCTGACCAATCCAGTTGTTTTTGCCTGCTGAAATAACTTAAACGAACCTATTCAACCCATACAGTGTAGTTTTACATTTACCAACATTGTGAGTAAAATGACTGATTTCACTCCCGATGTTACATTTTGAAGACAACAGCTTATAGGATAATTGCAAAACAACTTATTTCTTTATTTTGATATAAAAGGCATCCAGAAATAATGTTAATTATAGTCTTAAAATGGTATTATACACCATAGCCTAAACACTAGTAAAAAGACTAAAGTATTGCCTGTGATATATCTTAAATATAAGATTACACTACAAACTGTGAAAATAAGAACACAAAACACACACTTTTGCTATGATCACAGAAATAAGTTGATTCAGATAAAAGCAGCTGTCTACTTAAAAATAATAATAATAATTAAAGCTGCAAGCAGTGTTGGACGGGTCCTCGCATCCTTGCCGGTCGGCGAATCCACGCACATCCACCAGGTCGCACGTCCACCAGGTGGCGCTGCGACCGAGAGTGCATTTCGGCCTATGGATGCGAGGAGGGCTGGACTCTGATCACAGCTGTAAAATTTCAGGCAGACTGGAGCATGTTCAGGCTACTTACAGAGCTTTTCCTGTCCATCCACCAGGTGGCGCTGCGACCGAGACTGTATATTGGCCAATGGATGTGATCAGGGTCAGACTCTGATCCCACATATAAAATTTCAGGCAGATCGGACCATGTACAGGCTAGTTATAGAGCTTTTCCTTCTATCCACCAGGTGGCGCTATGACTGTGGCTGTATTTCAGCATGTGAATGTCATAAGGGCGGGACTCTGATCATACATGTAAAGTTTGAGGCAGACTGGAGCATGTTTAGGGCAGTTACACAGCAGTTGATGTTTCATGGCAAAGCATCAAAGTTCAGGAGGCCGCCATGGCCACGCCCTCAGACTTTTGCAGAGCATTTTGATAACTTTTGATCACCCATGCCTGCTGTACACCCTGCCCAAATTTCAGCTCTCTCGGTGTTACCCTGTTTGAGTTTATAGCTTTTGAAAATGTACAAAAATGACCCAAAATTGTCAAAAAGTATGACATATAATTCAAAATGGCCGACTTCCTGTTGGGTTTTGGGCATGGGTGTCAATTACATTTTTGTGCGTCCTGATGAGTTACATATATCTACCAAGTTTCATAATTCTAGGTAACACGTACTGGCCGTAGTAACTGTTTGAAATTTTCCAGGTGGCGCTATGGAACCATTTTGCCAGAATCATGTGCAATTCATCTAAAACATCAAATGCTTTGCCGGTCCAGATATGTGTGGTAATTATGGCGAGCGTTTGACCATTTTTAGCCTGTCAAAAAGTACTTTGTTTATTACAGCAACGATGCGTTGCCACGGCAACAGTGTTTCATGAATTGTCAAACTCTTCATACTGTGGCATTGTCTAGGCGTGACCACTGAGCTGACCAATTTTCAAGATGATATGACAAAGTTTCAGGCAATGGTAGGTGCAAATGTAATGACAATTTCTTCCTGTTGCCAATAGGTGGCGCTATGAGTATTTCTAAATTTATGAGTGTGGATGTGTTCAGAACCGGACGGGTGTCCGTCACATGAAGTTTGGTCCAGATTAGACCCTTTCCAGCTGAGATATAATAAATTCAATTTTCATGGCGAGAAATCGAAATTCACCGTGCCGCCACAGACACGCCCCTTGACGACGAGTCACCATTTTCTCTGGGAATCATCATCAACATGTTCAGTCTTATGTCACCACATTTGAGGTGAATCTGATCAACGTGGTAAGAATAGTACATCAAAGTGTAAAAAAATGTCTATTTCCTGCTACCACAAGGTGGCGCTATGTCTGTCAATGTACATAATCATATGGATGTCGTCAGGGCAGTACACTAATCATACATGTAAAATTTCAGGCAGATTGGAGCATGTACAAGAGATTTAGACCCCACTTCCTGTTTCATGGCGAAGGATCAGTATTTTTGGGAGTCGCCATGGCCACGCCCTTTGACTTTTGCGGAGCATTTTGATAACTTTTCATCCTGGAGTGCTGTTGCATATATTTGCCAAATTTGACGTCTCCCGGACTTACCCCCGATGAGTTATTAATCTCAAAATCTATCACAGCTAATTCAAGATGGCTGACTTCCTGTTGGGTTTAGGGCGTGGTCATGATTGACTTTTTTGGGTTTCTTGATGTGCTGAATATGCATACAAAATTTTGTAGCTGTAGATGAAACACTCTGCCAGTTGACTTAATGACTATTTTTTGCAACTTTGTAGGGGGCGCTATGGAGCCATTTTGGCACACACATGCGCAACTCCCATAAAATATCAAATTTTTCGCCACTCCCAATAAGCATGCCAAGTTTGACGCATTTTGGGGTATGATAAGGCCGCCAAAAATGCAATTCAAAAGTCCGGAAAAGAATAATAATAAATAATTCCTTGCATTCCAATAGGGTCTTCGCACCATTCGGTGCTCGGACCCTAATAAAGACTTTGAAAGGAAATGAACTTGAAATATGAGCCACCAGTAGAAGTTGTGATCAGACAGAAGGGCCTGTATTTTATCTTTGGAGAAGTTTAACATGTAAGTTTGTGCAGCTGATCAGTGGTGAGGCCTGTGGATGACTGGAGATGTGTGTGGACACTTAGACGAAGCAGCAAATGTGTTGAAAATGGGTTGTCTTCTCAGAGTCTTGAAGATGTTTTGTCAGAGCTAAGAAAGAAGTAAGAGATCCTGCAGGTGATTGTTGAGTGGTGTTGAGGAATTTGAATGTAGAGGAATAGCAAAGAGATTTTGAAGATATTTAAGCCATAAGTTGTATTTTATTTGTTTGCTGTTCTCTCCCATTTGTAGTGAAGAGAAGTGATTTGACATGAAGAATGTGATTTGTGTGGCTTTGAAATTGTGTTAAAATGTAAAAATGAGTGATGAGGAGAAGAGTGTGACTTTTTAGTATTGTGTTTTTTAGCGTGTTCTTTAAAAGTTGTAGGTAGATTATGTTCTTTTTTTGATTTTGTGGATTGTTTTTTTTTCTTTCAGTGTTGATGTCACCGCCTTGACGAATAGAAGAAAAGCCTGTATTTGGGTATGTAGGACCGGTAGTCCAGAGGTAGTGATGGTGGTTTGGAACCTGGAGAGTGCAGGTTCAATCCCCCACTCTGCTCAAGCTTTTTTTTCACATTTGGGCAAAATTCGCCAAAAATATTCTTTACGCTCTTTACGCTCTTTACGCTCTTTACGCTCTTTACGCTCTTTCGGGCAACTTCTTGGTTTTGCAGGAACCACCCTTCAACTCCAGTCCAGTGACACTCCACACCACAGACCACAACCTTTCCACTCCACTATCATCCTCCGCAAGGTTCCCAGTGGGGATTCGAACCATGACCCTCCAGATGACAGACACACAACCTATGTGTGAGCTATCTTTCACACAAGGTCCTTCATGGACTTTGTTGTAATGATGGTTGAAAGAGGTTGTCATACAGCCAAAGTATGTATATATTGTAAATAAAGCTGCTGTAATAATGTAAATTTCCCCTGGAGTGGGGAGAAATAAAGAACTTTATCTTATCTTTATCTTATCTTAAAAAGTGTCAAAAGAGCCCTGGGCTGGATTCGAACCAAAAACCTCCTGGATGAGAGGCAGATAACTTACCACTGCGCTATCCTTCCTACTGGGTGCAACTGTTAGTTTTCGTAAATGATGGTACACAAAACTATTAAGGAGGTGAAGATAATAAAAGTACTAAGGTGGATTTCAACCGGGGACCTTCAACATGCCAGGCAAAAAACTTACCTCTACACCACCTGTCCTACAAGATGCTGCTCTAACTTTGCTTAAATGATGCTAGCAATTAGTACTGGAGCATCCAAAGGACACATAAAAAGTGTGAGTGGGGATTTGAACCATGGACCTTCAACATGTGAGGCACAGAACTTACCTCTGCACCACATTTCCTACAAGGTGTTGTTGTAAATTGGCTTAAATGATGGCATCAATCAGTACTGGAGCAATCAAAGGACAAATAAAAGGTGTGAGTGGAGATTTGAATCATGTGAGGTACAGAACTTACATTGTAGGTTTGTTTCTGAGACTGAATACACCCAATCTCATCTGATCTGCAATGCTAAGCAGGGTTGGGCCTGGTTAGTATTTGGATGGGAGACTACCTGGGAATACCAGCTGCTGTAAGCTTTTTACTTCTCCTCACAACCTGAACAAGACACTGCTGGTCATTCACTAGAGACAGCTATCAACTAAAACCTCTTGGTTTCTTTATTATACACTCTATGAGGTGGATAAGCTGCAGCTCATGCTGATTTATTGCTGGTTCTGGTTGGAGCCAAAGAACAAAGGCGTCACCTGTTGGAGCAGCTGATGTCCTGCAGCCTCTTCACCACAGAAAACCTCTGACAGCTTCAATTCTTTACACTCTGACTGCAAGACACCAATCACATAGGAACATATACATGTGTGGAACAAAGAGCTGAACTGACACTCAACATGTGTTTGACCATTTATTGATAAAGACATTCAAACATGTCTAGAGATAGAACACCAACGCACGGTGTAAGAAAGGTCAGAACAGACTTCACCTGCTCAGGAAACTGAGGTCCTTCGGGGTGCAGGGAGCAATTCTGAGGACCTTTTATGGTTGTGTGGTGGTATCAGCCATCCTGTATGGACTGGTCTGCTGGAGCAGCAGCATCACGGCTGCAGACAGGAAGAGACTAAAGAAACTGGTTAAGAAAGCAAGCTCTGTCCTGGGCTGGTGGTAGACAGGAGGATGATGACAAAGCTGTTGTCTATCATGGAGGACATCTCCCACCCCCTGCAGGAAACAGGACCATCACCGGCAGCTCCTTCAGGGACAGACTGCTTCACCCACAATGTTTGAAGGAGGTCCTTCCTTCCTGCAGCAGTCAGACTGTGTTCAATCAAACCTGCTCCCAGTAGTTCAGATCACCCATGAAGTAACTGCAATAAAATGTAAATAAGTCAATAAGTGCAATTTCACAAGATTTTTTTTTACAAGCATTTCTATTTCTTCTCTAAGGAGAAAGCATCTATTTATATCTGTGCACTGAGTGCTGCTTTTCTTTTTACTTTTTTTCCTATCTGCTACTGCCACACTGAAAATTTCCCCACTGCAGAATCTACCTATCCATCCATCTATCTATGGTCCATCTACCTCCCTACCTATCTATCCATCCATCCATCCATCCATCCATCCATCCATCCATCTCTCTCACGGGTGTGGGGGTTGATTCACCTGTTCTCAATCACCTTAATCCACGAAGGCCCGGTTCTTCATTCTTCCACTCTCTGCCAGACCACAGACTTTGAAACCAGAACCTTTCTCCTACAATTAGTCTGGTTTCCCCTTTTTGTTTTCACCTTGGTTTAGTTATCCTTTCTGTGTTGGTTTTAGTTTCATTCGTTAAATAAACTCCTTGTAATCTTTGACCTGTGTCTGCAGATGTCCTGTGACACCAATGATCCCATCTGATATTTAGCATGTTTTCAATTATTGGTCCCATTTCTTAAAAAAAAAAAAAAAAAAAGCCCCCTGAAATCTGATCAGATAAATGAATGTGAAACTACTTTGGGTCTGCTGCAGCTGCCTCCCTCTGATCTTGTTCCTGCCCACAGCACAATCTGATCAGTGAAACACTGAAGGACAACTTCAGCATGTAAAACATAAATAAGCAAAGGCTGCAACTCGTGATTATTTTAATTTTAACTTAACTTTATGTGCTGTTCAAAAACTTTATTTTTTCTGCAAATGTGTAGTCATTCCAAATCTTGGTTATTGATCTCCTTGATTACAAAAAAAATCTGTATCGACCCGGAAAAAAAACAAACATGTCAGGCACCCTATGATGTTAACTGTTTGCCTGAATGTTTTTGTTTAAAATCCTCAGTAATAACCTTTGACTGGTTGCTCTTAACCCTGTAAAACTCACTGCTGCAAAAATACAACATCAGCTTATTTTTTAATTACTATTTTCTATTATATATATCTGAAATAAACCCTAATCTGGGGTCTGACAGCAGCGTGAGGTCAAAGAAGCTGCCATCAGCTGCTGCACTTCTGTCCGTCCAGCAGATGGAGCCATGGAGCTGCAGTGAAGTGAAGAGCAGCACAAGGCAACCACCACTTCCATCCACTGACGCATTCAATTTGACTGACGCTAATGTTTTATTGACTTCCAACCACTAAACCAATAAAAGCTGCAAGCAGCGTTGGACGAGTCCTCGCATCCGAGCGGCCCGACTGGCCCACGCATATCCACCAGGAGGCGCTGCAACTGAGAGAGTAAAGTTTCAGACAGATTGGAGCATGTACAGGCTACTTACACAGCACTTCCTGTTTCATGGCGAGAAATCCAAAATGGCCGCCAAGTGGCACAAAGATGTGATTAGGGCCGGACTCTGATCATGCATGTAAAATTTCAGGCAGATTGGAGCATGTACAGGCTGGTTACACAGCACTTCCTGTTTCATGGCGAGAAATCCAAAATGGCCGCCAAGTGGCACAAAGATGTGATTAGGGCCGGACTCTGATCATGCATGTAAAATTTCAGGCAGATTGGAGCATGTACACTCTGGTTACACAGCACTTCCTGTTTAATGGCGAGAAATTCAAAATGGCCGCCATGTGGCGATATGACTGTGAGTGTATATCAACCTATGGACGTGATTAGGGCTGGACTCTGATCACACATGTATAATTTGAAGCAGACTGGAGCATGTACAGGCTAGTTAGACAGCACTTCCTGTTTCATGGCAAGACATTCAAAATGGCCGCATTCCGCTGGTAACTATGGCCACGCCCTCAGACTTTTGCGGAGCGTTTTGATAACTTTTGATCAACCATGACTGGTGTCCATCCTGACCAAATTTGAGCTCTCTCGTGGTTACGCTGTTTGAGGTTATAGCTTTTGAAAATGTCCAAAAATGACAAAATTGTCCAAAATATGAATCATATTTCAAAATGGCCGCATTCCGTGGCTCGCCATTTCCACGCCCTCAAACTTTTGCAGAGCGTTTTGATAACTTTTGATCAACCATGACGGGAGTACATCCTGGCCAAGTTTGAGCTCTGTCGGGGTTAAGCTGTTTGAGTTCATAGCTTTTGGAAATGTCCAAAAATGACAAAATTGTCCAAAATATGAATCATATTTCAAAATGGCCGCATTCCGTGGCTCGCCATTTCCGCGTCCTCAGACTTTTGCGGAGCGTTTTGATAACTTTTGATCACCCATGACTGGAGTACATCCTGGCCAAATTTCAGCTCTCTCAGGATTACGCTGTTTGAGTTTATAGATATCAAAAAATGTCCAAAAATGACTCATAATTCAAAATGGCCGACTTCCTGTTGCATTATGGGTAATGATGCAAGAAGCTTTTTTGTGCGTCTTGATGAGTTACATATGTGTACCGAATTTCAGAAGTCTAGGTCAAACACTGTCCGGGGGCTGAATTTTCTTAATTTTCTAGGGGGCGCTATTGAGCCATTTTGGCACGCACGCGTGCCATTTCCCTAAAATATCAAATTTTTCGCCGGTTCTGATGTGTGTGGCGATTTTCATGCGTTTTCGTGTATGTTTAGGGCGTCAAAAAGGCCGATTTCCCGGCGGACGAAGAAAATAATAATAATAATAATAATTCTTAGGTTTTCAATAGGTTCCTCGCACCACTTCGTGGTGCTCGGACCCTAATTAAAGCTGCAAGCAGCGTTGGACGGGTCCTCGCATCCGAGCGGCCCGGCTGGCCCACGCATATCCACCAGGAGGCACTGCAACTGAGAGAGTAAAGTTTCAGGCAGATTGGACCATGTAGAGGCTACTTCCACAGCACTTCCTGTTTCATGGCGAGAAATCCAAAATGGCTGCCAGGTGGTGCATAGATATGATTAGGGCTGGACTCTGATCATACATGTAAAATTTCAGGCAGATTGGAGCATGTACAGGCTGGTTACACAGCACTTCCTGTTTCTTGGCGAGAAATCCAAAATGGCCGCCAAGTGGTGCAAAGATGTGATTAGGGCCGGACTCTGATCATACATGTAAAATTTCAGGCAGATTGGAGCATGTACAGGCTGGTTACACAGCACTTCCTGTTTCATGGCGAGGAATCCAAAATGGCCGCCAAGTCGTGCAAAGATGTGATTAGGGCCGGACTCTGATCATACACGTAAAATTTCAGGCAGATTGGAGCATGTACAGGCTGGTTACACAGCACTTCCTGTTTCATGGCGAGAAATCCAAAATGGCCGCCTAGTGGCGCAAAGATGTGATTAGGGCCGGACTCTGATCATACACGTAAAATTTCAGGCAGATTGGAGCATGTACAGGCTGGTTACACAGCACTTCCTGTTTCATGGCGAGAAATCCAAAATGGCCGCCAAGTGGCGCAAAGATGTGATTAGGGCCGGACTCTGATCATACATGTAAAATTTCAGGCAGATTGGAGCATGCACAGGCTAGTTAGACAGCACTTCCTGTTTAATGGCGAGAAATTCAAAATGGCCGCCAGGTGGTGCTATGACTGTGAGTGTATATCGACCTATGGATGTGATTAGGGCTGGACTCTGATCACACATGTAAAGTTTGAAGCAGATTGGAGCATGTCCAGGCTAGTTAGATAGCACTTCCTGTTTCATGGCGAGACATCCAAAATGGCCGCATTCTGCTGGTCACCATGGCCACGCCGTCAGACTGTTGCAGAGTATTTTGATAACCTTTGATCACCCATGACTGGTGTCCATCCTGACCAAATTTGAGCTCTCTCGTGGTTACGGTGTGTGAGTTAATAGCTTCTGAAAATGTCCAAAAATGAGGCAATTGTCCAAAATATGAATCATAATTCAAAATGGCCGCATTCCGTGGCTCGCCATTTCCACGCCCTCAGACTTTTGCGGAGCGTTTTGATAACTTTTGATCACCCATGACTGGAGTACATCCTGGCCAAATTTCAGCTCTGTCGGGGTTACAGAGCTGCTGTTTGAGTTTATAGATTTTAAAAAATGTCCAAAAATGACACAAAATTCTCTAAAATATGACTTACAATTCAAAATGGCTGACTTCCTGTTGGATTATGGGTAATGGTATAGGAGGCTTTTTTGTGCGTCTTGATGAGTTACATATGTGTACTGAATTTCAGAAGTCTAGGTCGAACGCTGTCCGGGGGCTGAATTTTCTTAGTTTTCTAGGGGGCGCTATTGAGCCATTTTGGCACGCACGCGTGCCATTTCCCAAAAATATCAAATTTTTCGCCAGTCCTGATGTGTGTGGCGATTTTCATGCGTTTTCGTGTATGTATAGGGCGTCAAAAAGGCCGATTTCGACGCCTAAAAAAAAAGTATAATAATAATAATAATAATTCCTAGGGTTACAATAGGTTCCTCGCACCACTTCGTGGTGCTCGGACCCTAATAATAAATCTGCACAAAACAGCTTTAACATGAAGGGCAACTAGTTTTTAGCAGATGATCATTTTTTGGCACAAAACCCCCTACTAGATTTGGCCATTATGGTGAATAATTTTAGAAAAGAATGCTATTGATTCGTTGTTTTTGCATCATACAGATACATTTTGAGTATTTATTTCCCCTCTAGTCAGCAGACAGCGAGAAAACTACACAAAATAAAGAACAAATACTATATAGTGTCTCTAATTAGACGTTCCCATACGGTTAGTCTTTTAAGCTAGTTCCAGTCGTTAGACGGGTCCAAACACGCTAGATAGTGACAACAATGCATTAAACCGTCCATATAAAGGCACTTCTGCTAATATTACAAACAAATGTTAAACAAATACAATTTAAAAGTCACATTTTACTGTGTGTGCCTCTCAGACCGAGCAGAATATTGATTTAGGGCCGTTTTCTCTCTGCAGCCATCTTACACCTGACCCATAATCCCACAGGTGAATACCCTTAATGAACCTGTGGTCACGTGACCTGTTAGCGTCTCCATCAAATACACTTTGGAATAATCAGCATGACTTTTATTAACTAAAAAAAACTATTTTAGAGCCACACATTTTCAGAGTTATGTTTTTAAACATCTGACTTACTGTATTTTAAATCAGTTTTAATGACCGTATGAATTCAAACATTTACAAAATCGTGTCAGAATAAAAAACAAACTTGTAAAAAGAAATTTCAAAAATAACTTCTATCTTTTGGACACTTATGCTGGAGTTTTATTGACTGCTGGCTATTTGAGATTCGGATTTTTGATGTGGACATTATTTACAGTTGTTTCCAATTTTTTGTTATTTTAAATGCTTATTTATTTATTTGTTTTGGAGTCATGTTTTATTGTAAATTAATACTATTGTTTCTGCAAATGTCACTAGATAAATAATAATAACAACAATAATAATGGTAATAATAACAAGAAGAAGAATAAAGACAGAATCTGACAAAAATATTTTTCAGGCATGATATACATTTTATTAAAAAAACATAAATAATATCTGCAAAATTGTGACATTTTTTGTTAATTTAAACGCAGTTCTTAAAGTGTAATTTTATATGGATTTACATGAATGAGGCAGATGTAAAAACACTGAAATATATTTTTGATGTGGACATTATTTATAGTCGTTGTCAGGGTTTTGTTTTGGGTTTTTTTTGCGATTTTTAATGTTTTTTTAAATTATTTATTATATTTTTTACAGTCAACCCAATGTGTAAATTAATACTTTTGTCTCTGCAAATTTCACTAGATAAGTAATAATAATGCTCATAATAATAATAATAATAATAATAATAATAATAATAATAATAATAATAATAATAATAATAATAATAATAATAATAATAAAAACACAGAATCTAGCAAAAACATTTTTCAGTCCTGATGTACATTTTATTTCAACAACAGAAATAATATCTGTAAAAATGTGATATTTTTGCTCATTTAAATACAGTTTTTAAATGTATAATTTTACCTGAATGTACATGAATGATATGAAAGCAAATCAGACTCATCAGATTCTGAATTTTAAAAGCTGCTGAATTTCTTACGTTGAATTTTTTTGCATCAAAATTATGTATGTGAATTTTTTATGCCTGAATTTAGCTCATCAGAATTCTAAAAAAACAGTTAAAAATTCAATGTCTTCAAAGTTTACCGTCAAAAAAATTAGATGTGTTTAAAATTCACCATCAAAAAATTCAATGTTCATAATTCGCCGTCAAAAAATTCAATGTGCAAAATTAGCTGTCAAAAAGTTCGCTGTTCACATCCGGGGGACTTAGGCGTAATTAATAGAACCTGGCCAAAATCGAACCAACGCCCAGCCAATCACGTGACGCTCCTCCGGTCATGTGACGCGGACGGTTGCCCTCACAAGACCGGGGTCGACCATGGCTACCATCGTGAACGGCGGCGCTTCAGTGAGTGTATTAATCCTTTATTTGTCCTCTGTGTGATTTGTTTTTGTGAGAGTCAGTAACCTGTAGTGCATGCATGTTTCCAGCCGCTACCGCGCTAGTACAGCGCTAGCCGCGCTAGTACAGCGCTAGCCGCGCTAGTACAGCGATAGCCGCGCTAGCCGCGATAGTACAGCGCTAGCCGCGTTAGCCCCGCTAGTACAGTAATGAGGTCACACAGACAGCACGTTCTGCAGCTGGGTAGTTGAGTAACAATTTTATAAACGCACGGATGTTATTTACAGTTTTTGCTTCTTTGTGTATTTATTATTTGTTTGTTTTTTACAGTCAACATAAATTCATATTTTTTTCTGCCATTTCACTAGTTATTCTTTGCATTTAAAAGAACAGACAAAATTAAACAATAACAATTTTCCCTCCTTGATGTATTTTTTTAAATAGTGGCAAATATCTGTAAAATCGTGACATATTTTGCTGATTTAAATACATCAGGCAGATGTAAAAACAAACACACGATGTAGATCTTTAAGAGGAATATCAACAAAATCTTCACATTTTCTAGAAAGAATAGTTGTGTATTTGTGAGCAAAATGAAAACTACTGCACAATGATAAGATAAGAGAGTACAATGCAATAAACAATAAACAAAGGTTAGTGGAAAATGCACAAATACACTACTACTAGTTACATTACTAACAACAAGAAACAAATTAACAGAAAATGAACTGAAAGTAAGAGTGAACAGATGTATTGCACTAGAAATACTGTACTGAACAATGATAACAGATTGTGAGTCTATCTGGAAAAGCTTTAATCACCGAAGTGGAATTCTGTTGACTTCATTACAGTTTAACCCGAGGTTGTTTGCCTCAAATGTCAACCACAATAACCTCAAACCCCCACCTAAATGAAGGCAAAACAGTTGAAAACATTTAGTGAACACAGCATAAAGCAGTGGAAATGGTGTGTAATTTTTTAATTTTGATGGATTTTGTTGAAATTTTATCACTCAAATAGACAAAAACTGGATCAAAAGGCAGAAATAAATAATATTTTTGGTATTAAGTTTCACTGATTTGCTCTTTTTTTCTATCTAGTTGTCTGCGATTGTGACCAATAATATTCCAAACACTGATCCGCTGTGTTTTCCATTTTAATCTATTCTACATGACAGACAGGATTCCTCTTTGTGCTGAGACAGCAAACAGCGCTGCTCTGCACGAGCCTTGTAGCAGCGGCGACTGAAGCAGCTGCAAAGAGGGAATGGCTGTTCTGTGATCAGTGCCCAGAGCCCCTCGGCCATCTTTCATTACCATGTCTGCACACAGCCCAGAGCTGAGTCCTGAACAGAACCAACCCACAGCCTCTGGGTAACACCAGGCCTGAGGGACGATGCTGGATGGCCTTTCTGTCTGAGGCAACAGAGGAGAGTTTGTTTCCTTTTTTCTGACAGAATAAGAGGGAACCCTTCATTAAAAAGGGGTTTATTTTTGGACTTCTATTCCAGCAAACTGAGCCCATTTCACAAATTTACCAGCATGTTCTTAACCCTCCTGTTGTCCTCATTTACAGGCACCAAAAAATATTGTTTCCTTGTCTGAAAAAAATCCAAAAATTCAGCAAAAAAAAAATCCCCAAATTTCTGAAAATTTGCAAAACCTTCAGGAAGAAAATTCCAATATTTCCTTAAAAGTTTCCCTGAAAATTTTAGTTTAAAAAAAATCCTCCAAATTTGGCAAGAAAATTCCTGTAAATATTTTCAAAAAATGAGTAAAAATCTTCCAAAAAATGAGTAAAAATATCTAAAGTGATTCCATATATCCCTATCTCTATCCCTCCACCTCTATCCCTCTATCTCTATCCCTCTATCTCTACCTCTACCCCTCTATCTCTACCTCTCTACCTCTTCTGTCCCTCTCAACCCGCCCGGCCAGCAGGCAGATGGGTCCCCCACATTAGAGCCGGGTTCTGCTTGAGGTTTCTTTCCATGTTAAAAGGGTGTTTTCCTGCCACTGTCGCCTTTTGGCTTGCTCTGGGGGTCAGGCATATGGGTTCTGTAAAGCGTCTTGAGACAATTTGACTGTAATTGGCACTATATAAATAAAATTGAATTGAATTGAATTGAATTGAATTGAATTGAATTGAATTGAATTGAATTGAATTGAATATATATCAGTAAAACTTCTAATATTTTCTTAAGAACATTCACAAAAAATCAACCAAAATCCAGCAAAATTGGCTGGGTTTTGGTTGATTTTTTTTTGTGAATGTTCCTAAACAAACATTTTTAACAATTTTTTTCCACCAAAAAATGTTCAAAGATTTCCCAAAAATGTTGAAAATGTGGACATCAGAAGTTTCACAGTGAAATTTTTTTCTCCCACAGTTTCAAACTTTAAAATGGGTCAATTTTGACCCGCAGAACGACACGAGCGTTAAAACCTCAATCCTGTGTTTTTTAGTGCAGGATGTAACTGAGCTCCTTTTTCCTAAATAGATTCTTCCCAACCTTTTTTTTTTTTTTTTCACTGTCTGATATTCTCATTGTGATTTTGCGTGATGCAAGCCGAGCTATGATGATAGGCAATTTGGAACAAAGACAGGAAAAGTCTGTCTCCTTTCCAAGGTCACCGGCCTTTCTACTGTTTCCTCTCCGCTGCACCGACAGGAGAGATTGATTTGAATGGAAATCAACTCCGCATGCAGCCAAGTAGGGCAAAATGACTCTTGTGTGTGTGTGTGTGTTTTAGACTTGGAAAGCAGCACAGACTCAGTTTGACATGTTAATTCCTGCATAGCGAGATAATAAGATGTGTGATGAGACTACAGAATCATGGTTTTATGTTGGATAAGTCCTGATGACTGGTGAGAAATGTTAAGTGTATTTCTGTATTTTATCTGAATGAAGCTGTTGTTCTCTTCACAACAGATGAGTCAATATACAATTGAAGGACTTTTGAAGTTCATGTGATGTATCTGAGATATATAATTATGGAAAATTAATTCAGAATGATATGAAATTTGTCCTAAATGACTCGAAAATTATCCCAAAGACAAAAATATAATCCAAAATGACAAGAAATGATCCAAGCTGACATAAAACCTGTTGAAATTGCCAAGAAAATTGTCCAAAATGATTCAAAACTCAATATGTAATCGAGGGACTTTTGAAGTCCATGGGATATATCGTATACATTTTTATTAAAAGAAAAAAATAATGTTTATTATGTTCATTATGATCATGTCTTTACAAATTCCATAGTTATTTATTATGGAAACAATCATTTATTAATAAAAAATAAGTGGATATCACCAAAATGTCAACTAAATAACCATCCCAATTTAATAACAACCACCTTCTAATTAGCTAAACAATAATAAAATGAGCTTATTCAAAAATAGTTTTGATTGTGTTCTTTTTATTAAGTTTAGATAATGATGATGGATAGTTCTTTTTTGGAAATACAGTTTGTGGTAATTTTAGGTGTTTTGTGGTCATTTTGTATCTTTATATGATAATTATGTGCCTCATTGAGTCATTTTGTCTTTTTGTTACAAAAAGTCCCGCAACTATATATCGACCCAGATATGCTCCTTAAAAAGATATACTTCTACTGTGTTTGTGTGATTAGCTGTTACTGGATGTGTTCCAGAGTTTCAGAATGTCATTTTAGATGTTTAGATTATTATCCACCATTAGGGAGGCGCCTGATCATTCCCATATTTATCTGCAGCATGACAACGACCTCAAACATGCAGCCACAGCCATAAAGATCTGTCTTCAGCAGCATGAAGCACGAGGAGTCCTGCAACAGATGGTTTGGCCCCCACTGAGTCCTGGTTTCAGCTCTGTGCAGTCAGTCTGTGGTGAAGAGACTGAAGACACTGACACAGCTGAAGTCCACAGAGGGACCGTGGAAAAATCTGCAGCATAAGAATGCAATGTTAATTTGGTTTAGTTGTTTTCCTCTTTAATGCCTTTTGATGAAGTTAACTGATAAATAAAATCACTTTATTTTCTAAAGCATCTTAACTTTACTTGTATTTCCTAAATGTGCTTATATTTTGTATGCATTTTAACATTATGCATTATTTTACAATGCCTTGTAGTATATAAAGTCCTCAAAACAATACGTTAGAAATTAATGCAACTTATGAATTAGTCTTTTTTTTTTTTACAATAAAACAAAATGTTTTTGACATCAAATGTAGCATTAGACCATGTCTACACTAGTCATGCTATCCTAGGTTAGTAAAGTAATAAGCAGAAAAACCACAGTTCAAAAACACTAGAGCCTGAACTGATAATCAGTTAATATTATTTAACATAATGCAGAGAAAGATGCTTGCAGTAATTTAGAAATGGAATCAACACAGAGTTTGTCCAGGAGAGCAGCTCAGACTTCATTCAATACAATACTTTCAGCACGGTGTGCAGCACATGTAGCAGAGCAAGCAGTGGTGCGGAGTCAAGTGGTGTCTTCCCAGTGAGATGGAAACTACTTCGTGTAATACATTGCTGGGAAATTAATAAACAATTATCCCATAATTTTTCCCTTCTCGATATTACTCTAAGATACACTAGTGTTCAAAAGATTGGAGTCACTTAAAATGTCCTTATTGTTGAAAGAAAAGCAGTTTTTTCAATGACAATAAATTAATCATAAATCCAGTCTAGACACTGATAACCCTTGTGTCGTCCTGCAGGTCAAATTGGCTCATTTTAAAGTTTGAAAATGTGGGAAAAAAAAATATATATATATATATACTCACAGTGAAACTTCTGATGTCCACATTTTCACCATTTTTGGGAAATCTTTGAACATTTTTTGGCGGAAAAAAAATGTAAAACACGTTTCTTAAGAACATTCACAAAAAAACCAAAATCCAGCGAAATTCGCTGGATTTTGGTTGATTTTTTTTTGCCAATGTTCTTAAAGAAAATATTAGAAGTTTTGCTGATATATATGTAATCACTTTAGATATTTTTAGGATTTTTTGGAATATTTTTACTCATTTTTTGAAAATATTTACAAGAATTTTCTTGCCAAATTTGGGGAATTTTTTATTTTTTTTTAAATAAAACTTTTAAGGAATTATTGGAATTTTCTTCCTGAAGGTTTTGCAAATTTTCTGTAATTTGGGGAATTTTTTTTGCTGAATTTTTGGATTTTTTTCAGACAAGGAAACAATATTTTTTGGTGGCCGTAAATGAAGAGAACAGGAGTGTTAATGTGTTAAATGACTATTCTAGCTGGAAACGGCTGATTTTTAACGGTTGTTGTTTTTGTTGTTACAGCAGAATGAAATATGTGAATTTTATCATGCAATCCATCAGCTGCTGTTCTATTTCAGTTCCAGGATGTAATTTATAGTTTCCAGGAATGAAAAGCAGGACGCTGGTGATGTGATGCTGCCCTCTCCTGTACAGAGTCAGAGATGAAGTGTCATCCATAAATCATAAAAAAAAAAAAAAAAAAAACCTCTCTGAATGAGCTCTTTCATACAGTTTGCTTTGTGCTGGATTCCTCCCACAGCCTCTTTCTTCTCCACCATCTGATGTGCTGTCAGGAAAACTCTGGAGGGAAAGTCTCTGTCTGGGCGGAGCTTCAACTTTGGGGACTTTGTTCGAAACAAACTGGACCCAGCAGAGTTTTTCCTCTGCAGCCACCGGTGGCTCTGAGGCTTCAGGACTTCCAGTTGGAGCCGCCAGCAGCGACCCTCATGGCTCTGTTCAAGTTTCTGTGCGCCATCATCACCAGGGCGATGTTCATCTTCGTGTCTCTGGCGGGAGTCTGGAGGGTGACAGGAGTGAAGGAGGATCCCAGATACTGGTTCCTGACGTTCCTCTTCTTACCGCTCGTTGCTGAGATGATCATAACTCTGAAGAGGAGGAAAGGACAAGACTACAAATGGTAAGAAGCGGTGCATGCATGATTTTCCTTCAAGCTTGAGCTGTTTATGCAGAATTGTGTGGATTTTTCTGACAGTGAATAATCACGTGAATTTTTTTGCCTGCATCCCTTCCCCCAACATCCCCCAGCATCCTGCTTCTCCCTCTGCTGCTATTGTTAAACCATCCTGGGACACTGAGGATGGGCTGGTACCCCTAGAAACTCTCATTCCAGGAACTCCCCAAGCAGACTTCCTGCATGCGTGAAATTAATTTGCAAACGGTATTCCCTGTTTCGCTTTCTTGGTCCCGGTTGAACTTTCCATTTAATGCTACGTCTAATGAATGCAGTGCATTAGGTTAGTCTGCACAGCATCCATCCATTCATTTTAATCTCAACGCGCAGAGATGTGCAAATAATGTCCTGTTTAACCCTCCTGTTGTCTTCATTTACGGGCATCAAAAAATATAGTTTCCTTGTCTGAAAAAAATCCAAAAATTCAGCAAAAAAATTCCCCAAATTTCTGAAAATTTGCAAAACTTTCAGGAAGAAAATTCCAATAATTTCTTAAAAGTTTCCCTTAAAAGTTTAATTAAAAAAAAAAAAGTCCCCCAAATTTGGCAAGAAAATTCTTGTAAATATTTTCCAAAAAATGAGTAAAAATATTCAAAAAAAATCCTAAAAATATCTAAAGTGATTACATATTTATCAGTAAAACTTCTGCTATTTTCTTTTAGAACATTCACATGAAAATCAACCAAAATCCAGTGAAATTCAGTGGAACTTGCCTGATTTTTTTTTTGTGAATGTTCTTAACATTTTTAACATTTCTTATTTTCCACCAAAAAATGTTCAAAGATTTCCCAAAAACATTGAAAATGTGGACATCAGAAGTTTCACTGTGAAAATATATTTTTTTCCCACATTTTCAAACTTTAAAACGGGTCAGTTTTGACCTGCAGGACGACACGAGGGTTAATTATGAAAACGGAAAAGAGATGTGGCTGCAAGCACTCAAATCTAGATGAGCTTTATGATACTGGCATCATTATCTGTATCGACTGATCACATGCAAGCGTCCGCTCAAAGCGAACACTGGCAGGCAGATAACACCAGTCAGGCGATATGTTTAAACTGAAATGGAAATGACAAGATTAGCAGGTAGCAGAGTGCAGGTAGGTAATCAGGTGGTAAATATAGGTGCACATGCCAACAATGGCAATCACAATATCAACCCCAAAAGATTCTTTAGTCCCAGCAAAAACAAATAAAAGCTGTAAATCTTCATATTTAACAGGCTTGAGATCAACGTTTTTGCCTGCCAGTGGTTTCAACAACTATTTGATGTTCAAAATTACATCAGCATTCCCTCACTTGAAGACTGTGTTACATCACTCTGGAACTGTGCTGAAAAAATGCTGTTGGTTGCTTTGCAGGTTCTCTCCTCCCGTCTTTCTGTTCCTCATCAGTATCATTCCCTCCATCTGGATCCTGGAGCTCCACCACCAGGAGCACAAAGACAGCAACCCTCAGGTACTATCTGCCACAAACGAGGACACTTTCTCACTGTGTAGCTGCTTAAATCTACAGTCCTCCTGCTTTCCAAACATGTAGTCTAATGACAGATGTTGGTGGGTGGGAAGGTTACAGAAATCCAGCTCTCTGCAGTTCATTATGCGTCTATCAAATACTGCATTTCCTTTATTTAACCCTCCTGTTGTCTTCATTTACGGGCACCAAAAAATATTGTTTCCTTGTTTGAAAAAAATCCAAGAATTCACCAAAACAGTTTCCCAAATTTCTGAAAATTTGCAAAACCTTCAGGAAGAAAATTCCAATAATTCCCTAAAAGTTTCCCATCAAAGTTTTATTTTTAAAAAATCCCCCAAATTTGGCAAGAAAATTCTTGTAAATATTTTCAAAAAATGAGTAAAAATATTCCAAAAATTCCTAAAAATATCTAAAAATGATTCCATATATATCAGTAAAACTTCAAATATTTTCTTTAAGAACATTCACATAAAAATCAACCAAAATCCAGTGAAATTCGCTGGATTTTGGTTGATTTTTATGTGAATGTTCTTAAGAAACATTTTTAACATTTCTTTTTTTCCACCAAAAAATGTTCAAAGATTTCCCAAAAATGTTGAAAATGTGGACATCAGAAGTTTCACTGTGAAAATATATATTTTTTTCCACATTTTCAAACTTTAAAATGGGTCAATTTTGACCCTCAGGACGACAGGAGGGTTAATGTGAAGGTGTTAAAAGGTGTGACTGCAGTGAAAAGTACAAATTTCAGTCTGTAAAACCTTCTTTTAACTGTTTCAGTGCAACAAGCTCGACTCTGAGACTCTGCAAAAAGTGATCGCTCAGAACCAGACCCAGGGAAACTCCACCTTCCACAGTTCCCTAGAGGCAAGTGACAGTCTGAAAAGTTCATTTTACTTCACTTATTTCTCTTAGCGGAACATATTCTCATGTGAAATTACTGTAAAACACCAGACATGGATAAGGGAGATGATTTAATTTTTTTTGTCATGATGTAGTTTTTGGAAGCGTTGTAGTGGGAATTAATACCATATGGAGGATAGTGAAGCCTACCAAGAACTCAACATTGTGTGAACAGGGAAGAATTCTCAGGAAACTGTTAAGAAAACTGCACATGTGCATCTCTTCTGCATCTCTTTTGGCAGATTTCCTCCACTGTTGTTTCACTTCTTTTACTGTGACTCTGCCTTGTCATGAGTTGAAGGCTTTTGCTTTGTCATGATGCATTTGTTGGAACCATAACGCCAGATTTTTGATGTGGACATTTTGTACGGTTTTTGGCAGTTTTTTGTTTGTTTGTTTGATTATTTGTTTTACAGTCAACACATGAATTCATACCATCTTTTTGTGAGTTTAACAGATATTTTGTGTAGTTCTTGTGTGTTCTGTAGTCTTTGTGTAAAATCTGGGAAAATCTGCTAAATAACTTCTAATATTTTCTTTAAGAACATTCCCAAAAAAATCAACCAAAATCCAGCGAAATTCGTAGGATCTTGGTTGATTTTTTGTGAATGTTCTTAAGAAATGTTTTTAATATTTCTTTTTTTCCACCAAAAATGTTCAAAGATTTCCCAAAAATGTGGAAAATGTGGACATCAGAAGTTTCACTGTGAAAATGTATTTTTTCCCACATTTTCAAACTTTAAAATGGGTCCATTTTGACCCGCAGGACGACACGAGGGTTAAGGCTGCAGAATGGATGTCCTTGTACGCAGCTAAGAAACATTCAGGCCCACAACATCCCATAAAAAACCCAACATGGTGCCTTTATTTCCTGAGGTTTTGCAAGTATTGATTTTGCTGAGTTTACTTCTCAGAAGGCCATGCTAGCCGTTTCTCCCTGCTTCCAGTCTTATTGCTAAACTGTCCAAGAAAAGCCAGAAAGCAAGGCTCCAAATATGTTGAGCAAATTCTTCTACATGGGAATCTCGCCAGACTTCCTTAAAATGATTAGTGAAAACTTCATGATGTATTTCTTGGAAATACTTGCGCCGCAGTATGGATTTCACACAGTATGTAGGGTAGTGAAACCTGTGACTATATTTATCCTGACTGTAATCCGCTGACACAATGTCTGCACTGGCATGAGCTTTCGCTTTGCAGAATCTAGTTGTAAAAAACCCATCCATCCATTGCATCCACTTAATTCTGGTTTTCTGCAAGATTTCACACAGTTTAATTTTACACAGCTTTTATTTATACAGCAGCATTCACAACTCGATTTTTCTTAACACAAATGTGAACTGTTAAGCTCTTAACCCTCCTGTTGTCTTCATTTACAGGCACCAAAAAATATTGTTTCCTTGTCTGAAAAAAATCCAAAAATACAGCAAAAAAATTCCCCAAATTTCTGAAAATTTGAAAAACCTTCAGGAGGAAAATTCCAATAATTCCTTAAAAATTTCCCTTAAAAATTTTATTTAAAAAAAATAAATAAATAAATCTCCCAAATTCGGCAAGAAAATTCCTGTAAATATTTTCAAAAAATGAGTAAAAATATTCCAAATTTTTTAAAAATATCTAAAGTGATTACACATATATATCAGTAAAATTTCTAATATTTTCTTTGAGAACATTCACAAAAAATCAACCAAAATCCAGCGAAATGCGCTGGATTTTGGCAGATTTTGTTCATTTCATTTCATTTTTTCATTTTTTTTCTTTTCAAAGATTTCCCAAAAATGTTGAAAATATGGACATCAGAAGTTTCACTGTGAATTTTTTATTTTTTTCCGCATTTTCAAAATTTAAAACGGGTCAATTTTGACCCGCAGGACAACACAAGGGTTAAGTGACAAAGACTGCATGACTGTGGTTTGCACAAAGTGGTTCCAAGAATCCTACATCTGATTTGACGTACAATGATATGAGCTCCCTGAAGAGATTACTTGGTAGGTGAAGAGAAGAATTACAAACCAGCAGCCAGTTTTGCACAGAAACATCAGCATCAGATTCCAGATGCATCCCCAGGCATTAAACAGTTTCTGAGTAACTCGCTCATTAGAGAGACTGAATATCTTCTTGGGAATAGTTCCTGGGACTGTGAGAAGGAGTTTTCTCACTCCATTATCTCTGATGGATTTTAAAACATCATTTAAGACATCGGCAGAATTTCACAAGTCGGTTAATTGCACCGATAAAAGAATTGATGAGGAATTATAAGAAACTTTGATGCACGCAGCAAGCAAAGTAAAGACGGTAATTTGTTGATAGTTGGTTGATTTGTTCAAACGTGCTTGTCTTTTGCCTATACCACATTATCATTTCATCGGATTAGAGATGTTTTCTATATTTTATATAGTCCTTTTTGTTATGTGTTTGTCCATTAAAAAAAAAAGATGTTCAGGCACCTTCAGTTACAGGAGTCTTTTAGGACATATTCTTTGTACTGTTAGTTGAATTGCTTCTGCTTAAATACTTCTGCAGCTTTAAATTTTAAATGCAGGCAGGAGAAATAACAGGACTGAATACCTGACAAGCTGGTGAATACCTTCAAAGATCTGTTAAGGCAATGAAATTTAAGTTTGTTTTATTGTGATTGTAATATCCAAGCAATGAATTAGAAGACTTTAAAGGTCACCAGGCTTCATACATACCACAGCTGAATGTTGTCTGCATATTCAGTTTGAAGGGAGAATAAAAAACATCCAAAACGTGACCTCTTGAACATGCACTTAACCCTTGTGTCGTCCTGCAGGTCAAAATTGATTGTTTTAACGGATTTTTTAAAAATAAAACTTTGACGGGAAACTTTTAAGGAATTATTGAAATTTTCTTCCTGAAGGTTTTGCAAATTTTCAGAAATTTATGGAATTTTTTTGCTGAATTTTTGGATTTTTTTCAGTAAAAGGAAACAATATTTTTTGGTGCCCGTAAATGAGGACAACAGGAGGGTTAATTAATTAAGAATAAACCTATTTACTCCACCAGACAGCTGAGCCAATTCTCTCAGAGAAGCTAGTAAAATATTTTGATAATTACTATTAAAAGCAGCACTCAGATTGAGATGAACCTGTCTTTTCGCTTTGCTAACCCTAACCAGTGGTGATAGTAGCAGTATTAAAACAATCAGTTAAAAAAACATAATGACAGAAAGTTGCTTTACAAATAGCAAAACATTACACATCAGTATCTACATGAAAACTGGAATAAACTACAATGTTCACTTCATTATTCTTACAGTGCAATAGAGAATTTCTGCCATTAATTGCAAACACAAGAGCCACAAAACTAAAGTGGCCAAAAACAACAAGAGGAGAGCATTTACATCGACTTGTATGAGCAACATCTGGACCACAACACCACAGCCATTTATCCCAAGGGAATTAAAAAGATAAAACTCAGTAGGCGCGCCTCCAGAAGCCTGGCTTCATGCCCCAACCCTTTACTGTGTTTGATTTATTAAAACAATGTCCAAGTTGTGCAACAGAATGAAGTCACTGAAGGATAAGAAGCATCACAACCATCATTGAACTGATGTGAATACACAGTTCACTTCTCAAAGCCTAGTATAGCTTCTTCCCGTGCATCATAGACCTCCATTGTTGTCCAAAAACTATTAAAAACACATGAATTATTCACACCAGTGCACCGGGTGACGTGCTCCTTCATTAAGAGGAATATGGCCGCGGTGGTTTATTTAGAGTCACTCCCACTCCGACCTTCCTGTTGCTATAAATACTCACAAGAGCAACAAATCCGCCACTGAAAAAAAAAAGCCCCCAACAGTTACACTATTTATCCAGCTTCAGTGTCGTTTGCCAGAAACGACATCATCCATCTAGGCTGTTTTAGGAAATTATAAAGCGTTTTTTCTTTTAGGAATTAAAAGTGTAGACTCATTGAGCTGTGTGTTAGAAAGACCTGTGAAATCTAACGCAGTTCTGCCATAATTTCTCCTTTTACGAAGCTTTGAGCTTTGTTGACGGGAGGAATAATTCTGCTTTTTATGAAGGTCATTGTAAGTGGTGTTGGGTCGTAATGTTTTCTCCACTCTATTTAACATATACGAGGTTCAGAGAGGTTGGATTGGATTGGATTAGAGTGCACAGGTATTATTAATAAAATGCATGGTGAGCTTAGGTTTGTGACATTTACATCTTCAGTGAATGACTGGGCTTGGAAGTTGGGAAGTAATGTGTTGTTGATTTGATCTTTCCATTGGATTTGAGCAGGAAAAATGGAAAATGTTTCCTGCATTTCTCTGTAAATAAAGACTTTTTGGATAGGAACTTAACATGGCTGCTACTGCCGTTCTGTGTCCAACTGTTCTCTGTGCCTTAAATTGCTCCCAGGGGACGAATAAGTTGTTTTGAATTAAATAAAATTTAATTGAATTAGTTTTGGGATCCTACAGTGTTATAAATAATGCAATTTTATCTAGCCAGTTTAAAAATAAAGTGAGATCCTGCAATATTAAAGGCAAAATTATATGTTATGGAAGCAAGTATCAGCAGGGTGGAGGTAATTTATGCATATTTTATTATTTGCATAAATTTTAAATGTTAAAGACACTGATGTCACTGCATAAACCCAGAATCAGCTGTGTATTAAGGGATAGCATGATAAAACAATCCCATAACATCCTGTCACCAAGTGAAATCTGTCAACTTCTTGTTTTCCAGGAACTTGAACGTGTGTTGTTGTCCGTCTGCCCCAATGACTGGATCCTGGCTCTCCATCAGATCCTGCTCATCCTCCTCATCGTGGGGAAGTGGCTCCTCCCACGGGGCGGCGGAATCTCCAGAGACGAGTTATCTCAGCTTCTTCTGATTTTCGTCGGCACGGCGGCGGACATCCTCGAATTTACTAGCGAGACGCTGTCAGATATCCGGTGGGTGTCTGATCATGTTGGTTATGATTGAGGTTGCAAACACATAAAAGCATGTTTACATTTAACCCTCCTCTTGTCCTCATTTATGGGCACCTTGTTGGAAAAAAATCCAAAAATTCAGCAAAAAAAATTCCACAAATTTCTGAAAATTTGCAAAACCTTCAGGAAGAAAATTCCAAAAATTCCTTAGAAGTTTCTCTAAAAAGTTTTATTTAAAAAAAAAAAAAATCTCCAAAATTCGGCAAGAAAATTCTTGTAAATATTTTCAACAATGAATAAAAATCTTCCAAAAAAATCCTAAAAATATCTAAAGTGATTACATATATATCAGTAAAACTTCTAATATTTTCTTTAAGAACATTCACATAAAAATCAACCAAAATCCAGTGAATTTCGCTGGATTTTGGTTGATTTTTTATGTGAATGTTCTTAAGAAAAATTGTGAACATTTCTTTTTTTTCGACCAAAAAATGTTCAAAGATTTCCCAAAAATGTTGAAAATGTGGACATCAGAAGTTTCACTGTGAATATATATCTATTTTTCCACACTTTCAAACTTTAAAACTGGTCAATTTTGACCCTCAGGACAACTCGAGGGTTAACATACACAATGCAGTAACTGAAATAAGAACTTAATAAGAAGTCTTTCTGTCCCATCCATGTGTGTTTTGCAGAGACGACAGCCTTCAGCTGGTCTACATCATCTTAGGGGTATGGACTTGGAGCATGTTGCAGTTTCCCCTCCATCTGGCCGGTCAGTGTGTGTTTGTGTGTTAAAACAACAACTGTGGTGCTCAGTGAGCAGCTACAGCAGTGCAGAGAGGTTCAAACCCTGTTCCCAGTGTGGGACAATCTAAACAATGTGTTCGGAAACTGGCAAAACATGAGTGAAGTCCAAGTGTCCAAGCCAGTGCTGGAAGTAAACAGTGAAAATAGATCAGCTGCTCTTTTATCTGCATCGCTGTCAAATGATTAACCCAGAAATGTGTTTTTGCTTTCCAAGGAATGAATAAACCAAAAGGGTTTTATCACAGACAAACAGAGAAACTGAAGAAGTTTGTGTAAAATAGTCTTTAGACTGGACCGGGCGTCTTTAAAGCTCCTTTATTGTACCTCTTTTGAACAAGTTATTTAACCCTCCTGTTGTCTTCATTTACGGGCACCAAAAAATATTGTTTCCTTGTCTGAAAAAAATCCAAAAATTCAGCAAAAAATTCCCCAAATTTCTGAAAATTTGCTAAACCATCAGGAAGAAAATTCCAATAATTCCTTAAAAGTTTCCTTTAAAAGTTTAATTTTTTTTTAAAAAAAAATCCCCCAAATTTGGCAAGAAAATTCTAGTAAATATTTTCCAAAAATTAGTAAAAATCTTCCCAAAAAATCCTAAAAATATCTAAAGTGATTTCATTGATATATCAGTAAAACTTCTAATATTTTCTTTAAGAACATTCACATAAAAATCTACCAAAATCCAGCGAAATTCGCTGGATTTTGGTTGATTTTTTTTTGGTGAATGTTCTTAAGAAGCATTTTTAGCATTTCTTTTTTTCCACCAAAAAATGTTCAAAAATTTCCCAAAAATGTTGAAAATGTGGACATAAGAAGTTTCACTGTGAAAATGTTTTTTTTTTCCACATTTTCAAATGGGTCAATTTTGACCCACAGGACGACACGAGTGTTAAGTGTCACATGTTCCTACAAAGTGCATTTGAAGTTTCAGCTAAAAGTACTGCATAAAATAGTGCATGTATCATTCCTATAATACTCTGATCTCTGTGTGAAAGTCGCTAAAGTGTCCAACTTACCTGATAAGAGGAAGGCCTTTTCATACAAAACCTAACTGGCAGAAACTTATTATACCGAAAGAAAAAAAGAACAGCATGACCCTGTTCTCGGAAAAACTAATCACAGGAATGATCTCAATTATTCATATCTGAACCTTATCATTTATGAATGGAAGCTAATAATGGTAATGTTATGTGTACCTTTACCATCACAGTGCATTTAGTGCACTTAGCTGGAATGCACAGCGCTCGTTTCTGTTTGCAAGTGAAGCTGCCTCTCTGTCAGTGTGTGTGTTTGTGTCTGCTGACGTGAGTGTGTCTTTATGTGTCCAGTGTGTTTGACTGTCTTGTAAACTCCCAAAGTGTTGACGAACAGATGCAACATGTTCAGAGCAGTTGAGAAAACTGGAGCTGTTCTGGATCTTTTCATCAGATTTTATGATTGTCGTCAGCAGACTGCGTTTGGTTTGTCGTTCTGGAACGGTTCATTTTCAGGAACTTTGCCCACATTTCTTGAGAAGCTGATGCTTGACCTTGAAAGCAGCTGATGCAACTCAAGTAAATGAACTAAACTTCACAGAACAGCTACTAAATGTGGAACCGAACACCCAACTTCCCTAATGTTAGTGTCAACCTGCTGTTAACCCTCCTGTTGTCTTCATTTACGGACACCAAAAAATATTGTTTCCTTGTCTGAAAAAAGTCAAAAAAATTCAGCAAAAAAAATTCCCCAAATTTCTGAAAATTTGCAAAACCTTCAGGAAGAAAATTCCAATAATTCCTTAAAAGTTTCCCTTAAAGGTTTTATTTTTTTAAAAAATCCCCCAAATTTGGCAAGAAAATTCTTGTAAATATTTTCAAAAAATGAGTAAAAATCTTCCAAAAAAATCCTAAAAATATCTAAAGTGATTACATATATATCAGTAAAACTTCTAATATTTTCTTTAAGAACATTCACAAAAAAATTTATCACAATCCAGCGAAATTCGCTGGACTTTGGTTAATTTTTACGTGAATGTTCTTAAGAAACATTTTTAACATTTCTTTTTTCCACCAAAAAATGTTCAAAGATTTCCCAAAAATGTTGAAAATGTGGACATCAGAAGTTTCACTGAAAATATATTTTTTTCCCACATTTTCAAACTTTAAACTGGGTCAATTTTGACTCGCAGGACGACACGAGGGTTAATCTTTTTTTTCTACTTCTTTTTGAACAGTGGTGAACTCCAAGAACGACAGCGAGGGCGATGAGTACGCTGAGGAGACGTCCCTCTTGAGTAAACACAGCACCAACATATGGAGCGTCGTGGAGGCTTTGTTCATCCAGGACGGGCCTTTTCTGGTGGTCCGGCTCACCGTCATGACCTACTACAAGGTCTTCCACCAGATGCTGGTTTTCTTTGCCATTAAGAACTTCCTGGTGGTGATTCTGAACTTGTACAGGTTGGTTGTCATATGTCAGGACTTCAGATCGTCCAGGAGGAGCAGCGGGACGAGCTGCCCCGTACCGTGATCCGACTCTGGGAGCACGGAGAGACGTTACACCCAACATTTTACAACTACTGCAGACTCGTAAAGAACTGCAGTTTGGAGCAGGGAAATAAACAGAATACTTGGTTTCTGTTTTCTCCTTGCAATTTCCTCAACTGTGTGGAATCAGTCTGTTGTGAATAAATAATGCTGTTGGAAGCAGAGAAAGTGTGAGCAACCATTTTCTTACAGGCTGAAGTTCAGATTCACACACTTGACTGCCAATTCATGCACCCCGGCGACATTACAGCTTCTCTAAACCTTGAAGAGAACACCTTTTATTTAGTACTTACATGTGATTATGAGCACACAGACAAGTTTCTGGTTTAACCCTCGTTTTGTCCTGCGGGTCAAAATTGACCCAGTTTAAAGTTTGAAAATGTGGAAAACAATATATTTTCACAGTGAAACTTCTGATGTCCACATTTTCAACATTTTTGGGAAATCTTTGAACATTTTTTTTAAAAAAGATGTTAAAAATGTTTCTTAAGAACATTCACAAAAAATCAACCAAAATCCAGTGAATTTCGCTGGATTTTGGCAGATTTTTTTTTTGTGAATGTTCTTAAAGAAAATATTAGAAGTTTTACTGATATATATGTAATCATTTTAGATATTTTTAGGAATTTTTGAAAGATTTTTACTCATTTTTTGAAAATATTTTCAAGAATTTTCTTGCCAAATTTGGGGGATTTTTTCAAATAAAACTTTTAAGGGAAACTTTTAAGGAATTATTGGAATTTTCTTCCTGAAGGTTTTGCAAACTTTCAGAAATTTGGGCAATTTTTTTGCTGAATGTTTGGATTTTTTTTCAGACAAGGAAACAATATTTTTTAGTGTCCATAAATGAAGACAACGGGAGGGTTAATTGATGTGACAAGCAGCAGATAGGGGACTTGGCAGAAGAAGGAAGCGTGGCAGGAAAAAGGTGTGGGGGTCCAAGAGAAAAATATCCTGATCTGATTACATGTTAAATTGCACATTACAGAGCCTGCACTACAATACAGTGCATGAGAATAGCTCCAAAGCACAACCTGTGTTTGTCAACCTCTAGTACTTGAAGCCAGGCTGCTGATTAGATAACGATTTGGCAGATTTCTAACAGTTCTGTGCCCGGCGTCTGGCTGAGAGGGCAGCAGGAGCAGGAAGAGAGGAAGACGGAGCGATATAATGGATGACACAGAGGCTGTGAAGTGTTGACAGAAGCTGAGATCGAGGGAGAGCAATTTTCCTGTCTGAACCCAGGCAGGAAGTTTAAACTGATAACAAAAATACAATTTCCATCCTTTGGTAGTCGGCTGTTTGAAGAAAAAACACTGGATAATCTTTGATTGATGTTATTTTGTACCTCATGCATTATTTCTCTGTGCAAAAAAAAATAGATGTGTTCTACATTTGAAAAAGAAAAATTACTTCCACATTTTGGTAGTCTATTGTAATTTTGTGCCAGTTTTTTTAAGCAAATTTGAATCACCCTGTTCTAAACACAAACCCTCCAAAGTGACAAAATCTACTGGACATATAAAGAAACACATTTTAACAGCCATCATGAGCTCTCTTTAAGGGTTTCTCCATTTTATTTTATTTAAAACAGTCAGATTCCTCATCAGACACACAATAAATACATACAAATGCATATGTGCCATTCACCAATGCATTGTGGATATTCTGAACACTGTTTTAAGTCAGAAAAACGCTAAAAATCCAACAATCGACAAAATTAAGACCATTCAGAGTTCTTAATTTGTGAAGAGACCTGTTTTTTAAACTCAACTTTTAAGAAATGATTGTGTCATTATGATTAGTGATAAATGACAGTCAAAATGAAATGCATTAATATTAGAAGTAGTTTTAGTTATTTAAAGAAGACAAAATCTTTTTTTCCCTTTCATTCTACTGTATTGAAAAGCTCAGTAGGTGGCCTTTTGTCTCTTTTGTCTACTATAACAGTTAAACAGATCAAGTGCGATTTATACATGATATAAATATATGATTGAATATATGATATAAATATTGTATTATCGCAACAATTTTAAAGTTTTATTACATTTTGTTCCTGAAATCCACCTTGAATCCTCCTGCTGGGCTCAGAATAACACAGAATTATTTTGCACAGCAAAGGTTTGATCCATATCAGAACAAAGACTGGATTATCTTGTCGATTTCAGAATTATATTTTTTTGTTTGTTTGTTGTAGATAACCCATTTTTAGTCGAATCTGATTATATCACTTCTGGCCTAAGCAATGCTTTCCTTACTGAGACTCTGATGGTTGTGACATAACGGAAATTAGCTTGAACTTGTGCAATATCTTTAAGAATAAAGAGACTGAACACATAAACTGCACTTAGGTAACAAGCTCTGTTTGAGTAACACAGGCTTTAAAACCACAACTTACTGTGAAGGCTTAATATAGAACTGCCACACAAACTGTGTAGTTTAAGCTGTCAACAAAGAAAGAAACAGCATGTTAGAAAAACGTATTGTTACTTCTGCTATGTTTTATATATAAATTTATATAATTTTTCAACCCCTTTAAATCCCTTTTTTATTGTGTCATAATGCTGTTTATCTCTCATCTAATAATCATGTATATACATTAATGTGGCTCATCCTCACTTTATAGTCTTATTTCTAAAATATTACACAAGCAGTGCTTTTAACCCTCCTGTTGTCCTCATTTACAGGCACCAAAAAATATTGTTTCCTTGTCTGAAAAAAATCCAAAAATTCTGCAAAAAAATTCCTCAAATTTCTGAAAATTTGCAAAACCTTCAGGAACAAAATTCCAATAATTCCTTGAAAGTTTCCCTTAAAGGTTTTATTTTTTTTCTTTTTAAAAATCCCCCAAATTTGGCTAGAAAGTTCTTGTAAATATTTTCAAAAAATGAGTAAAAATCTTGCAAAAAAAGTCCTAAAAATATCTAAAGTGATTACATATATATCAGTAAAACTTCTAATATTCTCGTATTAATGAATGAATGTTCTTAAGAAACTTTTTTGACATTTCTTTTTTCCACCAAAATTTTTTTAAAAACTTCCCAAAAATGTTGAAAATGTGAACATCAGAAGTTTCACTGTGAAAATATATTTTTTCCCCACATTTTCAAACTTTAAAATGGTTCAATTTTGACCCGCAGGACGACACGAGGGTTAAAACACTGTTCTGAGGCATATACTGTAATATTTTACTGTATATTTTGGACATAAACTCTAACACAAGCTTGTCTTCTAGCCTTGTTTGTTTAAATTTTATGTTATTCTCGTATTTCTGAGTCAAAGAATAAATTATATGGATCGTATTTAACACAAAATGCCTCTTAAACCTGACTTATTTAGTGTAATGTGGATTGTTTAGTGCTGCAGAAGTAGCAGCTCCTCACTCAGACTGCTGTCTCCCCTCTGTGGACGTCAGAGCACTAACACTCTGCTGATGTCGCCTGACACACTTGGCAGACGGTTTTTGTTTGAGATGTTGCATCAGAACCTGTTTTATTCAAGGGTGGAAGAGTTTTCAGCTCCCAGTAAAATCACCTCGGCTGCTTTCAAACTGTCATGAGAGCTGTTTTGTTATTCACCGTCTGTGAATCAGCCACATGTTGTCAGCATCGCCTCGTCTCTGCCGAGTATGTTAAGAAGGATTCGCCAATGCCAAGACTCCAGACAGAGAATTTTAACATGCATCACACCTGACCTGTCTGACAGGTGTGTTGATATCTGCAGCAACACAAGACAACATCTCAGTCATTAATGTGTTCTGATTGTGTAGGAAGTCTCTTTGCATCTAAAGACTGATTCAAACTGTGTTAGTTTATCACATTACTCATGTTCCACCGTTAAGGCTGTTAAATCACCTGACTAACAGCGCTGGCTCTTTATTAAATCCATATCATGACTATACTGAGAGAAAGTGAGCAAGATTTAATGCAGGGCGTAACTTTGACTGATTCACAGGTGAGACAGCGTCTGTTGTGAGAATAAATATGCAAATATCCAGATGACTGATAAAGGGAGTAAATCAAGAAACACCTTAAAGTGACTCAGGAAGGTGGTGGGACTCCATCGGTGTCTGAAACTTCATTTTTTGAAGAGACAATTCCTCATTTCACCCAAAAGTACCAGTATGACTGTGCGTCCTTATTAGACAGATAAGTAAATGTTGTGTTTCTATTTGTTTGAGGGTTATTTTTCTTTTAAAGCATTCTGATTTCATGACTTTAGTTTTATTTTGCTGCCTGCTGAAGCAGTTTGTAACTTAAATTTTGAAGAGTGCTCCATAAATAACAATGATAATTATATTATTAAAAGAAATCAATCAAGATAGATTTTGTTAAGATTGTGATTTTGATGCAATACAATAAGACAAACTTTATTGATACCTCACTGGAGCCAGTCAGACATTAAAAAAGCTACATAAAAAACATGGCAAAGAAGAAGGGAAGCAATACTAAAGTAGAATAAAGATATAAAATTGAGATAAGAATTTATCTATCTGTCTGTCTGTCTGTCTGTCTGTCTGTCCGTCCGTCCGTCCGTCCGTCCGTCCGTCCGTCCGTCCGTCCATCCATCCATCCATCCATCATCCATCCATCCATCCATCCATCCTCCTGTTGTTCTCATTTACGGGCACCAAAAAATATTGTTCCCTCATCTGAAAAAAAATCCAAAAATTCTGCAAAAAAAATCCCCAAATTTATAAAAATTTGCAAAATCTTCAGGAAGAAAATTCCAAAAATTCCTTAAAAGTTTCCCTGAAAAGTTTTATTTTTATAAAAAAAAAAATCCCCAAAGTTGGCAGGAAATAAAAATTTAAAAAATAAAAATAAATAAAAATTGCAAATATTTTCAAAAAATGAATAAAAAGCTTCCAAAAAAATCATAAAAATATCTAAAGTGATTACATATTTATCAGTAAAACTTCTAATATTTTCTTTAAGAACATTCAGAAAAAAAATCAACCAAAATCCAGCGATTTTCACTGGATTTTGCTGGATTTTGGAGTGTCCCACGTTAGCAACCTTCAAAACTCCCCTTAAACAGTGGCTGAAAGTCAACCATTCTAGAGACCACTGACCTTTAACTTCTTTGTGTAATTTTTCTAATGTGCATTTATTGTGACCTGTTGTTCTATGTATCACTGTTACGTCTTTTTTTTTTTTTTACCTGCTTAGGGACTGAGGATGTAATTTACCATTGTTGCTATAATTACATCTATTGCTGTCTAAATAAACGTTCATTAATGTTCACTGTCCCTATCAAATAAAGAAATAAATAAAACATCCTCTGACTTATTTCACCTATATTTTGTTTATTACAGAATTTCATATGTGTTCATTCGTGGTTTTGATGCCTTCAGTGAGAATCTATAAAGTAAATAGACATGAAAATAAAGGAAAAGCATTAAATGATCAGGTGTGTCTAAACTTTTGACTGGTGGTGTGTATATATATATATATATATATATATATATATATATATATATATATATATATATATATATATATATATATATATATATATATATATATATATACTGTATATATGATGTTTTTGTCTTGTTTGATCTGGGTTGCCATCTTGTGGCAGCTTAACGTGGTGCATCATCATTCTGTCATTTGCTGCCTTTTCTCTCTATGTCTGCCTCACCTCTCTCCACCCACCTGCTCAGTCCGGTCCAGACCTACCTGTTGTAATCCTTCACCTGGAAACCAAACTGTACCGCTGCAAACGTCAGTCCTGGGCGTCAGGGCTGAGGAGAAAGTGGCTCCCCGGCGTGTTTCCTCGGTGTGTAATATGACACAGTGAGCTGGGCTGGGCCTGATCCAGCCGAACAAGCCCAGCCCTTCAGGTCCTAAACCTGGCTAAGGGCTTGCATTTCACTCTCGGGTGGGGCTGGCTTTTATCTCCTATCCACACCTCAGACGCTCACATTGAGCTCTGCGCAAAGACGCACGCCACACCGGGACGGACTAGAAACTCTCTCCGCCGCTCGTCCTTCTCTCTCCGCCGCTCCACGCTTTCTGATCGTCGGTCATGTTCCGCTGCGGGATCGCCTACCCTCGATGCAGGTGGATCGTGCCCCTGCTGCTGGTCTTCGCCATCATATTTGACATTATCGCCATCGCCGCCCAGTCGGGATGGGTCGAGGACGAGGACGCCAGGACTCACTACGCCAGTATGTGGGATCAGTGCCGAGGCAGGAATGGCAACTGGGACTGCAAGTCGCTCATGGAGCACTGTAAGTGTCCGATTATACACCTCACACCGAACATTATCCAAAGAAAGAAAAATAAGAGTGAATGGATGGATCTGAATAGAAGCTCATGAGTCAGTGTCTGAGAAATGCAACCTAGTGCAACCTGAGGGAGTCGACCTCTGAGAACTCCAGCAGGCTGAGGGGAGGAGGAGGGAGGCCTGCTATCCAGACACAGGCAGGCAGGCACAATGAACTTTGCTCACCACTGTGATTAACTCCTCTTTTATCATCTGAGGCAGAAAGAAAAACAGAAAGAAAGGACGGAGGATTCATGCAGATGGTGCACAAAAACTCCTCCAACGTCCTCCCAAAGTTCACTTTAAATTCTCAACTAGGAGAAGTAGTTCTTCAAATATTGACAGATTCATACATTAGTTTGTTTCTGAACATCACAGGACAAAAACAAATAAATAATAACCTTAAAAACCCCAAATCAGTTGCAGTAAGAGC
Source organism: Amphiprion ocellaris (assembly GCF_022539595.1). Lineage (NCBI taxonomy): Eukaryota > Metazoa > Chordata > Actinopteri > Pomacentridae > Amphiprion > Amphiprion ocellaris. The sequence goes on from NC_072781.1 coordinate 4,315,752, forward strand.
CACAGATGGAAGAAGATGAAGAAATCTAAAAACAAAAAACTCATTTTTGACACATTTTCCACCATATATTTCTATCTGCTTTTAAAATACACAACCACTTTAGTAACTTACATTTTGTTCTTTGTAATAGACACATTTGCAGGCCACAAATGCAAAATAACCCAGCAAACACAACCTCAAGTGCAGTAAGAGCCACAGATGGAAGAAGACGGGAAGAAAGTTTCAAAATACATTATTTTTAAAAGCAACAAAAATAAACAAAAACAAGCAGCTTTATTCCTTTAATGTGACACCTGTTTGTATCATCTTAACCTTACATAATCCTTTAATGAGAACTGATACGGTTATGACAGCAGTATAGTAATGAATTCAAACTGCTATTATGAAACAGATCCGATTATAAAGTGTTTCTGTTGTAAAGATCTCAGCTCTGAACCCTTGATCAGTGTCACTAAGCGCTCGCTAAAATACAATTGCCAGTTTTCTCTCTATAATATAATATTATGAGGCCTTGACCTCACTGTGTGAAGTGTCCTGAGGGGACTTCAGTTGTGAATTGCTGCTATATAAAGACCTACTACTGCTGGAAAATAATCTTCTTTAATCTGATTTTATTATAAATAGTGATTTACTATGAGATCAGTGTCATATTGATTCAAATATACCAACATTTTCAGTGCGGCTCCATTCATGTTTCCATTTCTGCTGCGTTATGGTTTTGTCTTGTGAAAAAACAGCTAATTTGAACTAATATCTAATCAGAAATGAGAGATCAGACCTCTGTGCATAGGTCTAGAGGTTGTTTAAACATTGCACGGATACATTTAGGGGTCTGGGTTCAAGCTTTAAACGCTAGATTTCCTGCTTTTTGGTGAATTTTTATGCATTTTCTGCTTAAATTTATGGTGCAAATGACTTTATCTAAAGGAAAACACAATTCAAGCACATTGAGCAAACATCAGAGCAGCTTTTGAAAATAGAAATCCTCGGCTTCTTTGTTGTTGTTCATGGGGGACAGATGCAAATCGACACCTCTGTGGAAGGTTCAAATAAACCTCATTCCTGTAAAACTGCTCGACTTTGTGCGCCGAGGGCAAACGTTCACAAGCAAAACACATATTCTGAATATTTGAAGTCGTTTTTGACCCACATTCCCAAAAAGCAAATGAGGGGCACATTTTAAGATGGCTGTCAGTCAGACGTGTTCCCTGGATTTTCAAAGAGAAGCTGTTTTATGAGGTTTTCCATGAGGATCGAGGTCCAACAAAAGACACAGAAGTCACTCAAACACATGGAGATCAGTGGCTACGAACAGAACCGACTTGTGTTCTCCTTCTCAGGTTGTATTGTTGTTGTTCCACACCCTCAGTCACTAACAAAGGCAGCACTGTAGCTCTTATCAGACTCCGTGGAGGTCGTCGTCTAGTTTGGCTAATGGCATGCAGCTCCATGTTGGGATCTGCAGCCTGTTCAAGCTCACAGAGACGGGTTCAAAAAAACACTTCTAGCTTCAACTTCTGTTGTAATTCTCTGCACAAAGCTTACACTTGTTGCATTTTACTGCTTAGTGTTGTAATTTCTCCTGCAGAGACTCAATATTCCTGGTTATTGGCTGCATATAAACTCATCCTGAATCCCAGCCTCAAGGCCACATCTGCTACTAAGTGATAATTTGACTGTAGCATGTAAGATAAGATAACTAAATAAAGGAATTACATAACTTGAGGATGAGTGCAGTGCCTCATGGAAAAGCAGTAGGATTTGAGTGAGTTATATTACTACAAGTGAACATCATTATGTGAAAATAAGGTAACATTTAAAAAATGAGAAGTAATATTGACTCTAGAAATTGTTGTCAGTTGCATGAAAGTATTCTCAGTAAAAATAACCCGAATTTTTTGAGAAGTCACTTGAAAATGTGTATTTTTGTGACTGTATATTGCTCGAATTACAGCTGAAATGATTAGAGAAAATAAATTGGCAACTATTTTGAAAAAAAAATAAACAAAGGAGGATTTTCATGAATATTTTTTGGGTTTTGGCCTGTTAATCAGACCAAACATCCATTTTAAGACAACACTTTGTGGTCCAGTACACTTGGATCAGCATTTTAACTGTATTTTTCTGTCTAATATTAGCCAAGGGAGAAAATAATTGTTAGATATATGATGAAAATGTTCACGAGTGCTGCTTTAGATGATGGTTTATTTTGAACGTGCTGCTCGAGTCTGCAACAGAAACAATCATCAGTGTGAACTAAACAGTCATTATAGAAAAAACTAATGTTTCTCTGTAGTTTTCATGAGTCTAACTCATCATGTGAGGGCTGAAAACAGAATCTGCTGTATTTGTTGGGTATTTTCTGATCTCATTTGAAGTAGTTTTGCTGTTTTCTCTTTAGTCTCAGTAGGGTTGAATTAGTTAAACAAAAGACTGCCGGCTGCTTGGAGGATACATTCTTGCCCTGTTGTTCCTCCGGCCTAAATACTTTGGGGGGGAATGTTCTGAAAACCGAGGAAACAAACATGACCGGTGCGTACAGAAGCAGGATGTTGAAAGCACACTCGCCTCCACAGCGTTCACGCCCTTTCTTTGTGTTGAAGAAACGACTGTATTTCCAGCTGCTTTCACGTGGAGTAAACGTGTTTCTGTGCTTTGGTGCGTCATCAGACAAACGTATGGGAATCAGATAATCAGCGGTTTAATGTGAATCATGACTCAGGTTGCCAAGGGCTGGGCAGTGTGGCGCAACTTTGTGAAGCCCTTTAATGCTGTTGAGTGCGTTATATCATCCATTTGCAAGATTGCAAGTGGATTAGCAGCACAGCTTTAAGGCAACGTTTGATTTTTTTTTTTTGTGCCACTTTTGATGAAATGCCTTGATTTAAACCTTTAATTCTTTCCTGCATGGATGCAGAAACACTCAGACGTTGTATTCTGACTGGAAAGTGACAAACTCTGCATCATTTGAAAGCACAAAGAATCACAGTTCAGATGGTGTGAATCATTTTAGGATTCCAGCAGCAGGAGTTCTTTTACTCCAGTGCAGGGTTGTGTGTGGCTGCACATGTTGAAACATTATGTGCAGCTAAATCTTCACCAAGCAGGTAGATTTTCTGTGCTATGAGTTCAAACACTGGTGCTGTGTTTCCAGTTGCTGCCCCGCTGGTTGGGCAGGTGTCCCATTAAAACCCTTTCAAGGAGAGCGCAGGGAGTCGAGTTGATCCCTGCTGCCTGTGTGAAAGCCTTCTAAGAAGTTTGATGAAAATTATCCTCGACTGTAAGACCAGATCTGAAGGTTCAGAGAAGTCTCTCTACTGGTAGAACCAACACTTTTGTCGGAGGCTGAGGTTGGAGGGGAAGTCAGCGTGTGTTTAGAAACACTGCAGGTGCATGTAGTGATAATTTAATAGTTTAAAAATGTGTCAAAGTAGACCGATGCCCTCAGGTGTGACCAGAGGAGGGAACCAGATGTTGAACAGCTGGTTGGCATCAGGTAGGAGTGACTGGGACAGACAGTTCTAGTGCTCACCGATGACACACCCAATAATTTCACATTGTGTATTAGATACAGAACATTCTATAACCCTTGTGTTCTCAAAGTTTGAAAATGTGGAGAAAAAAAATTTCACAGTGAAACTTCTGATGTCCACATTTTTCAACATTTTTGGGAAAATTTTGAACATTTTTTTGGTGGAAAAAAAATGTTAAAAATGTTTCTTAAGAACATTCACAAAAAAATCAAGTCGAGTCAGTTTTTATGTGAATGTTATTAAGAAAATATTAGAAGTTTTACTGATATATATGTAATCGTTTTAGATATTTTTAGGACTTTTTTGGAAGATTTTTGCTCACTTTTCAAGGAATTTGTGGAATTTTTCTACTTAAGGTTTTGCAAATTTAAAGTTTGAAAATGTGGAAAAAAACATATTTTCACCGTGAAATTTCTGATGTCCACATTTTCAAATTGATATATATGGAATCACTTTAGATATTTTTACTCATTTTTTGGAAGATTTTCACTCATTTTTTGAAAATATTTACAAGAATTTTCTTGCCAAATTTGGGGCGGATTTTTTTTTTTTAAATAAAACTTTTAAGGGAAACTTTTAAGGAATTATTGGCATTTTCTTCCTGAAGGTTTTGCAAATTTTCAGAAAGTTGGGGGATTTTTTTGCTGAATTTTTGGATTTTTTTTTCAGACAAGGAAGCAATATTTTTTGGTGCCCTTAAATGAGGACAACAGGAGGGTTAAAAACACACAAACAAACCCAGGAGTAGACAGTGAAACAACACCAAACTATAACAGACGTTTTACACAGAAGGAGTTGGTGAGAAAACAGTGGAGCTACAGCATTATTTTGTGCATTTAACTAAGTCTTTGGATGAGAAAATCTTTTCCTAGAGAACACCAATTGTAAATATACCAAATAGAAAATAGAGAAAACATAAAAATGTATGTTCCTTAATACCTAAACCCAGTTCTGTCTGGAGTCGAGACAAGACACCAACTCTGTGGGAAAAGTCAGAGGAGATAAAGAAGCAGGTTTTAACAGGTAGAATAATGATCCTCCACGGTTCTGTTGAGGACATCAGTCTGAACCTCATAGTGCAGAATTCTTTGTTTTGTTTATTTTTGGCAGATGTTTAAAGGGGACATGTAGATTGAAGTGATTTTGATGAAAAATTCCCATTTTAAGCTTAGATTTGGTCAGTTTTCCAACTGCATGTCACACATGTTTAGTTCAAGGACCGTAAGCTAAAGAGTGTAATTTTGGCCATTTTTGAAAAAGTGAACGTCTTTCAAACCTGTTGGTGGATTTTGAGACTCAGAGGATTAAGCAGTGTGTTAGACACATCTGTCCTGTATTTAGATTATTTCTGGGAGCTAAACCAGCCTCCAGGACTTAAAGAACTTCAATTTAAAACCAGTGAGGGACCTTTCTTTGTTTTGCTGGTGGATTTTGCACATTATGACTTGAAAGTGACCCCGGGCTGGGTGTTATTAGCACAGTGTAAGTATGTAGAAGTAGTCTAAACGCTGTTTTTGGAAGAGAAATAACCCAAACATCACACCACATAATTTCATCGGTTATGTTAAGGAAACCTGATCCTTACTGGATCTTTACAAATTAAAAATGCACATTTGTGCTTTTATATTGGGAAAAAGGAACCTATTACTTTAATGAAAAATAATGTGACTAAAATATTATGTGAAGAAGCTGATTTCTGTCATTGTGAGACTGTTTTAACTGTTAATCAACAGTCATTAATGTGCGCTATTCAGCTAATCATATTGTATATAGATGAGGAATCATCAGGAGTAACAATGAAGCCATGTCAATGCACAGCTGCTTTTATTTTCTACATATTTGTCGTATTTATAAAACAAGTTTTTTAGTAGCACCATATCACTTTTTTAACATTTTCTCTTTGTTTCTGTTAAATCTTTTTCTTCTTGAAGTGTGGATTCGATTCTCTCTCCTTCACATGAATACTTTAAAACTGCAGTAATGTTAAGTTTGTGATGTTGAAGCTCAGGATAAGTCTGAACTCGGTCATCTAAATTCAACGTGAGCGTGTTTGAGAGTCCGCTGTGGAGTAAAAGAGGAACAGAGCGTTGTTTGGGAGCCTGACTGCCAGTTAGCATTACTGTGACTGTGAGAGAAGATCGAACCTGTCGAACTAGTCTGATGTGTGCATGTTGAGAGAACTGCCTCTGGCTGAGGCAGGTAGGGCTTTACCTGAACACACACACACACACACGCACACACACACACACACACACACACACACACACACACACACACACACGGTTGTGAATAATTTAAGGTGTTGGCTGATCCAGTATCAGTGAACTGGGTGTAACAGTGTGTTGAAAGTCCACACAATGACACGCAGTTTGGTGTCAGAATATGTAAAAATCTTTGGATTACCTGCAATAATCTTTATGTGACCGATCATCATGCTGCATGCTTGCGGTAACCTTAATGCTTCGTATTTATTTTAATCCTAGATGCACATGAAACCTGTTGAGAACACAGTCAACAGGTGTTTTTAGAGGCAGGAGAAGTTCCTGACAGAGATAATGATACATGCTAAAAGCTTCTCTGCACACAACAGCAGCTTTTTCTGACATTTGTACGAAGAGTGTGCCACTCTGAGCATCTGTCTCAACAGTTTTCATCTCAAAAATCAAAAATCACACACAGGAGGTGCACGTTTTCTGCTCCAAGTTCCTTAGAATTACGCGTCGTGTCTCGAGACGTCACAGAAGAAGTGAAGTTTTGTTAAGGGTGTGGCGGGTGTGTCGCCTTCTTTCCTAAAGTTGGCTTTTCACTAACTTTACAGATGGTGCTGTCATGAGTTTAAGCCATCAGTGGTGAGAAAACGTTCTTTAGAACTGCAGTAGTGACTAAACACCGTGTTGTCACGTTGCACAATAAACATTTCTTTTATCAGCAATCTGTACACAGATCAGTCAGAAATAATTACTGCTGGACAAATGTTTTACTTCAATCATACATAAAGTACTATATAATAAGCAGTTACTTCTTTAATTCTGTGTTTCTGTACAAGGATGTTGGTTTGTTTTGAAGTAAGAACACAGAGGAAAAACAAGAACAAAATCCATGGGAAGTAGTGATCTGCTGACAGTAAAATCATTAATCTGTAATATTGTATGCTATTGACATCTTTAGAATGATGTCAGATGTTTATTTGTAATTTGTAAATACAAATAGATTATATTAAAAATTGTAGAGTTGTAAAAACGTTGCCTAATAAAGCTGAGCAGCCTGACAGGCGAAACTCAGGGCACAGGAAGTTCATAAACTCAGTGTACAGTAATAACTGAAGGTGACTGAGATCATCTTCTGTTTGGACTGTGGTGTTCGGATGGTCTGAATTTAGCATTTAGGGGAAAAAAGTGACAAAATCAACTTGGAAAATGTAAAAGTTGTGCTCTTTATGTAGTGCAGTTTCAGGATCGGCATTTTAAGACTGATATGGAAAAGTTTACAAAGCCTTATCTCAGTTTACAAGCTTGAGACTAATTATAATTTTTTCTGTTGACCTCCAGCTTGGGCCCAGGCAGTGGCTGCTCTAATGATCATTGGCCTCCTCATCCTCATCCTCGCCTTCATCCTCTCCGTTCTGGCCATGTGTAACCTCAACATCAGCATGCTGCCCGTCGTAGGAGTGCTGCTCATCATTGTTGGTAAGTAGACGCACACACTTTCTGTGCTTGTCATCGCTAACACATCTGGACATTAATTAAATGTATTTAAATGGAGCTGGTAGAAAAATACTGTAACATTTTTTGAAATTAGCTCCAACTACACCGAGAGCAACACTCAGCATAAATAACTAAATTAGCTGAAAATGATCATCTGTACGGTGCATTTTGTTCCGTTTTTAAAACACAGAGCAGCATATTTGGTGGGTTCAAAGGATCGATACTGACATTAAAATAAAACAGAATGTTTTAATAAACCCTGGTGGCATCGAGTAAGGTTTTCCACTCATGAGTCTTTAGATCCAAGCCCCTGAAGTCGTCTAACCGGGACATTATTCCTGGATTTCTAATTGAATTTTCAACTGAAGTACAACTATGACAGTCAGATTTCAGGCACATAATCAGCTTTATTCTGTTCAAAAGCACCAATTGTGAACTTTTAAGTTTTTAAAATCTGATTTTGAGAAAACCAAACACTAAAATCTACCATTTCACTGAGCAAATCATATTTCCAAACAACATTAACAAAAACTTTGCCTCAGTAAAATACTCAGAAAGGCCACAGTTGAAATCACATTTCACTACTTCACAGTTTTTGCCACATTTTTGCTACAAACACACATTAATCAGTACTTTATTTGCAATTTGTTTTTCCCAGCCTTAATCTTTTATGTTTATAATCAACATTAATGTAGTTTTTGTTATTATTTGTAATGGCTTCGCTGAAAAATCTCCTTGTAAAATTGACTAACTAAGACTTTAAAACTTATCGAAACCTCTTCAATGCCAGAGGCGTCATTGTTCTGGGTGTCAACAGGCTGGGAGGGATGAGACATGAAGGTGAGCCAGAGAAACAAAAGTTAACAGTATGAATAAAAGGGATTGAGAGGGATGAAAATAGATGACAGTAAAGTGTGTCTTTCTTGAGAAGGGATGGATCATACATGGGAGGGACGGAAGATAACGGCGACATACGGATTCCACAGAAAAACGAGTCAAGATGATGACGATGTGTGCGAGTTTAATGAAGGTTTATCTGACTCACCCCACCCAACAGAGACTCTGAGATAAGGAACAAACACACAGTCATCCAGGTTATCGCTGACAGACATGCAGGTGAAGCTGCCAGTCCTGATTCACATCTCCTGCCGTGTTTATTTTAAATGTGCCACAGGGAGTTTTAAGTAGTTAGAACTTGTTTCACGCCGTTGCAGGTTCTGAGAAGGTGTCGCAGATGACTCAGTTGGAAAAAAAAGGGAGAGAAAAGTCCTACACAGACCATAAGTACACTTACAATATCCCTCTTTAGTGCTTTTATCTAATCAGCACAACAATTCTCTGCCTATGATCTCTGGAGGATATGAACAATCAACATCATTGTTCCTGACGTGTCACAGCAGCCTTCTTAACCCTCCTGTTGTCTTCATTTACAGGCACCAAATAATATTGTTTCCTTGTCTGAAAAAATCCAAAAATTCAGCAAAAAAAAATCCCCAAATTTCTGAAAATTTGCAAAACCTTCAGGAAGAAAATTCCAATAATTCTTTAAAAGTTTCCCTGAAAAGTTTTATTTTAAAAAATCCCCCAAATTTGGCAAGAAAATTTTTGTAAATATTTTCAAAAAATGAATAAAAATCCTCCCAAAAAAAATCCTGAAAATATTTAAAGTGATTCCATATATATCAGTAAAACTTCTAATATTTTCATAAGAACATTCACAAAAAAATCAACCAAAATCCAGCGAAATTCGCTGGATCTTGGTTGATTTTTTTTTTTTGTGAATGTTCTTAAGAAACATTTTTAACATTTCTTTTTTCCACCTAAAAATGTTCAAAAATTTCCCAAAAATGTTGAAAATGTGAACATCAGAAGTTTCAATGTGAAAATATGTTTTTTCCACATTTTCAAACTTTAAAATGGGTCAATTTTGACCCACAGGACGACACGAGGGTTAAACTTAACATCTATTTTTTCCTCCTAAGTATCCTTAAGGGGGGATTATTTGACAATATCACAGGTAGAATAATCTCTAAGGGCTTGTTTTTAGCTCTTAAATTAAGTTATATGATGTTTTCATCAAGTAAAGTTGTTTTTATGGCCGCAAAGTGACATAAAATGGAAATATTATTGTTGTTCATTCATTTTTCATGCACTTTTCCAACTTCACTTCAATATAATAGATATCTTTAAAGAGAGACAGATGTCAGTGGGTTCAAGAAGTTTGACACTTCTGCAGAATACTTGTTGTTTTCTCATTATTAGCTGTTATTTAAAGTCACGTGGAGACTTTTACTGATTTATGGTGGTGCTGAACGGTGTATTCCGTTGGTGATTTTCCAGGAAGTTTGGCACCAATCCTTTACATTGAAGGTGCCAAAAATAACCACAAGATTGTAGGTGACACTCCTCAGTTTCTTGTCAAGTCTCCACAAGATGTTTTTCATAACATTCGGACGCGAAATGAAACCACAGCTGCCTGGAAGGCTAGAAAATGCACCTAACAGTCTAAACGCTAAACTGGAAAATAGCCAGCAATAATTTGTACAAATAGGTAAAAACAAAGGAAGTAGAAACCTTTAACTCCTCTTACATTTAATGGGTACAAACTCCTGAGAGATAAAGCTGAAGAGGCACAAATTTAGCAATTATTGGTGTGTTTCTGAGTTTGTGTTGAGATGTAGAGAAGAGATCGAATCGCTCTGACTTTGCTTGAGGGGACAACAGCCAAAGCAAAATAATTGTGAAATTCCTTTTTATCTTTCTTGGTATTTTTGGCAATTATTCAGTCACAGGAAACTACAGCGAATAGCAAATGAGAGCATTTCTGGAGAATAATTGTGTGGAAACTGTGACAGGCAGCGATCAGTGCCAGAGCTGATGTGTTGATGTAACTCTTGCACTCTCTTGTGAAGGTATTTTCCACACCCTGCTGTTAGTGTTGCTGGGATACACGACTGACTGAGCATGTCGCCTTTTGTTTTGCTTGTTTTCTATAATGGTTTTATAAGTTTGGTTTTACAACGTGTTATTCAGATATTTGTTTATTTAAACATTGTAATTATACTAGTTATCTGATTAATCTGATGGATACTGTGTCTTGTTCTCTGGAAGTAATTTGTCATTTATCATCTTTCAAACTAATTTCCATGAAGTTATATCTAGAATAAATGTTCACATTGTTGAACTGAATGCAGTCATTAACATGCAGCATTATCTATATACTTATAAATCTTCTATATACTTAGAAATCTTCATATAAAAATGAGAGAGGAAAAAAAGTTGTGATAAAGAGTCCAACAGATTTTCATCTCACTGGTGTTGTATTTTAACCTTCTGAGCCTCTGCCAGAGTGTTTTTCTTCTCATTGAAGTCCTTCACCTCTATGGAAACAGCACAACAATGTTTATGAGCAGAGAGAAGTGAAAAGTGTCCTCTGTGCTGTAGGACAAAGGGAGGGTTTAATAAAATGTGAAAAAAAAGAAAAAAATAAAGTTGGGTTTATTTTACAAAAAATGTAAAAACCTAGAATTAAGTGCCCACGTGTGTGACAAGTACTGGGAAAATGAAAAATTTTTATTTGTTTCCATACTTTTCTATAATCTCTTATGTGTAAACACTGCCTGCAGTTCAGCCCAGTTTGTCAGAAATCTGATTTGTTTTCACAAGACTGTAAGTCACAGCAGAGTCACTAATGGCTTCACAGCGGCATCCAAAAATGCAGAATTTTTTCATTTTATTAGAAACTGGTTCCTGCAAAGTGTTTAATTTTGGCAAATTTTTGAATGAAACATGTCCTGTAACGTGATTTTGAGAAACTCTCATTGGAAAGTTAAATATCCGTCACTTCTTTTTGTTTTTCTAGTGTCTCGCTCTGATTAATGTTGTCATTTTAGTGATTACTAGCATTTATTTTATTTTATTTTATAGGAAGATAGCTTGTCTTTCAAACCTGCTGATGGGTTTTGGGGTTCATAAGGTTAGAGGCTGATTTTCAGCAACAGTTTTGTTTTTTTCATCAAAGATTTCCGTATCTGTTGCTTTATTTGTGCTCTTTTGCATGTTGTGAAGTGTTGCAGAAGGGGAACAGGTGAAGTCGAGTATTTTTTGAACACAAATTGCAGTTTAGTGCCATTAAAACCTGTCCCTCCCTTGCATCGACTTGTTGAGCTGTCGGACTGATCACTCAGACCTTGTTGGTCTCTTTTTCTCTCTGCAGTGATTCTCCAGGTCATCGCTCTGATCATCTACCCCGTCAAGTTCAACGACCTGATCTTCGAGGGCAACTACTTCTACACCTGGGCTTACGGCTTCGGCTGGGGCGCCACCATCCTCTCCCTGGGCTGCGCCATCCTCTTCTGCTGCCTGCCGCGTTACGAGGACGACCTCACCGGCAACGCCAAGGTCAAATACATCTATTCCTCCGCCTAAAGACCAAAAAAGGAACAAAACCTGCACACACCACCCAGTTACAGCCATTTCCACTTTTCACTCTGGAGCTGGATCTGCGCTGGCCGTTGAACATTCTCACACCGTCCCGATTCACCAAAGATCCACGATGGCTTAGTTCAGATAATTCGGGTTCAGCGATGGGAAGCTTCTCATCCGTCGTCCTGGGAGTGAAGCAGAGAGGGATTCTAGCTGGTGTGGACTGTGACTGGAGGTTGCTTTAAATGTACAAACCTCTATTTTAGATTAAGTCGGCATCTTCAGAAATGTGTTTTTACCATTTTTTTCCCACATATTTCTCAGTTTATCTGTATTTTTAAACCATCAATGCAAAGATCACCCAAGTGCGCTTAACTCAAAGGAGGTTGTTAGGTGTTAAAAAACAAACACAGCTTTCACCTGATTTATCTCCGAAAATCTCTGTAGATGAGAAATCTGAAATCTTTTTGCACAGGCTGGAAGATGAATCGTCATCATTTGGTTTTGTCCTGTGTTTTATAGTTAGTTTTTTTTTCAGTATGTTGTTGTGCATAAAGGGAGAAGGAAGCAAAGGTTTGGACTCAAGCTGAATGTAATCTATACATATATAGAAATGTACATGTAGTTTTAACGGTTGTGTTTGCACGTTTTTTATGCGTTTTCTTATCTGCTGTTTGTCTCCAGAGTTTTGTATTCTTGCTATTACCAAAGGGGGTGTTAGTGTGGGAGTTTGCTGTGCTGTCTTTGGACGTGTTGTGAACGCTATTAATAATACACTTCATGAGCAGACGTGTGGCGTGATGCTTGATGTGATACAGAGGAAGAAGAGGTGGAAGAGGGAAGCAATGTTAAGATGAATTTCCACTGAGTTTCATAGTTAAAACATACTCTTACTCAAAAATGTTCTTGACTACTCGGTTTTTCCATTTTCCAATTTGATCAAATGATTTTTTTTTTGCAATATTCCCCTAAAGAAAACAGTTATTTTAAAACCTGTAAATGAATATTGTGACATTTTCGAGATGGCCTTGTTTAATAAATGATGTCAAAAAATTTGGTTTAAAGGGAACAATTTAAATTTAGAAGTTAATTCTGTGTTCTGTGTGTTTAGACAGAAGGTTTACTCGTGTTTCAGTCGCAGAGGGACAACCAAGCATATATTTTCGAGGGTCTGATGATGCAAATTTGGCCAACCGTGTGCTGGTTTGTTGAGATACTGAGGCCAAGTTGTCCAATCTTCTGACCTGCTGTGTGTAAAACCTGTGCCTTAGCTTCTTCTTCTTCAGTGTTGCTGAAACCTCGAATGTTCAATCCAACTAGTCAGTCTGGTTTTGCTTACTCTGTTCATGCCCAAACAAGATCAAATAAGAGTTCTAAAGAGAATTACGATGATAAAAGAGACTTGACAGCTGATTTTCATTCCATAATCCAACTTCTGCTTTAATGACGTGACCTGGATTCTTTTAGGTTGTTAGCGCAGCAAATGTCTGCCTAAATAGCCTCCTGTGATTTTATCATTTTAACCAGTAATCTGTCCAGATTCAGGCAGTTTTACACTTGAAGACGCTACACTGCATGTCACGGAGATCGAGATGGAAACGTGCTTTTGCTTGTGGGAATGAGTCTCTGTTTTCAACGCCAGCATTTTAAATCATTACTGTACTATAGGGAATGTCTCATTGGAAATTCCAGCTGGTTTTCTGCTGTAGTATGAATTATTTTTTGTAGTCTGTGTATTTTTATGCAATAAACAGTTTCTTTTATTTGAAGAAGTTGCATTTTCTTGGGGGAAATTTGATTAAAAATGCAGCGGGCTTGTTTATGTCCAGGGTGTGAGGGAACATAAAGCCCAAGGAAATGTCAAATAAAGAGGATGAAGTTTGCTATGGTTAACTGGAAGTAAACATAAAAGCATCATTCACAAATCAAATCACATTGGTGTAAATCATTAATCAGGCCTAAAGTTCAGTTACAGTCTATATGCAAACAATGTTCCCGGTTGTGTTTATGCTCCCAGACGTTGCTAGCCGACACACCCGTACACACAAATACAAGAACTCTGAGGAACGCAGTTGATAAAAAAAACACAAAGATCCACAGATGTGTCATAAATTATGGCATGCAAACACCCAGAGAGCCACACCCAGAGACGAGGCGAGTGAGAATTAGACTTTGCTCAGCAAGTCCTGACAGCTCTGGTTTCTATGTGAAATGGTTGGAGAGACAAAGGAGTGTACAGGAGAAAAGAAGGGGGAGGGAAAGAGAGAGGAAATGACATGAGGGTGAGACATATGTTAAACGTAAGGGAAAGTGAACGAAGCAAGAAGAGAAAAAAAGGAAAAGGTCAAAGACTTACAGGGTCATTAACGTACCAGTGACAGGTTAACAGTATTAGAGCGTATCGACTGCTGACAGTATTCACCCCCGCTGAGCATGTTTTTCTTTCTGTCACTTTCCTTTGCATTAACCCTCCTGTTGTCTTCATTCATGAGCACCAAAAAATATTGTTTCCTTGTCTGAAAAAAAGTCCAAAAATTCTGCAAAAAAATTACCCAAATATCTGAAAATTTGCAAAACCTTCAGGAAGAAAATTCCAATAATTCTTTAGAAGTTTCCCTTAAAAGTTTTTTTTTTTTTTTTTTTTAATCCCCCAAATTTGGCAATAAAATTCCTGTACATATTTTCAAGAAATGAGTAAAAATCTTCCAAAAAAATCCTAAAAATATCTAAAGTGATTCTATTGATATATCATACATTTCTTTTTTTCCACCAAAAATGTTCAAAAATTTCCCAAAAATGTTGAAAATGTGGACATCAGAAGTTTCACTGTGAAAATATTTTTTCCCCACATTTTCAAACTTTAAAACGGGTCAGTTTTGACCCACAGGACGACACGAGCTGGAAGTAGTAAATATTTGACTTTTCTGATTTAGAAAAGGATTAAAACCAAATGTGATAAAGATGAGCAATGATTTAAAAAAGTCACTGAATAATTTTAATCTCATCCACTATCACTGACTGATAATTTATAGAGAAGTTCTAATGAAAGATAAAAGTACAGACCGCATGTTGGATCACATCATGGACACATTATCACCCCTCTTAGGGCTGTTAATATCTGCTTTGTTTGATAGGAAATAGCTCATCCACACAACATAGAATTCATTTTAAGAATAATACAACATAATTTTTACACATGACAGTGGTCTTGTTTTATACATAGTGAGAATAAATGCATAATTTCTGGCAAATAAGTACATTTATAAGTATCCTGTCAGTAATATTCACCTCAATAATCCTGACCTGTTTACCTCCTGTACATGGCAACACATGTTCCACTTTAAACAGTAAAAAAAATACATGATATCTGTGTTGATATATATGCTTCCTGATGGGTTTTTTTTTTTTTTACTGATACTGGATTGAAACCAAACTTTGAGGCCAACGGGGACAAACACAAGTGGGTCTGCAGGAGAGAAATAAATCAACCTGCAGGTGGCACTCAAGAGCCAATTGACTCCTGCAAATTAGCAGCAGAAGCAAACACAGCAACCAACCAGCAGAATGGCTGCATGTTGCTGGGAGTTGACACACACTGATGCACTGATGAGTGCTTCCTCCACAGAGTATCATGTATGCAGAGATGAGATGTGAGCAGGAGTGTTACAGTAGAAGAAAGAGCACTGAAAGCTTAGGCCTTAGTGCAAAGACTGTGTTCAATGTGTTGCTGAATACACTTGAAATGCAGTGCAAACGTTTAGGCTCTTTATTTGGTTAGATCCCATTTCCGTCACACTCCTCAACTCTGTAATCCTGTTCACTGAACTCAGGTTAAATATTTCGTTTAATCGTGTTTTATGAGTTCTGAAAATGTACAACTTTGCTTGACTGAAAATAGCTAAGTGAACATAACCCTCCTGTTGTCCTCATTTATGGGCACCAAAAAAATATTGTTTCCTTGTCTGAAAAAAATCCAAAAATTCAGCAAAAAATTCTCCAAATTTCTGAAAATTTGCAAAACCTTCAGGAAGAAAATTCCAATAATTCCTTAAAAGTTTTATTTAAAGGAAAAATTCCCCAAATTTGGCAAGAAAATTCTTGTAAATATTTTCAAAAAATTAATAAAAATCTATCAAAAAAATCCTAAAAATATCTAAAGTGATTCCATATATATCAGTAAAACTTCTGTTATTTTCTGTAAGAACATTCACATAAAAATCAACCAAAATCCAGTGAAATTTGCTGGATTTTGGTTGATTTTTTGTGAATGTTCTTAAGAAACATTTTTAGCATTTCTTTTTTTCCACCAAAAAATGTTCAAAGATTTCCCAAAAATGTTGAAAATGTGGACATCAGAAGTTTCACTGTGAAAATATTTTTTTTCCCCACATTTTCAAACTTAACTTTAAAACTGGTCAATTTTGACCCACAGGACAACTCGAGAGTTAATATATTAAATCTGAATCAGCGGTTTGGTGATTACACACGTCCTTTCTTTTTCGGTTCTTCATTTGACATATAAAACTTAAAGCTGCTGCTTTTTAAAACATTTTCAAACAAAGCCAATAACTGTTAAATTTAATTTTACACATACTGTAGGTTTTTTAGTAGCAATTGTGACTTAATTTAACACATTGTGTTGCATGGCACCAGTACATCGGTGTGTAGAATGGTCTGACCACCACATCATCTTTCCACTATAGGGGGGGAAAACTTTTATGGCTTGTTTGTCTTTCTTTAACCAATCACAATCATCCTGGGCTCAGGAAGCGGCGATGGCGTTGACTCAAAATAATGATGGGGAAATTGTTTTGGTGCAACATTTGCATACAGGAAGATGAGCAGTGCTATTGAAGTGGATAATTTGCTGAAAAATCCTACCATTGCGGTGCTATTAAACCATCAAAACCCCTCTGCAAAACTTGACATTTTCAGTGCGGTAGTCTGCTGCCCCAAGTTTTTAGCTTACTCTAGTAAAGATCGTTTTGAAAACAGTAACAGAGAGAGTGGAAAAGGATGCATCATCACATGTTTGAGTCAACGCTCAACAGGTAATTCTTTCAACAAGCCAAAATACCTGAAACTACAATGCCTCTAACTTTCTTTGTTCAGGTGAATTAGCTTGGAACATAAAATTCTTCTACATTTACCTTAACTGAACAGGTTGGTTCCAAATATCTGTTTCAAAGTCAACTCTCAGTATGCCTGTTGGATAAATTTTATGGAAAGAATTTTGAATTATTTTGTCTGATTGTAACCTTCACATCCTGGTCGTTGGCTTTTTATCCAAAAAAATTAAAAGAAAAATAATGGTATTAGTAGAACAAGGTCAGCCACCAGGGGTGACTGTGAAGTAGACTTTAGAAAGTCTTCCTTTGCACAGAATGCCTTACCTATTAAAGGTTGCACAAACTGGAATACTTTACCTACAGCTATCAGAGAAAGCTCCACTTTTGTCAGTTTTAAGAGACAGTGTAAGACATGGCTGATTGACAATCAAATGTGTGAATATTGAGGAATTCAGGCACTTTAAAAACAGACTCTTTAACTATATGCACTTTATGACAGGCTTTGCCTAGAAAGCACTTTTCTAAAATAGTAGCACTTTAGGGTCGGTTTAACCCAGTCAGTGTTAATTTGTTCTTGTCTTTGTTTAACTATATTGTTTTTTTATACATCTGTATCCCTGTGTGTTTTCCTTTTATGTGTGGGACAATGGATGGAAATTAGCCTTGTGCTAAATCCGGCGTATTGACTGCAACCTTGTGTAAACTATTATGAGATTGTATGTTCATTAAAATGCACTGTCCTGTCCAAATAAATAAAAATAATTTAAAAAAACTCATTATTTATTTGTTGATGAATTTTCAAAGTATTAATGTAGTGAAGTAAATGTAGAGCAAAATATTCAAGCAAATGACCTCAAAATAGCTCTTAAATACAGAACTTGAGTACATTACTAGCTCAGTGTTTGTGTTTCTACACTGAGACCACTAGAGGTCAGGCTTCATCAATATATATCTTCTACGATTCTTTCACCTTTTACCTGTTCTACCCACAGGTCTTCACTCCATCCAGGTCAGCTCAGAACCTCCACAGGTATCTTTTAAGTGGACACCCCCCCCCCCCCCAAAAAAAAAAGCACATGTATGACAACCGAACAATGTGAATCTGAAGTCAGCCTTCACCTACACCAAGCTGTGTCAAGTGATTTTTCTCAGTGGGGGTTGGTTTTGATCCGCCTCCGAGGTGCTTTCCACTGAGAAGAAGAGCCAGAAGAACATCGAGATGTTCCCCTTCACAGTTCTCCCCAGGGTTCTCCCCGCTGCTCTGACACCTCATACCGGGACGGGGCGCCGAGGCTTTTGGGGCTCTGATGGAACGATCTGGGTTCAGAAGTCACTGTGAGGGACTGGCCACACTGTCAGAACACAAGAGACGTATGACTCGGGAGGACGTATATAATGAGGCCTAAAGATGAGTGTAAAGCACCTGGATTACCAGCAGATAGACATATAAATCCAGACATGTTGAAGATCATCAGAAACCCTCAATTTCTGCTGCAGTGTACCTTCACTGTGCCAGAATAAGATCCCTTCTATTAAATACACATAAGACAGACTGTAAGAACTCATGATCTGTCTATTTCTGGGTTGTTTTGCTCGGATTGGATATCAGTGAGTGAAAAGGAGGCACAGGAAAGACTTGAGGAGGGTAGAAGAAGACGTGAAGGAGGTGTCTGAGTTCAAGCACAGGGAGATACAGTTTATATGTGGCCTTAACACAGCTACAAGGTCGCTGCAGGCTTTTAAACGCACACATGTGCAGTATGTAATGCACAATGAGCGCAGCAGCGTCACTTTCAGCCAGGAACAAAAGTTGACGTCGGGGTTTTTTTTTCTTTTTTTCTACAATGTGAAGGTTATTATCAGTCAAAGTCTCAGTGAGTCAGACTTCTCCTCTTGCATATTTCTGAACGGTGTTTCAACAATTGCTGCTTTCCTTACTAGAGAATGAGTAGACATCTGCAAACCCCCCCTAAGATGAGATGTTTTATTATATATTTAGTGGATTTTTAAACTGAAAATTGCAAAAGAAAAGCACAATTGGACCGTATAAACATCAGTCATCGCTGTCTGTTATTACAGGAGTGAAAATACTTGATTTTTAAAAGGCTGTTGTGCTGTTAAACATGAAAAAAAAGTTCTAAAATGTCTAAGTAGTACTGTGCTTTTAAGATGGCAACAATGGAGAAAGTATTCAACTCCTTTACCTCATTTAAAGTAGAAGTACTACACAGTTGATGTAAGTGTTACGTCTGCAATATGTTCTTGAATCTCAAGATAAAGGCCCATGAATATCTATTTAATGTTATTATTATAATTGCTGATGTATTAATATACATGCAGCATTTTCCTGTTGTAGTAGGAGACTGTGGAGCTAACTTTAGCTGCAATTAATACTTTATTGTCTTCTTTTTTAACAGTAAATCATGTTTTGTATGTTTTTTGAGCAATTTATAGAGTAAATATAGCTGTTAATTAAATAACTAGAAGTAAAATACAAGCACCTCACATCTGTACATAAGAATAGTACTTATCCTGGACTGTAACCTCAAGGTCTGTTGGTGTGTTTAGTGAATTCTGTATGTTACATTATACTTCATAGCTGTTTTTTGACTATTATATTAGTATTATGTGTACAGATCATTCTACTACTCTATGTGACCCTGCAAACAGCCCCACAGGGACAAAAACATAGTTGTTTTTTTTTTTTTTAAATCGGAACCGAATTCATTGCCTTAATTGTACTTATTCTTGTTCCAACACCAAAAATCTGAGTTTGGGGTCCTTTTTTCCAAAACACACCAGTTGCATTAGCTTGTCAGAGGGTGTTTTAATGTGGAAATGTGAAAATGTCAATACGTAAATTTGAGAAGAAAGTTTGCAAGAATGCAAGCACTTGTCTAAAGTGACAAATCTTTCCAGCAGTGTTACAGAACTTTAGTAGGTACTGTAGCGCTTCTAATGAGGGACACTTTATCGATACAAGGGACAGGCGTGGGCTTCCCGAAACAATCCAGAGGTGACTGTGTTTTCGCTGAACTCTTCTCGACATATCTGGCTGCATCATTTTCAGTAATCAGACAGATCTGGACAGCGGGGAGCTCATTCTGAACCACCTGGTGATTTGGAGCTGCACACTGGGCCTTTTGTCTCCTCTGGGGTTTTCCATGTGCTGACGACTGTGGCGCTTTCTTTTCACTGCTTCCACAGACGGCTAGTATTGATCACTCCAGCCGGTGACTCAGCCGGCATGTGACCCAGGAAGGGCAGCAATGAAAAATCTGGAAAATGAAGTCAGCTGCATCAGTGATAAGAGTCACATTAGCAGCATCCAAACAAGTCAAGATGGATTTTTTATTTTTTTTTAAAGTCCACAACTGTAGTTAGTCTTGATCATTTGTTCAATCAGTGAAGGTGATGTATTCCTTCATTTTGACATCAAATATGTGCTCAACCCTGTCAACCCTGTGACGCAAGCGTTTAGTCTAAAAGGTGAGGCCGGTTCAGTGAGCTCACCCCTCATGAATGCATGCCGTCAGGTCACTGCTAGAGTTTCATTTCCCTCCATGAGCAGGTAGGAGACTCAGCTGTGGTTTCCAATGTGTGGCCAGCACAACACAGAACTGAAAGTCTTTCCACGGGGAGGAGGAAAGAAAAGGGAAAGCAGGGAGTGGATGAGACAAGACAAAATGTTCTATCTTGATAACAATGCACCTGAAGCTGTGACCTAGTTGCAGTGTGGTAACCCCACCTTTTAGTATATTAGTATGTTGCTTTCTGGAAGTCATGTTAAATCTGCTTTTAGTTACTGAGATCTTTGCTGGATTACACTTGTAGTCTGACTGACGGTTCATTCCTGCCACTGAACGGTAAGATGATGAATTTATCAGCCACCATTCAATTGAAAAGCTATTTAATTGTCTAAAAAATGAATGAAAATTTTAACTTTTGCTGTTTTTTTCTCCATTTTATGTCATTACAAACTGAATACATACAATCTGAAGACATCAAATTGGACACTAGGAGCTTCTTGTAGACCTGTTTAACTTTTGCATTTTCAACTTTATGCAGCAAAATTAAGAATTATTCAGCATTAGCCAACAGATTGAGTGCTGAAAAAGTAATGATTTATTGTTTTTGTGCATACCTACCTGCAAATGAATGAGCTAATGAGTAAGATATGTCACTATGGAAACCATGTTTGTCCATTCATGCCTTTATCTCATCCATCATGACTAAACATGCAGCACTAGTAAGTCAGATGGGACAGTTGGAACAAAAGCGTTTTTCAGTTGCAGCTTCTGGATCGGTAGACCGCAGTGCAACAGTCGCCACACACTGGGGCTCAGTCGCTGATAATACGACTTGTTAACCGCCGTAACCCCCACAGGTGCACAGAAGTACATGTGATTTGACACTTTTAGTACCTCAACTTTGACGCCTACAGACGGGCTGGATGTTGGGTGATGGATGCTGTACGTTTTTAGTTGAGGTTTATTTTGGTGTGAAAACTAACTTCTCTATAAAGTCATATGTTTGTGCACAATTAGGAACATGTGGGTGGAAGAGATGATCTTTATTTTGCTTAAATTACTGCATTTTTTTAGTTGAATGGCCTTTATTTCTAATGAATTGTCCTGCATACGTGGTTAGAATATCTTTGTTTTTTTGGGAGGAGAACCTTTTTGTGTGCAAGATTTATAGCACAGAAGACAAAGAGAGAAGCTCTTTGGGTGCAATGTAAGCAAGAAGTTCCTGTTTTTACAAAAGTTTCAGCACTGCAGCTTTTTGTTTTGGTGTCATATGGGCGTGGGAGGGCAGTTCAGTGTGCATAGAAAGTGCAAAGAGCCTGCAACGCTGTCATCAAAGCAAAAAGCTACTTTACAGAATCTAAAATATAAAACATATTCTGATTAGTCTGACACTTTTTTATTGACAGCATAATTTCATATGTGTTCTTTCATAGTTTTGATGTGTTCAGTGTTGGATCTACAATGTAGAAAATAAATAAAAACCATTGAGTGAGAAGGTGTGGCCTAACTTTGGACTGTTATTATACGTGAAGTAAAAAAAGATGACTATTTACTGAAAAGGACAGAGGCAGAGACAGATTATTTGAAAGAATCTTGCACCGATTAGTCTTGCATAGTAACAGAAAGCCCATATTTGCATCCTATGTGTTCTTGAGAAAACATTTATTTATTTGGGGCTTTATGCGAGCTTCAAGACAACCTCGGCTTTGTGCTCATAGACACATCAACTGCTATATTTTGGGGTAAAAACTGCCTTGATTTCTGGTGAATTCACGTGGTTAGAAGTTTCTAAAACTTCTTCTTTATTTAGGAGAAGATTCTTTTTGTGGCAGATTTTATTTGTAGAGTTTTGTACGGGAGACAAACTTCTTTTTGTGCAATGCAAGCAAGAAGTTGTGTTCCCGTTTGACATGTTTCACCACTGCAGCTTTATTTTTGGTGTCTTATCAGTGTGTGTGGGCAGGACACTGATATGTATATAACCAAATTAAAAAAACTGTACCCACATGTGCATGAAAAAAAAACTAACTGATGCCAGAAAAATGAGCCATAGAAAGAGATTAGTTGAAGGAATTCTGCACCAGTGAGAAGAAAAGAAGCCACAACTGGTTCTGAAGTGTCATTCAACAGGGCCTCATCCAATCCCTCTGACCATGAGAGAAAATCTTTCTTTTTTGTGTGATTTAAGTAAGTTTCTAGATAACCCTTTGTCCATGTTCATTATATGATGATTAAAGGGACATATTTTTTGGTAAAATGTACTTGATTAATGATAAATTCTCCTGGTTGGATGGTTATAAAACTTATTTAAAAGAAGCTATATTCCTGTTTTACAAACTTTTAACCGCTGCAGTTTTATTTTTTACTAACTAATGCAAGATAAAATAGATGTAAGAAGAGATTAAATACACTTTTGGTGCCCTTAAGTAATACACCAAATCTTCCTGACTACCAGAAAATGTCATTATATGATAATAAAATTGCAATTTTTTATTTATATTTTTTGTAAAATCTACTTAATGATAAGTTCTCTTCATTTGATGGTCATGTAACTTATTTAAAATATGTTGACTACAGCTATATTTTTTGGTGTCCTCATAGTGTATGTGGACTGGGTATCTTTATTTTTGTGATTTAAATGTTTGAAGACAACCTCGGGTTCATTATATGGTAGTAAAATTGCCTAAATGTCTGATGAATTCTCCTTGTTGGACAGTTATAAAACATAACCCTCCTGTTGTCCTCATTTACAGGGACCAAAAAATATTGTTTCCTTGTCTGAAAAAAATCTCAAAATTCAGCAAAAAAATCTCCAAAATTTCAGAAATTTTGCAAAACCTTCAGGAAGAAAATTCCAATAATTCCTTAAAGGTTTCCCTTAAAAATTTTATTTAAAAAAAAAAAAATCCCCCCAAATTTGGAAAGAAAATTCTTGTAAATATTTTCAAGAAATGAGTAAAAATCTACCCCAAAAAATCCTAAAAATATCTAAAGCGATTACATATATATCAGTAAAACTTCTAATATTTTCTTTAAGAACATTCACATAAAAAAAGAAATGCTAAAAATGTTTCTTAAGAACATTCACAAAAAAATCAACCAAAATCCAGCGAATTTCACTGGATTTTGGTTGATTTTTTGTGAATGTTCTTAAAGAAAATATTAGAAGTTTTGCTGATATATATGTAATCACTTTAGATATTTTTAGGATTTTTTTGAAGATTTTTACTCATTTTTTGAAAATATTTACAAGAATTTTCTTGCCAAATTTGGGGAATTAAAAAAAAAATACTTCTAAGGGAAACTTTTAAGGAATTATTGGAATTTTCTTCCTGAAAGTTTTGCAAATTTTCAGAAATTTGGGTAATTTTTTTTGCGGATTTTTTTCAGACAAGGAAACAATATTTTTGGTGCCCGTACATGAGGACAACAGGAGGATTAAATGTGTGTGAAACTGAAAATTAACTGACTAATGCAACCCAACAAATGATACCCTGACAAGTAAACTGTACACCTTATCCACATTGCTGCTGAAGTGTCCGTGAGCAAGGCAGCAGGTCTGCTTCTCCTGATTTCCTGACAGCCACAGCATCATCATCATCATCATCATCATTGCAATAGTCATCCAGGCGTTTAAACACACAGATAAATGCACACATGCGGCCCAAAGTCTTTCGTTTTCCTGACTCATTTTCGCCAGGGCCGGGCTCATGGCGGGATAATGACTTATTTCTGAGGCTGTCTCATGAAATAGAGTATGACGCGACCTGTCTGTCTCCCCCAGTGACGCTCCTTTGTGCTCAGTAGGTGGGATGTGCTGTTCAGGATTGAGTCAGACAGACGGAGGGAAGGAAGGAGGGGGGGCCCCTGGCGGCCACAGCGGGAACTGCAGAGAGAGAGAGAGAGAGCGAGAGAGAGAGAGAGAGAGAGAGAGAGAGAGAGAGAGAGAGAGAGAGAGAGAGAGAGAGAGAGAGAGAGAGAGAGAGAGAGAGAGAGAGAGAGAGAGAGAGAGAGGAAAATGGGTGGACGGAAAGTCCCCGTGTGGAAATCCCCTTGACTTGGACTTTTTCCTTTTTTGAAAAACTATCGTTAGCGGACGCGTGTGCTCTGTTGAAAGGCTCCGCCAAAGCTGCGAGGGCTCCAAAATAGATCTGATACTGACGGAAAGAGAAGCTTGAATGGCGCCGAGGACCGCTGCGGTGAGGCTGAGTGAAGTGGCTGAGGAGGACTAGCCTGAGCATCCGGGAGGCTTTGTTATTACCCCCCTCCCCTCCTCCTCCGACATATTACACAGGTAAGACAGCAGTCCTCCCCGCTCCCCATGTGGACAGCTCGTTTCTCGGCTTTCTTTAGCCGCCGACGGGAGGAAGGCGACGGGCAACATCACGCTCGGGCCTTGAGTGAATGTATGGTCGTGTTTCTGGGGACACGGAGGAAGCTTGAAGCCTCGCTCACGACAGTGGCTTTGACAGCCATTGTTTACAAAGACGTCACCCCCCGAGCGGATAACGGGGCATTTAAGGGGCCGAGTGTGGCATCCGCGCGGCCGCACGGCGTCGATCCCCGCGCGGTGAGACGCGGTTGAACGCCACATTGTTTCAAAGGTAGTTGTCATTGGAATTACGTAAGCTTTTAACGTCAGCAAAGTCTCCTGTTGTTGTGTTTTTGTGTAGCCCCGGCCAGCCTCGAACCGCAGCGTCCGGCAGCTGTGCGTCCACGGTGCGTAAAGTCTGCCCCGCTGTGACACACACACACACACACACACACACACACACACACACGCAGTGAAACACACACACGGACACGCTAAAACACACCAGCGGTCCGTGTCAACACTGACATCCAGGTGTGTGTTGTCTGCCGCCTCATGTGACTGACTGACTAGCCCTTTAGCATGGCCTAGTCTGTTGTTGCACCTGCTGCTGTTTTGCGTAGTGGAGCCACAGAGGCCACAGCCAGCTCAGGATTCAGGTGTTTTGGTTTTTTTTTGTTTGTTTTTTGGAGGAGGAAACTGGATCAGCTGAGCGACTGGAGCCCTCAGAAGGCTGATGCGAGGATGTTGGTGGAAGTTTAAAAGTCAGCAAAAACTCCAGGCCTTCATGCTGACCACCACTTTCTACTTCCTGAGAGCTAAAAGTGTGTGCACAGTTTGGGTGGAATAGCCTTTTAAAGCTACTCTTTTTTGCAACACTGTTGGACCTTAGATGCTTTAAAGTAACTTTAGGTTGTGTTTTTTTGTTTAGGTGCGATGATGTGAAATTTTCCGATTGTGACCTTCCCAGCAGCTTGGGAATCCCTGGGTGGCATTCATGTAAAAGTTGGGAAAATACCAGTTTACTGTTAGAAGTCTTTGAGCTCAGGGATGCCGTGCTGGGGGGAAAAAGGACCAAAAAAAAAGACAGAATTAAAAGAACAAACAAGAACACAAAAGGGGTCTTTGTGTACTTTTATTCAGTTTGGCCTCAGTAGAATCTCCAGTGGAAAAGCACCACAGAGCCAGTGATCCTGCGTGCGACGGGGTGGTTTCCCGAACAAAACTGTAAATTAACCTGAGAATTAATAAGGAAGGGGAATCTCCGCTGAAAATTTCCCACCAGTCTTTTTGCTACTGTACTCTGCTGAGACATAACATCTAACGCTCTCCCCTCTTTTTCTCTCTCCATCCAGTTTCCACGTTGTTTGGTCATCGGCGGTTGGTGCCTCCTCCTCTCCTCCTCCTCGCTCCTCTTCCTCCCCTCCGTCCACCCGTCCGTCCACCATGTCGCAGGGTCAGAACTTCCTCCCCAAATTCCTGTTTGTGTCCAACCTGCTGAAGGCGGTGAAGATCCGTCAGCGAGTGCCCAATGACGTGGTGAAGCCGGCGACCAGCGGCGGCCTCATGCACCACCTGCGGGGGATGCACCGCTACACGCTGGAGATGATCGCCATGAACCACTTCCCCCAGGCCTTCAGGGAGGTGGTGCAGGCCGCCATCCTGGACCGAGCCATGCAGGCGTCGCTGGAGCAGGAGAAGAAGCTCAACTGGTGTCGGGAGCTGAAGAAGATGGTGCCGTTACGCACCAATGGTAAGACTACGTCGACGTTTAGCTCTGGAGAATGCTTTGGATGGAGGTTTATCAGGTTGGGATGCTTTGTGGAGAACGACTGAGCTGATCAACTTTTTCCTCCCTGGTTTTAGGAAGTGTAGCATTTTTCATTGTTCCCACAGAGGATGTGTTTTGCTTTTGTTTCATTTTCTGTGATGGAGAAGGTGCGATTTTTATGAGTCAGTGCTATTTGATATGTAAATTCGGAGATGTCATTACTCACAAGCGGGGTTACTGTAAATGACAACAATGAGGGACATGAGTTCCGCTTTTGCATTCGGCGGCAGCAGCCCCCTGGGTTTTACTGAGCGTCAGAGTTCAGAAAGCCCATTGCTAAGTCATGTTTTCTGTTACGTGGATGTTGTAAGACGGGAACATCCCAACGCAGGCAGACATTTAGAAATGGGCCTGATTACTTGTGATCAGAGCTCTGTACTGGGAAATTCTCTGGCGTCACACTCAGGACTGTTGTGTACTGTTGACGATGTTTCAGAGCCGACTGTTTCCACAGTTTTTTATTCACAACATTCGGGGTTTGCCCCCTCTTTTTCTGTGTAGGTGTTTCTAAGGAGCGTGAATGTCAGTGGATCTGAAAAAAAGGCACATACATTACACCTTAAGTTTCTCACCTTCCTGGCTGCCTGTGGTAGGTTTATGTCTCCAACTGTGTCTCGTTGTCTCTCGTGGCCTTTTCATGTGTATTACAGTAACTTAAACACATCTGGTGTGTACATTAGATCTATTTTAAGGTGAGGGAAGGAAAAAAAAACAATCTTTGAAGAGGGTCATCAGCTGTAGCGTTCACAACAGAAAGAGGAAGCGGAAATCAATCAGCGCTACAAGTTTGTCTCTAATTGTGTGAGTTTCCAAAGGAAATTGTTTCTGTTTTTCACGTGTGAAAATTCCTACACCTCATATCAGAACTTTAAGCAGTTACTGGATGGATGAGGAACTCGTGTGTGTTCCAGCGCTTGTTTTAGGTCAATAGTGAAACACTTTCCGAGGGTCCCTGCCAATTCTGAAGTCGGTAATGACTAAAGAAGTTACTGTTACTGTCATCAATACATGGTTCCTCTTCAGAAAGACCCCAGAATTGATGACAAGCTCTTCTGACTTCTGCTGCCAGTAAAACCTGCATGGAATTTCCTGGCTTGTGAAGATGATGTCATAAAGATGAGACGAGAATTTAGAGCCGGAGCATCTAACTCTGAAGGACCCAGAAGTGACTTTGAGCAGAGGACGGACAACAGACCCACACACACACACACACACACACACACACACACACACACACACACACACACACACACAGAAGACTGACTGACTGCTGCTGAGTCACTGGAGCTCAGCACACACACACACACACGCACACACACACACACACACAGAAAACATGAGGGAAGAAGAAGAAGTCCGTCAGTGAACATCCATATCAGAGATCTGTCATCTGGGACCTAAATCCACCCATTAGCCCCAAAATCTTTCTTCTCAGTTCGTCGTCTCTGTGAATCTAGCAAAGCTTCATTCCCAAAACCCGATTTAATCACAGCACAAGACTGAAAAAAATAGTCGTGACCGCCATAAAAACAAAACAGCCCCATAAACATTCAGTTAAAATATCAGGGTCACATCCTTTTTCCTGTTTCATAAAACTTTTCCAGCCAGTGAAGAAAGGCGTTATTAGGAGTCAGAGCGCCTTCTGTCTTAAATGTCTGGGATACATCCGAGGGTTTTTCCCAAACAGCATCCCATGTCTGTCATGTGTCCCCATCAGGCAGGATTTGTTCAGCTGCAGCACTGTGACTCCACATACACTGCTGCAGTGTTCTGCTTTAGAAGTACACATTTCAAGTTTCTCTTGTGTAATCCACATTACTTGGAATTAGTTGCTTCTGTTTTTTGGGGGGTTTTTTTGGTGCAGAAGCAAAAATATTCTTGTGTGGGACAGAGAGTGGGATGATGCAAACCTAGAGCCCCACTGGTGACACAGCTTTGCCAACTTTTGCTGTCACCTGGACAGCACCCAGATAAGCTCGAGTCTGGCCTAACTTGTTTTCAGGAAGTGTCTATATTTAGACTGGTGGGACCTGCCGGCTGTCTTTCATCTTTAGTCATCAGCCGGGCACCTCAATTCAGGGTCAAAAGTCTGTGTTTTGGTGCACAAGAGGAAGCGGCGGTGCATGTGGACATGTGTGCCTCTTCGTGTACGCTGCGTCTCCGTTGACAATGCCTTTTGTCACTGGAGAGCCGTGCATTTTATGTTTTTGTTGAGTGATGTAAGAGCACCGAAATGCAACAACAGCTCGCCAGTCTGAAATAGAAGTGGATGTTTTTCCCTCCGAACACGCTGGGATGTTCTTTCAGTTGAATGAAAACAACTGTATCTCACATTACGTTCATCCTGCACCACAGTTAATGTTATTCCGAGAAAGCTGATCACAACTTGGCCTATGGCACACATACCTCAAGGGAAAACACGCTTTAGAATCTTTGTTGTGAAGGCTAACCTTATCTCAGCTGGTTTTTCTTTGTTAAATTTACATTTCTTTCCTTGTGCTGAGGTGTAATTCTTGAAACATGAGCCGCTCATCCAACAATCTGAAAGTTTCGTTTTGATACAGAGGATTAATACAAATAAGGGCGTGTGTGTTTTTAGGTGCTTGAGCTACTTCCAGGTGAACGCTTGCGAATAGACGAGACAGACGAAACATACGTATCGCAGTACATTTTTGTATGTTTGTGCATGTGAGGGCACATGTTATCTGAGTGCTCATTAATCACAGCCTTCATCGGGTGTTGATAGCAGTCGTTAAAACGATAACATTCCAGCCTGTCCAAATCACGCCCTCGTGGAAAGTACAGGACCAGCTGAGAAGCATTGATGAGCTGGGATCATAGGGGAACACACACACACACACACACACACACACACACACACACACACACACACACACACACACACACACGCACACACGCACAAAAGGCAGAAGTTAGCGCAGGGAAATTCCTGTGTTTAGTGTGGCAACAGGGTTTTTCAGAGCCGCACACATTGACAAATACGGGCTCTACTGTTTCACAATGAGAAAAAGACCCAGAACTGCTGAAGGAGACTAAATAAAATTCCAGGATTTTTAAGCTACTCTTACACCAACACGTCTTCTGAGCCGCAATCTGTCTGGACAGTTAGTAGAATATAGACAGTAAATTGTTGCCGATTGTTTGCAGTTCTCTGTAGATTTAGATCATAAAGTTTTAAATTTTTCAAAAGTGGATTTCAGGTGATTTATGGGCCATTTTTCTCCAACCAGCTGGGTAAAGTCTGAGCTTTGTCTGAAGCCAGAGTGTCCTGTTAGACATATGAGGGTCATATAATAGTCCACAAACCAGATAGTGTGACAGCTGGCCCAACGGCCTGGAAATCCCCAGACTTTTGTTACGCTTCTGTGTGCACACGCAGCAATTGTCTGTTGTGCGCGCTGTGTGAACGTAGTATTTGCATTTACCCAGGCACTATTTTAGAACTTTGTGTGCAAAATTTACCAACCGTTGTACTGATAATGTTTTCTTCTTCCTCCTTCTCTGTGTGTCCGTACAGGAGACGGGAACTGTTTGCTCCACGCGGCCTCTCAGTACATGCTCGGTGTTCAGGACACGGACCTGGTGCTTCGGAAAGCTCTTCACGGGGTTCTGAAGGAGACGGACACCGGTGTGTTTAAAGCTCGCTTCCAGGCAGAGCTGCTCCAGTCCCAGGAGTTCACCCAGACCGGCCTCCGATACACCACCATGGTATGAAGATCTTTAAGTCTGTTTGGTTACTTTGCATTAAGATTACTTTAATCTGAGTTAAAAGATGCAAACCACATGCTAATGACTCAGTGAAATTAAAAGTTTCTGCTAATAAATATGTGTTTTTTGGATTGTACATCATTTCCCTCATTTTCCTGCCTTTAAACTACTTTTTTTGCATTGCTACTACACAAATGTAATCAATCTCACAAGTTTATATCCTGACTTTTTGTCCCTGTATGTGTGTGTGTGTGTGCGTGCTTTCCCAGAACTGGGAGGAAGAGTGGGAAAAGATAGTGAAGATGGCGTCTCCGGTCTCCAGTAGCAACGGCCTCCAGTTTGACTCATTGGAGGATATTCACATCTTCATCCTCTCCAACATCCTCCGCCGACCCATCATCGTCATTGCAGGTACATTTTTATCATCTCAAAGTACATTTAATTCCCCTCATTTCCCATCAAAGAGTCACTGGTCTTGTATCAACATGTCTCTCTGTGATGGAGAAGGTGAAGATATCTCCTTTAAAACATGCCTCAACATTTTGCTGTTGGTTGTTCTGAAGTCTTAGTAGTGTTTCATTTCAATGAAAGGCGTACTGTTTGTCCTAAACAGGAAATTACAGCGGATATTGTGAATCCTAAACTACACATAGGATGAATATGTACAAAAAATAGAATTTTAAAGATTTTGCAGCTCTGGAATTGCACTTTTAAGAGTCTAATCTAACATTTCTGGTGTAAATTTCACTCAGAAACATGTTAACAAGTGTTTGACCCTATTTAAGTTGCTCATCATGGTCAGTTCCTTCTTTAACTTAGTAGTAACTCTTACATTGTTGTTCTTTCAACAGACCAGGTGGTCAGGAGTATGAAATCTGGCTCCTCCATCTCTCCTCTGAATGTGGGTGGGATTTATCTGCCTTTACACTGGCCGCCTACAGAGTGCTACAAATACCCGATAGTGCTCGGCTACGACTCCCAGCACTTTGCACCCCTCATCACCATCAAAGACAGCGGTCCAGGTAGGAACCACAAAGAGACAGGTGTGACGTAGCTGACATGACAATGTTAGAAAGAAAAGAGGCCTGCTCAGGAGTTTGTGTAACGTCTTGATCTGAATTTGTCAGAGATCCGAGCGGTGCCGCTTATCAACCCGAGACGGGTGGGCTTTGAGGAGCTGAAGATTCACTTCCTGATGGAGAAGGAGCAGCAGCAGAAAGAGCGGCTTCTTAAAGATTACCTGCACCTGATTGAGATCCCCGTCATAGGGTTGGGCCACGACACCACACGGATTATGAAAGCTGCACGGTACTTACAGCCTTTAAGTTCCATCCTCTAACTGACCACAGCGTTGGTTGATGAACACAGATTTTATAGTTTAACTAATTTGAAACCTTTTCAGCACACAGTTGACAGTAGCTCTGTTAACTAAATTTAACTGAAAAGGTTTAAAATAAAAAAATAATGCAGTTAAGAACCACATTGTATGTCTCTGTGCTCAGGCTGGATGAGGGGAACCTTCCAGAAGACATGAACCTGATGGAGGACTACCTGCAGCTAGTCAACCACGAGTACCAGCGCTGGCAGGAGGACAAGGAGCAGGCGTGGGCCGCCCAGCCACAGCGCCCACCACCCTTCTCTGTCTCCCAGCTCTCTCTCATTGAGATCCGCTGTGCCACGCCACGATGCACCTTCTACGTCTCGGTGGACACACAGCCTCATTGCCATGAATGCTTTGAGAAGCGTCAGGCCACCACCGGCGGAGGAGCGAGAATAGAGGGGGTGGTTCAGACCAAGGGAGGAGGTGTACAAGGTGGGGTTGGAGTGATTGGGGGATCAGAGACTGAGGTGAGCTCCAGAGGAGCCCGAAGCAGCAGCCCCCCATGTTCCTCGTCTGGGAGAGGGGTGGTGTTATCCAGCCCCCGCTCAGCCCCACCCACCGCCCCCAGCCTCAGCCTATACAGTGAAACTCATGCCATGAAGTGCAAGACACCTGGCTGCCTCTTCACCCTCAGTGTGGAGCATGATGGACTTTGTGAGCGCTGCTTCAACTCCAGGCAGAACCACGGACCCCCTGGAGCTGGAACGGCTGCCACAGGACTCCCGGGCCCCAATGGGGGGCCCGTCGTTCCCCACCCGGCCCAGGGCTCCGGCTGGACCCAGTGGGGGGGCTGCGAGGCAGAGACAGAGCGATGCAGCATGTGCAGACAGGAGGCGTTCAGGATATTCAATGGTCTGTGTCCACCCTGCATGCAGAGACAGCAGGCTCCAGAGAGGGGAGAGCCTCAGCAGAGCAACCCAAGGACTGAGGCCTCATCTTCGGCTTGGAGCCAGGCCAGGGACACTGAGCGGCCGTGCCTCACCCTAACCCCCGGGCACACCTCAGCCTGGCAGGCCCCTCTGGCCAGGCCTTGTAAAAGATCTGGCTGCCAGTTCTTTGGGACACCAGAGAAATTGGGTTTCTGCACTATTTGCTATGTAGACTATCAAACCAACCACCGTAAGTCCTTAAACAAAGCTGGAAAACTTCTATCATATGACATGATTTTCAGATGTAGAAAATATCTTTTCAAAGCTGTGAAGTTATTTAAATGAACTTTTTTTTTCAGTTTATCTGTGTTGCAATGCTTTTTGGTTATCTGACACATTGCTTATGTTGGCTTCTGTTTGTTCCAGACCTGACTCCTCCTCCTGCACCGGTCCAGAGCCGGCATGGTTTGGAGACAGGCTTCCAGAATGCCTCACGGTGTCGTGGGCCTGGGTGTGGTGCAGTTGGCAAGGCAATGCTGGAGGGCTACTGCGATAAATGTTACGTCAAAGAGCAAAGCGCACGGCTAAACCAAGTGGCACATCGCACACCACACTCCCCTCCTCTGGTCATGGTGAGTGTTTGACACTCTTGCTGTACTTGTGTCTTTTGTCTTTGTTTTTCCATCATTTTTGCCACATATCTTCACTATTACAACATCCTGCTGCTCCACAGTTGCTAATTAACCATCCTCTTCTTTTTCTTTGCTCCTTTGCCCTTCTCTTTCTTCAATAAAAAGCGTGACCGAGCAGCCAAACCCAGATCTTCACAGCAATCCCAGACCCAGACCCAGACTCAGTGCCGACGTAGTGGCTGCAGCAACGTGTCCCCAGGTTGCACAGATCTCTGCCCAGAGTGCCACACGCGTGGTCAGGGCAGGGAGGCGGGTAGGCGGGCGCAGGCGCCCAAGGAGAAGTCGAAGCAGCGGTGCCGGACGCAGGGCTGCGACCACTACGCCAACCAAGAGAAACAGGGCTACTGCAACGAGTGTGACCACTTCAAACAGATTTACCGCGGCTGACCACATGCGCTCCACACAATGATGACACATCGCTAGCACGCTAGAGCCGCCGCCCTGCTGTGGGCTCCCCATGCCAGTCAATGCACCTCTGATACTAACTAACCAACTAACTAACTAGCTAGTGACTAACTAGTAACCTTATGGCCTGAAAATCAAACCCCCCATGTAGAATGTGAAGAGAGAGTGTGTGTACGTGGGGGGGCGGTGGGTGAGTGTGTGTGTGTTCACAGTAGACATGGCCTCCAGAATACCTCTTTGTGCAATTATTATCATCAGACGTGCCCTGTGCACTTACACGGTGAGAGGTTCGGCTACATGTCAGAGCAACTGACTTAACTCTTGTGTACAATATGTATTTAGAGGTACGTAGTGAATCGTGCCGGACAAAATGATTGTATGTTGACATAACAAGAAGCATCTGACATTGCTTTCTAGACCACAGCCAAGGATTTATACCCCCCGTCTGTCTGTCTGTCTTAACCCATCTGTGTATCTGTCTGCCTGTCTGTCTAGCATTTGCTCTGTCGAGTGAGGGATGCAGTAGTTGGGCGAGCCCAGCGACGAATCTGTGGAAGCAGTGAGCAGAAGTGAGCCGAACCAGGCCAAAGCGAAGCAAGTGAAGTGCTTGAAATGAAGTTGTTTAGCTTAGTTCCCCCAAAATTACTCATTTGTCCTCCCAGAACAGACAAAGATTTGCCAAAAGAGGCTCTTGCAATCAATATTGTAAAATGATCAAAAGTTAATTTTCTTCCATTAGTCAGTCAATAGGAGTGTTAGTTTATATTTTTAGGCAAATTAGTATTGTTACTTATCTGTTATATGAAGTTGTAAATTTCTTGGTATAAAAAGCAGGAACAAATCGTGTGTCCAAACAGTGCAAGACAGACAGGGCAGGCCCCTGCTAGTTTTGGTGCTACATGTACAGAAATACAAGCCTCTCCATTGTAGCCAACATGCTGCTGGTGTCACCGGGCAGAAGGCAGAGAACACAGCAGAGATGGGACTCATTCTCTTTCTATTCCTCCTTTCCTTCCTCTTATTTCCCCTTTTCTCCAAAACAGATCTGTTGCCTTGGACGTTGTTTTCCTGTTTACTAACCACTTAAGCACCTAGAAACGCATCGACACATGCGCACACATACCTGCACACACAAATGTAGTTTAGCCAGTCCTGTCAGACGGGGATTGCCGACTGTAGAGAGAACTGAGAAAATGAAGACGGGTGAAGTCTGGATAATTATCCACCTTACCACGGCACACACATATGCACACACGCACATGCAAACACAGCTCTGTGAGATTGTAACGCCCCACCCCGGCCTGAGGTGATGTGTAGGTAAACAAACCCATAAAGAAATGCATTCCTCTCTGCTCCACCCCACTGGATGTGCCAAGGCGACAATTTCAAAACGTCAGAGAGCAATCCCATTGCCTGCTTTGGCTAATCTCGTTTATCTGAATGTGTTTTGTGCTGCTGCTACAACAGCACAGTATTGGGGCTGATCCTCGATAAGTTTTGCCTTTAAGTAGTGATTGAAATTTTATGGACCAGAGGGGCCTGATCAGTGATTATGGATCAGTGCTCCCACCTATAAAATGCTTTTGTGAATATGGATATTAATCCATATTGTAGGACCTTCCAACCCGATGCCTCATCTCCAAACACACACACACACAACTCACGCATGTGTGCGTCTGGAATACACAAAAAAACTGACATTCCTGGTTTTTTTTGTTTGTTTTGTTTTTGAATTTTTAAATGTATTTTGATATATTTGGTTTTGTTTTCTGCCAAAAAGAAAAAAAAAAAAAACGACAAAAAAACGTGCCATCAATTGCCAAACAGTTGTTGTTACCTCCTTAAAAATGGCCAGCCTGGACCATTCTAACCTAACCAGAGGGCCGCAGACGGACATCTCCAGTTTTGTGCAAAGCTTAACAAGATCTCTCATGTTGAAAAATCCCCAAATGGACACCATCTCTATATGTGAGTGTCTGTTTCATCCAAGTGCAAAGAAACATTTATCTACAGTGATAACCTCAAGTGTGAAACATTTATCAGACCAACTGAAATGTGGACATCATGTGGAGCAGTGATTCCCCTCATACTTCTGCTGAACACCTCTGCTGTAGGCAGGTGTCCGTCTGTGGCTCTGGTTAGAGAAGCATAGACAAACAGGCTCTCGGTCTGCCTTTTCATTCAACTGTATCTAAAGCTGTGGGGCCAGCCCACATGTTGACGGCCTGTACGTAGATCTCTGTGTGCTTTAATCACCTCTAGACAAACCTTAATCAATTAAAGGCCAATTAGCGGTGGGCTCGTCGGGGTTTTCGGAGCTCCGGCTGAGTTCGACTGGGAGGAGATCACATAAGTTGCACATGACTTGTCTAAGCTGCTGAGGCATTTAGGAATGGTACTCCGACTTGCGTAGGGACATTCCAACAGTAGGAAGAGCATCGGCTTAGGAGCAGAAGGTGTAACAAAACATGCAAATGGTGTGGAAGTTTCTTTGTGTGACCTTTTCGACAATAGGGTATTGTATGAAAAAAGCCTGGTTTTATTTGTTAAGTATTTATTCATATCAAGATATCTGTATTGTGTGATTCAATAATTATTTATATGTCGTCCTGAAATGAATTATTTTTATTAAGAAATCTGAAATCTGACTGATGTGGTTCTTGGCTCTGCAGTTATTGTGTGTGTGCATGAGTGTGTGAGCTTAGATGTGGAAACATTTTGCGTTATTGTCACATAAGAGTTGAGTTTAGGCTTTTAGTTGTATTATGTAAGGTAGCGCAAGAGAATGAATATGCTAATAATTTCTGAAAGCAGTACAAATGTGTACTCACTATCACTGAATATATTTATGCAACACGTGTGCAGCCCTATCAGCACATGCACATACAATATGCTCGCATGTTCTCTGAGACTCAACATTGCACTCTCCTTACAGCACAGCCTCTATTTACTGAGCTGTGTGTTGCTTAATACTGTTTCTGCTGAAAAGCACTCACTCACTACTCTCAGCGAATCCATCTCCAGTGTAGGAAGTGCTGCAAAAGAAGCCGTCAGATAAGTGATCACGGAGGCCTGGTTTAGATGTGGCAGAGTGCACCATTTTCCCATATGTGTAACTGCGTTAGCTCTTTTTTTCTCTTCTTTCCGCCTCTGTTGTTCTTTTCTTTCTTTTGTCATCGTTACTGGTTTCCATACAAAAGAAAAGTTCAATTGATGAGGTTTTTCTTCGGTGCTTTTTTGTGACTATTCAGTTGTTTCCAGGTTATCGTTAGGGCATCTTGCAGTTTAAAAAAAGCAACAGAAAGGGAACCCCCACCCTCACCCGGGAGGAGTCGATCGTACGGTGGGAGGGGGGAGTTTGGAGTCAGAGGGGCAGATTTGGCAGTTGCAGGTGGGGAATTGGTTAAAAAAAAAGCTTTATATCACATGGCAGAGGTGACATTTAAGAAGTGTGTGACTGCAGGGTTGTGCGTAGGCCCCCTCATCTACCTACAGCCTCCACCACAGTTAGATAGGTAGGCTGATGTGGTTTCCTGGAAATACCCCAGCATGCAAACGCTTGTGTAACAGTTCATCTGCAGACTGTTTCACTTGAGCTGTGAGAGCGTCACTGCTGTGGGCTACTGAATCTGTCTATGCAGATATAAATAACTCTAAGAAGCACATATGCTAGTTAGATTTTTATGGGTTAAAAGCACTGTCAGGTAATTGAAATAAGTATGAAGACATTTGCAATCTACATACACATGATCTGTGGTCTACTGTTGTATGAGCTTCACATTGATTCCTAAAAATCTTTTTGAAAGTCTGCAAAGGAAATTACAAAAATCATAACTGGAAGAAAGATTATGTGTCTTGTAGGTGATGTTGTGTTTCACCCTTTGAACGTTTTGCACTTTATTTTTTGCTCCAGTCACATTTTTACTCACCGTGGGCTCATTTTGACTGCAATGTAAAGTTTTGCACCTGTATGGAAACAGCACAGCCAGAACTCACAAATGTATGTTGTACAGCATGCCATACATGATGAAAAATGAAAGTTGAGTTTCTTTTTTCCCCTTCCAAAACCTGAAACAAACTGGAATCAACATGTACTACATTTTTCCAAATTCCAACAGATTTTACCAGTTCTGAGAAGAAATGTTGGCTGTGCATACTATAGTTTTTTTATTGTGTGCATTTTTCTGCTCTGTGTAAACACATTCTGCAGTTCAGACCAAAAGTTTTAGAATTTTAGTCATTTAGCTTCGGTTGGCAGCAGTGGAACCACTCATGGCTTGTTTTCAATTGCACTGAGTATTTTCACTTTATCTTAAATATCTCATGTAAAAAAAAATCCCCAAATCCATCATTTGCACAAATCAAATTTAATTTAAAAGAAATAAATAAATTCATGGAGTTTTGTGGAAATAGCAGACAAGTATGAAAAAATAAAAAACAATTATATAATAATAATAATAATAATAATAATAATAATAATAATAATAATAATAATAATAATAATAATAATAATAATAATAATAATAATAATAATAATAATAATGTAGTCACCTTTTCCTCCCATTTTGGTAGTAAAAATGGTGCACACACTGATTCTAGGTTCAAATTAAATTTTTAAAATATATAATCAAATAAGTTCAACTTTAGTGTTTACTACGTCTATTGCTACATAAGCTGCTGTAACAATGTGAATTTCCCCTGACATGGGGAGAAATAAAGGACTTATCTTAATAATTTATGGCATCAGAACTGAGTCAAACTGCTCAAAATACATTTTTGAATTCTCTCTGCTGCTAGTCATGACTGTTCTGTTTCCACTGAGGTGCCCACAGTGACTAATAATGTGACAGGAGCTAAAAAAAAAAAATAAAACCTAGAAGTTTAAACATAACTTCTGCTACAAGACAAATAATCAGTTATTATATTACAACTTTTATAGCTTCCTTCACAGACATCTAGAAAGGCAGTGCAATCAGGAGTACATGTGGTTAGTCCCAGAAAACAGAATACAGCAGATTCAAATAAAATCAAATAATTGGAGTTCACACAAATAATCTTAATGCTGTTAGATAATTACATAGATTTGCTTTTGTGTGTTTTGGCATTATAGAGGAAATAAATATAAAAATCAGACTATAGAAATATTGTATAACAGGTAAAAGTCTTGCATACAAAGTTACATATATGTAAAAGTATGGGACAATGAGCAATATATGCTTAATGAATGTAATAATAATACGTTCATTAACCACCTCCCAGTTTGGGTTCGGGAGACGGACACCCTCTCTATTTTTTAAAACCAGGCTTAAAACCTTCCTTTCTGACAAATCTAATTATTTGAAACATCCTTAACTAAAGCAGAAGATGTCTTAAAGTAACAAGAACAACAAACTGAATGAAAAGTGATCAAAAATGAATCCAAAGATAATGCAGTAAATCAATACTTGTAAGCAACCAAACATTGCCATGCATGATATTATAGTGCTGATATGCAATATAGAATGCATTCTATCAGGAATATACTATATATCAATTAAAAAGTTGGCATAAATATATATATATATTATAAAATTTTAGTTTCTAATATTAAAAATTTCTGGCAAAAAATTAACTCTGAGACATGCTGTCATTGTATCATATGTCATTTCTATTGTAATGAAAACACAAGAACAATATGATTATAAACTAGAGATTTCAGGCTTTTATATGATGTAGAACATGTGATTGCCATGAGTGAAACTGCTACAATAGCTGGCAATTTTCAGTAAAAAAGAACCGAAAAATCAGTGGGGAAAAAAATCGCATTTCCGGGTAAAGTAAAAACAGTGTAAAAAATTATACTGGAAATTAGTTATTCTACTGTCAACATTCAAAGTCTCATTTAGGACATCATAAAGGTGGGCCACAACTGACTTCTTCTTCGACGTCCCTTTAGTCTGCCCCTAGTTCTGCTGCTGTAGGCCTAGGCTGCTCTCTGGATGCACTGAGCCCTTCTTTATCTACCTTTATATTTACTACATATTCTGTTACTGCATTGCATTCACTCTGTTTCTCCCTGTGTCCTTCCTCCGAGTGTCCCTGGTCCTGGAGATGGATGCTTCAGATGTGCGCTTTCTGTCCCACCAACTGGCCTAGTCTCCATCATGTCCACTGTGGGATGCTGCTGCTGACCTTCCTCCAGCCCACTGCTTCCAGCTGCCCATTTCCACCAGTCAACTCTGACTGATATGCTCATCTACACACTGTTTGAATCTTACTTACCGGCTGTATATGTAGTATATTTAACCCTTGTGTCGTCCTGCGGGTAAAAATTGACCCATTTTAAAGTTTGAAAATGTTGGAAAAAAATATATTTTCACATTGAGCTTCTGATGTCCACATTTTCAACATTTTTGGGAATTTTTCAACATTTTTTGGTGGGAAGAAAATGTTAAAAATGTTTCTTAAGAACATTCACAAAAAAATCAACCAAAATCCAGCAAATTTCACTGGATTTTGGTTGATTTTTATGTTAACGTTCTTAAAGAAAATATTAGAAGTTTTGCTGATATATATGTAATCACTTGAGATATTTTTAGGATTTTTTAAAAGATTTTTACTCATTTTTTGAAAATATTTACAAGAATTTTCTTGCCAAATTTGGGGGATTTTTTTAAAAATAAAACTTTCAAGGGAAACTTTTAAGGAATTATTGGAATTTTCTTCCTGAAGGTTCTGCAAATTTTCAGAAATTTGGGGAATTTTTTTGCTGAATTTTTGGACTTTTTTCAGACAAGGAAACAATATTTTTTGGTGCCTGTAAATGAAGACAACAGGAGGGTTAAATCCAGATGAGCCGGACTGTGTGTTTCAGCTGTCGACAGTAAAGCATGAATGAAAATGTCAGGTCTTAGATCACAGCACAACGTCTGCTCATGAATGAATTCTTCACACTCTGACTCACTGCCTCTTCTTCAGAAAACTGAAATGTCGCAAAAATCAAAAGTACAGCCGAGGCTCATTCGACAGGAAGTTATCTGTCATTGTGCAATAGGAAGAGGGTGTATCCATGGTTACCTTTGTCTGACCCTTTTGTAAGCTGCAGCATACATGACATACACCCTTCCACTGAACACTATCGCATAAACACACGACAACTAAACATCATTTTAGCTGTTTGAAACTCCCTTGAGTCGCTGTCTTTTTTGCCTTAAACATGAAGCAGCCTCCGTGTTAAGATTGTGGAGGGTCTAGGGCTGAAATTCACTAAACTCAATGTGTTCTAATTCATCATTTTTTTGGCCTTTAAAAGTGAATGAATGATGAATGAATGACCGCACAATGTAACAGAGCTGTAGTTATGTTTTTTTAACACATTATTACATGCATAAATGCTTACAGCGCGTGAGGATTTGTTCATAACTGGGTATAAATGTATTTTATTGTCCTTACATGTGATGATCTGCGTAGCTTCAAGGATGATTTTTGATCTGATGAACACCAGTTTGCGGGGAAATTCTTGTCTTAAATCAGGTTTGCTATTTTTGATTTCTTCTAGGCACATCTCATGGCCTTCTTTAGTGACTGGAGTTTCCTAACTGAAGTAGGTTTAGTAAGTGTATTTATTCATAAAAGCAACAATTAGATACATAAACCTTGTGTTAAGTTAATAAAATAATAGGAAAATACTTAATAATTCATGTCCATAAGCATACTTGCTGTATTATATAATAATAAAAATCATAAATCACCAATTTGAAGAGGAGTTAAATATCCTTATATTAGTTTATAAGTAGATTATAGTGCTTTATAAACCATTTATTCTTCATGTACCGTTTATAAATCTTAATTAGGCTATGTTAACTATTTTATCATGTGAAATGCTGCAAACCAACTGGCCTGTTAATGATGACTGCAGTTCTGAGAAAGCCGAGCAGCAATCGGCTGCTTGTTCTCCTTGTATCAACAATCCGAACTTGTGTGCTAAAAAATGTGCGTACATGTGGGAGAGCTCGACGATGACTCACTGGACTGCAAAGATAAGATGATAACAGAAGTGAAAGTGACTCGGGACAGCTCATCGGTGCCAACCACCGTGAACAGGACAGCAGGTGATCATTAACCCTGCAGCCTCTGGACTCCTTGCTTTGCTTCTCAAGGTGTAACACATTCATCTGCATCATACTCTCCTCTGCAGTAACAGTTTCTAACTTTTTAAAATCTTGTCACATCTACATATCCACTTCCACTTGCCATACAACTCTGCAGAAATATTAATTTTGACATGTATTTATTCAGCCTTTGGAACCCCACAGAGAATTTAACGGTGTAAAGATAATGGATGAATGGATGAAAAGATTTACTCGTGTTGAAATATTTAAACTGCACTTAGGGGTTGTTGACCACTAGGGGGCAGAAAATTGTGTCCTGTAGTTATGGATGCAGTACTTTGTGACACTTACTTGAGGAATGCTTTTCTATACATTTTTAGGGTCCGAGCACCGAATGGTGCGAAGACCCTATTGGAATGCAAGGAATTATTTATTATTAGGGTCCGAGCACCGAATGGTGCGAAGACCCTATTGGAATGCAAGGAATTATTTATTATTATTATTATTATTATTATTATTATTATTATTATTATTATTATTATTATTATTATTCTTTTCCGGACTTTTGAATTGCCTTTTTGGCGGCCTTATCATACCCCAAAACGCATCAAACGTGGCATGCTCATCAGGCCTCGCGAAAAATTTGATATTTTATGGGAGTTGCGCATGTGTGTGGCAAAATGGCTCCATAGCGCCCCCTGGAAAATTGAAAATTTGGTCATTAGGCCAACTTGCACGATGTTTCATGTACAGCTACAAAATTTTGTATGCATATTCAGCACATCAGGAAACCCAAAAAAGTCAATCATGACCACGCCCTAACACCAACAGGAAGTCGGCCATCTTGAATTAGCTGTAAATTTTTCAAAATTAATAACTCATCGGGGATAAGTCCGACAGACGTCAAATTTGGCCAATATATGCAAACACGCGACCTGATGAAAAAATATCAAAATGTTCATTTCATTTCAAAGGGCGTGGCCATGGCGACTCCCAAAAAAATGGATCCTTCGCCATGAAACAGGAAGTGGTGTCTAACTCAGCTGTACATGGTCCAATCTGCCTGAAATTTGACATGTGTGATCAATGTCCAGCCCTGACAATATCCATGTGGTTATATACATTCACAGTCATAGCGCCACCTTGTGGTAGCAGGAAATTAACATTTTTCACACTTTGATGTACTATTCTTAGCACGTTGATCAGATTCACCTCAAATGTGGTGACATAAGCCTGAACACATTGATGATGATTCCCAAAGAAATGGTGGCTCGTCATCAAAGGGCGTGTCTGTGGCGGCACGGCGAATTTCGATTTCTCGCCATGAAAATTGAATTATTAATATCTCAGCTGGAAATGATCCAATCTGGACCAAACTTGATGTGATGGACACCAGTCCAGTTCTGAACACATCCACATTCATAAATTTAGAAATACTCATAGCGCCACCTATTGGCAACAGGAAGAAATTGTCATTACATTTGCACGTGCCATTGCCTGATACTTTGACCCTATTGGAATGCAAGGAATTATTTATTATTATTATTATTATTATTATTATTATTATTATTATTATTATTATTATTATTATTATTATTATTATTATTATTATTATTATTATTATTCTTTTCCGGACTTTTGAATTGCCTTTTTGGCGGCCTTATCATACCCCAAAACGCATCAAACGTGGCATGCTCATCAGGCCTCGCGAAAAATTTGATATTTTATGGGAGTTGCACATGTGTTTGGCAAAATGGCTCCATAGCGCCACCTGGAAAATTTCAAACATTTACTACGGCCAGTACGTGTCACCTAGAATTATGAAACTTGGTAGGCATATGTAACTCGTCAAGACACACCAAAATGTAATTGACAGCCATGCCCAAAACCCAACAGGAAGTCGGCCATTTTGAATTATATGTCATACGTTTTGACGATTTTGGGTCATTTTTGTACATTTTCAAAAGCTATAAACTCACATAGGGTAACACCGAGAGAGCTGAAATTCGGCCAGGATGTAGTCCAGGCATGGGTGATCAAAAGTTATCAAAATGCTCACCTTAAGTCTGAGGGCGTGGCCATGGCGGCCTCGTGAATTTTGATGCTTCGCCATGAAACATCAACTGCTGTGTAACTGCCCTAAACATGCTCCAATCTGCCTCAAACTTTACATGTGTGATCAGAGTCCAGTCCTGATCACATCCATAGGCCGACATAAACTCTCGGTCGCAGCGCCACCTGGTGGTTGGAAGGAAATGCTCTATAACTAGCCTGGACATGGTCCGATCTGCCTGAAATTTTACGTGTGATCAGAGTCTGACCCTGATCACATCCATAGGCCAATATACACTCTCGGTCGCAGCGCCACCTGGTGGATGGACAGGAAAAGCTCTAGAAGTAGCCTGAATATGCTCCAATCTGCCTGAAATTTTGCACGTGTGATCAGAGTCCAGCCCTCATCGCATCCATAGGCCGACATGCACTCTCGGTCGCAGCGCCACCTGGTGGATGTGCGTGGATTCGCCGACCAGCAAGGATGCGAGGACCCGTCCAACGCTGCTTGCAGCTTTAGTTTACTTTTTGATCGCAACAACTTGTCAAGATATGGAAATGATTTTAATTTGATATTCATTTCCACGTGTAGTAATCCTGACACCACAGCATACAAACTAAACAGGAACTATTAAGGAAGAAGTTTCGGTTATCTCCCTGCCTTGTAAATG
This sequence comes from Amphiprion ocellaris, assembly GCF_022539595.1. Classification (NCBI taxonomy): domain Eukaryota; kingdom Metazoa; phylum Chordata; class Actinopteri; family Pomacentridae; genus Amphiprion; species Amphiprion ocellaris. The sequence continues at coordinate 4,360,045 of NC_072781.1, forward strand.
GAGAAAATTTATTTTTAAAAAATGCATAAAAGTTTTCTTGGTGCATGAACTGAGGCTGCTGACTGACCTTATATTGCACAATGTTCAATGTCTTTAAATATTTTCACAGTAAGGATTCATCTGTCGATCTATCTATACCTGAAACCTGATCCTCTGTATATAGTCTTCTACATGTTTGTTGTTGTTGTTTTTTTTTTTTTTAAGAATAAAGTCATCTGTATATAATGCTATGGGCAATTTTTGCACCGTTTTTTTCTTATTTATTCTTGCACTGCCTTTATACTCTTATACTTTCTCCTTTCCTAAGGAAGAAGTTTTGGTTATTTCCCCAGTTATGTTTGAAATGTAACATTACTTCTTCAGCTCAGTGCATCAGTGATCATATTGGTTTAGTGGTTGGAAGTCAATAAAACATTAGCGTCAGTCAAATTGAATGCGTCAGTGGATGGAAGTGGTGGTTGCCTTGTGCTGCTCTTCACTTGACTGCAGCTCCATGGCTCCATCTGCTGGACGGACAGAAGTGCAGCAGCTGATGGCAGCTTCTTTGACCTCACGCTGCTGTCAGACCCACAGATTAGGGTTTATTTCAGATATATATAATAGAAAATAGTAATTAAAAAATAAGCTGATGTTGTATTTTTGCAGCAGTGAGTTTTACAGGGTTAAGAGCAACCAGTCAAAGGTTATTACTGAGGATTTTAAACAAAAACATTCAGGCAAACAGTTAACATCATAGGGTGCCTGACATGTTTGGTTTTTTTCCGGGTCGATACAGATTTTTTTTGTAATCAAGGAGATCAATAACCAAGATTTGGAATGACTACACATTTGCAGAAAAAATAAAGTTTTTGAACAGCACATAAAGTTAAGTTAAAATTAAAATAATCACGAGTTGCAGCCTTTGCTTATTTATGTTTTACATGCTGAAGTTGTCCTTCAGTGTTTCACTGATCAGATTGTGCTGTGGGCAGGAACAAGATCAGAGGGAGGCAGCTGCAGCAGACCCAAAGTAGTTTCACATTCATTTATCTGATCAGATTTCAGGGGGCTTTTTTTTTTTTTTTTTTTTTTTTTTTAAGAAATGGGACCAATAATTGAAAACATGCTAAATATCAGATGGGATCATTGGTGTCACAGGACATCTGCAGACACAGGTCAAAGATTACAAGGAGTTTATTTAACGAATGAAACTAAAACCAACACAGAAAGGATAACTAAACCAAGGTGAAAACAAAAAGGGGAAACCAGACTAATTGTAGGAGAAAGGTTCTGGTTTCAAAGTCTGTGGTCTGGCAGAGAGCGGAAGAATGAAGAACCGGGCCTTCGTGGATTAAGGTGATTGAGAACAGGTGAATCAACCCCCACACCTGTGAGAGAGATGGATGGATGTATGGATGGATGGATGGATAGATGGATGGATGGATGGATGGATGGATGGATGGATAGATAGGTAGGGAGGTAGATGGACCATAGATAGATGGATGGATAGGTAGATCCTGCAGTGGGGAAATTTTCAGTGTGGCAGCAGCAGATAGGAAAAAAAGTAAAAAGAAAAGCAGCACTCAGTGCACAGATATAAATAGATGCTTTCTCCTTAGAGAAGAAATAGAAATGATTGTTAAAAAAAAAAAACCCTGTGAAATTGCACATATTGACTTATTTACATTTTATTGCAGTTACTTCATGGGTGATCTGAACTACTGGGAGCAGGCTTGATTGAACACAGTCTGACTGCTGCAGGAAGGAAGGACCTCCTTCAAACATCGTGGGTGAAGCAGTCTGTCCCTGAAGGAGCTGTCGGTGATGGTCCTGTTTCCTGCAGGGGGTGGGAGATGTCCTCCATGATAGACAACATCTTTGTCATCATCCTCCTGTCTACCACCAGCCCAGGACAGAGCTTGCTTTCTTAACCAGTTTCTTTAGTCTCTTCCTGTCTGCAGCCGTGATGCTGCTGCTCCAGCAGACCAGTCCATACAGGATGGCTGATACCACCACACAACCACAAAAGGTCCTCAGAATTGCTCCCTGCACCCCGAAGGACCTCAGTTTCCTGAGCAGGTGAAGTCTGTTCTGACCTTTCTTACACCGTGCGTTGGTGTTCTATCTCTAGACATGTTTGAATGTCTTTATCAATAAATGGTCAAACACATGTTGAGTGTCAGCTCAGCTCTTTGTTCCATACATGTAAATGTTCCTATGTGATTGGTGTCTTGCAGTCAGAGTGTAAAGAATTGAAGCTGTCAGAGGCTTTCTGTGGTGAAGAGGCTGCAGGACATCAGCTGCTCCAACAGGTGAAGCCTTTGTTCTTTGGCTCCAACCAGAAGCAGCAATAAATCAGCATGAGCTGCAGCTTATCCACCTCATAGAGTGTATAATAAAGAAACCAAGAGGTTTTAGTTGATAGCTGTCGCTAGCAGTGTGTTGTTCAGGTTGTGAGGAGAAGTAAAAAGCTTACAGCAGCTGGTATTCCCAGGTAGTCTCCCATCCAAATACTAACCAGGCCCAACCCTGCTTAGCTTTGCAGATCAGATGAGATTGGGTGTATTCAGTCTCAGAAACAAACCTCACATGATTCAGATCTCCACTCACACCTTTTATTTGTCGTTTGGTTGCGCCAGTACTAATTGATAGCATCATTTAAGCAAAGTTAGAGCAACATCTTGTAGGACAGGTGGTGTAGAGGTAAGTTTTTTGCCTCCCCGGTACCTTAGTACCTTTATTATCTTCACTTCCTTAATACTTTTGTGTACCATCATTTACGAAAACTAACAGCTACACCCAGTAGGAAGGATAGTGCAGTGGTAAGTTATCTGCCTCTCATCCAGGAGGTCCTTGGTTGGAATCCAGCTCAAGGCTCTTTTTACACTTTGGCTGCATGACAACCTCTTGCAACCATCATTACAACAAACTCCACCAGGGACCTTGTGTGACAGATAGCTCACACAGAGGGTGTGTGTCTGTCATGTGGACGGTCATGGTTCGAATCCCCGCTGGGAACCTTGTCGAGGATGATAGTGGAGTGGAGTGGAGTGTCACTGGACTGGACTGGATCCTGGAAAAAAGGAGATTTACCCATAAGCAAGGCACGAAGGCACGAAGGCACGAAGGCACGAAGGCACGAAGGCACGAAGGCACGAAGGCACGAAGGCACGAAGGCACGAAGGCACGAAGGCACGAAGGCACGAAGGCACGAAGGCACGAAGGCACGAAGGCACGAAGGCACGAAGGCACGAAGGCACGAAGGCACGAAGGCACGAAGGCACGAAGGCACGAAGGCACGAAGGCACGAAGGCACGAAGGCACGAAGGCACGAAGGCACGAAGGCACGAAGGCACGAAGGCACGAAGGCACGAAGGCACGAAGGCACGAAGGCACGAAGGCACGAAGGCACGAAGGCACGAAGGCACGAAGGCACGAAGGCACGAAGGCACGAAGGCAATTTTTGAAATGCAAATTTTGCCCAAATGTAAAAAAAAAGCTTGAGCAGGGTGGGGGATCAACCTGCACTCTCCAGGTTCCAAACCACCACCACTACCTCTGGACTACCAGTCCTACATACCCAAATACAGGCTTTTCTTCTATTCGTCAAGGCGGTGACATCAACACTGAAAGAAAAAAAAACAATCCACAAAATCAAAAAAAGAAGATAATCTACCTACAACTTTTAAAGAACACGCTAAAAAACACAATACTAAAAAGTCACACTCTTCTCCTCATCACTCATTTTTACATTTTAACACAATTTCAAAGCCACACAAATCACATTCTTCATGTCAAATCACTTCTCTTCACTACAAATGGGAGAGAACAGCAAACAAATAAAATACAACTTATGGCTTAAATATCTTCAAAATCTCTTTGCTATTCCTCTACATTCAAATTCCTCAACACCACTCAACAATCACCTGCAGGATCTCTTACTTCTTTCTTAGCTCTGACAAAACATCTTCAAGACTCTGAGAAGACAACTCATTTTCAACACATTTGCTGCTTCGTCTAAGTGTCCACACACATCTCCAGTCATCCACAGGCCTCACCACTGATCAGCTGCACAAACTTACATGTTAAACTTCTCCAAAGATAAAATACAGGCCCTTCTGTCTGATCACAACTTTTACTGGTGGCTCATATTTCAAGTTCATTTCCTTGCAAAGTCTTTATTTTGGATTAAAGTGGGATCTGTGACCAGGCAGATCACTTGTTTATTCTTAGCATTTGGATTTCACTGACATTCCTGTCATGTAGAAAAATAGAAATATCTTTGCATTGATTCAGCTAAACTAACTGCAGACACTGAGAGGCGTAAAGTTCAACAAATGCTGTTTTTATTTACTTCACTGGTGACATCAGTAGATGCTTGCAGTGAAACCACCACTGCAAATATTTATGCATTTAAGTATTACAACTGAAAACTCCCTACAAACGTCCACTTCTAACACCACAAACATTGTCCAGAGGAAATGATATTAGCTGAACATAAAAACATGTAAAACAGCTCTGATGCTTTCATCCTGAGCTCCACTCAAACATTTCACTGTGCAGCAGCTCAGCAGTTTGTTTAAGAAAAGCATTTAGGTTCAATCTGTGAAGCCCAAAACCCACCAGCTTTGAAAAATGACACCATTTACCAGAGTCACAAACTGTAAAAACAGAAGGAATTGTTGGATTTTCTATGTGAATGTGTCGCCTCTCTAGTTAACTCACCCGGTTACGTCTCCATCCTGACGCTGCTCTGCTGGACCGGAGCTTCTGGACCAGCCGGGTGGACCTTCCTTCACAGATCTTCCCGGTGGGAGTGATTCTGAGTCGGCCTTGGTTGACTGCAAACTCCTTAAAATGGACACATGAGAGGAAATCGTGGACAAATCGATACAACAGCTTGTTCGGTTTGTCCTGTTCTTAAATGGGTAGAAAACTGCTGAGAGCTCTCAGTTCAATTCAATTTTCAATTCAATTTTATTTATATAGCGCCAATTACAGTCAAATTGTCTCGAGACGCTTTACAGAACCCATATGCCTGACCCCCAGAGCAAGCCAAAAGGCGACAGTGGCAAGGAAAACACCCTTTTAACAGGGAAAAAAACCTCGAGCAGAACCCGGCTCTAATGTGGGGGGAACCATCTGCCTGCTGGCCGGGCGGGTTGAGAGGGACAGAAGAGGTAGAAAGGTAGAGATAGAGGGGTAGAGATAGAGATAGATAGAGGGGTAGAGATAGAGAGGTGGGGGGTGGGACACAAGGACCATAAAACACAGCCACACATCTGAAGCATCCAGCATCCAGCTCTGGGACCAGGGACACTCGGAGAAAGGACACAGAAAGAAACAGAGTGAATGTAATGCAATAATGGTATATGTAGTAAATACATAGGTAGTTAGAGAAGGGCTCAGTGCATCAAGAGAGGTTCCCCAGCAGTCTAGGCCTATAGCAGCATAACTAGGGGCAGAACTAAGGGACGTCAAGAGGGGAAGTCAGTTGTGCAAATGAAAACACAAGCATACCCCGTCAGGGTCCCCCAGTCAGCCCTAACTATAAGCTTTGTCGAAAAGGAAGGTTTTAAGCCTGGTCTTAAAAATAGAGAGGGTGTCCGCCTCCCGAACCCAAACTGGGAGCTGGTTCCACAGGAGAGGCGCCTGATAACTGAAGGCTCTGCCTCCCATTCTACTTTTAGAGATTCTAGGAACAACAAGTAAGCCTGCAGTCTGAGAGCGAAGAGTTCTGCTAGGATAATATGGTACTATCAGGTCTTTAAGATATGATGGAGATTGGTTGTTAAGAGCTTTATATGTCAGAAGAAGGATTTTGAATTCTATTCTAGATTTAACAGGAAGCCAATGAAGAGAATCCAATATAGGAGAAATATGATCTCTCTTGCTAACTCCCGTCAGTACTCTGGCTGCAGCATTTTGGATCAGCTGTAGATGTTTCAGAGAGCTATTGGGACAACCTGATAATAAGGAATTACAGTAGTCAAGCCTAGAAGTAACAAATGCATGGACTAGTTTTTCTGCATCACTCTGAGACAGGATGTTCCTGATTTTCACAATATTTCTCAGGTGGAAAAAGGAAGTCCTACAGATTTGTTTTATGTGCGAGTTAAAGGACATGTCCTGGTCAAAGATAACACCGAGGTTCCTCACAGTAGTACTGGAGGCCAATGTAATGCCATCCAGAGTAGCTATATGCTTTGAAAGCAATTCTCTAAGATGTTTGGGGCCAAATACAATGACTTCAGTCTTGTCTGAATTTAGTAGTAAGAAATTATAGGTCATCCAGGTCTTTATGTCCTTAAGACAATCTTGCAGTCTAGCTAGCTGATTAGTTTCATTTGGCTTCATAGATAAATACAATTGAGTGTCGTCAGCATAACAATGGAAATTAATACAGTGCTTCCTAATAATGTTGCCTAAGGGAAGCATGTATAATGTGAACAGTATTGGTCCTAAGACAGAACCCTGAGGAACTCCATGATTAACCCTAGTATGCTCAGAAGAGTCATTGTTGACATGCACAAACTGGAACCTGTCTGATAAGTAGGATTTAAACCAGTCCAGTGCTGTCCCTTTAATGCCAATAGAATTGTTCTAGTCGCTGTAGATAAAAGTTTGTGGTTCGATTGTATCGAATGCTGCACTAAGGGTCCAATAAAATAAGTATAGAGACATTCCCATTATCTGACGCTATGAGAAGGTCATTAGTAACTTTCACCAGAGCTGTTTCTGGTGCTATGATGCACTCTTAAGCCTGACTGAAACTCTTCAAACAAGCTATTCCTTGTAAATGTTCACATAATTGATTTGCAACTGTTCTTTCCAGAATTTTGGAGAGAAATGGGAGGTTGGAAACTGGTCTATAGTTTGGGCTAAAAACATCTGGGATCTAGAGTGTGGCTTTTTAAGTAAAGGTTTGATTACAGCAACCTTAAAAGCCTGTGGTACATAACCTGTTACTAGAGAGAGATTAATCAGATCTATACATTGAGGAATCAGCTCTGACAGAGTGTTGCTCTGACTCCATGTGTGACATGAGGGCTGGGAGTGAACAGAGCTGCTGCTGCTCAGCTGCAGCTTCTTATTAGCACAACAACAGACGCTGCGTTCACTACGTCTGTGGGTGTGGAGCTGATTAGAGGATCTTCACCACTGACCTGAGCTGCTGCCACACGGTGAGACGTCCAACAGAGTCACTGAGCAGCTGATGATGAAGAAGATGAAGGCTTCAGGAGGAGGTGGAGGAGGAGAAGCTGCAGGGCCGACATGAGACACTGAAGAGACAAACCAGAAATGATTCACACACTAGACATGAAGAAAAGAAAACATCAGAGAGTGAAAAATACAAGAATGAGTCCTGAACATCACAGGCGTAACCCGTAGAGCTACATGACCACACATGTTCTGGTCTTGAAAACGTGTATTAATCCAATAGAAAGTCTAGGGGTAGGGTTAGGGTTGGAGAGGAAGGTCCTTACAGTTGTAATGAAAAAAATAGGGTAATTAATATTACACATAAATATTTTTAATGTTAATACTAAGCAGCCGAATATTCTGAGAAATTAATCCGTGGTTTTTCCTTCAGCCGTTGTAGATCTAGATAACCTAAAGGTACAGTGCAACCACAACGGCTGAAGGAAAAACCCCAACTTTATTCTAAGAATTTTTTGGCTAGTGTGACTTAATATTAAATTATGAAAAAATGTATAATTTTATATCCATGTTTTTGGTACATTGCTACTGTCAGGACCTTCCTCTGTAACCCGAACCCTACCCCTAGACTTTCTATTGGATTGATACACCTTTGCTGACAGCTAACATGTGTGATCATATAGCTCTGCGGGTTAAGCCACTGACGCATGTAGTTGGTCCTCAACGCTTGAGGCCCTGGTTCAATTCCTGCTCGCAACCCTGTGCTATATTAGTTGTTCTCATTCTTATTTCTACCCCATTGTCTGGCTGTCTCTCACTACGCCTATCCATCAATTAACTGCAAAAGACTACAACACTTATTTACAAATTTCCTGTTTATTTATTAAATACAATTCTTTAATTTCTTACATCTTTTTTCCCCCCATACTTTATAAAAGTTTAATTGTCTTAACTTTTTCCCATTTATTTAATTGCTTCTTTTTTATGTATTTTCTTTCTTTAATCTTCTTCTTCTTTCTAGAATTTAACACCAACCTTCAATTTTGGGTCATTTTTAGACATTTTGAAAAGCTATCAACTCAAACAGGGTAACACCGACAGATATGAAATTCAGCCAGGATGTACTCCAGGCATGGGTGATCAAAAGTTATCAAAATGCTCCACAAAAGTCTGAGGGCGTGGCCATGGCAGGCTCCCAAACGTTGATGCTTCGACATGACACATCAACTGCTGTGTAACTGCCCTAAACATACTCTAATCTGCCTCAAACTTTACATGTATGATCAGAGTCCCGCCCTGATGACATTCACATGCTGAAATACAGCCACAGTCATAACGCCACCTGGTGGATAGAAGGAAAAGCTCTATAACTAGCCTGGACATGGTCCGATCTGCCTGAAATGTTATGTGTGTCATCAGAGTGCGGACGTGATCACATCCATAGGCCAATATACACTCTCGGTCGCAGCGCCACCTGGTGGACGTGCGTGGATTCGACGACGAGCATGGATGCGAGGACCCGTCCAACGCTGCTTGCAGCTTTAATATTTTATTTTATTTTCAACTAAATAAAAATAAAAAAACTTGTCAATTGTTCTTACATTTGTCTTCACACAAAGCAGGCCTTTGACACTTAAATTAATAGACTAAATGAAGCTTGGTCATAAATTACAGATATATGAATTTGATCAAGTACATTAATTCTCTGCACAGGCACATTAATTCTGTTTTTGACACATTTAGATGAGTTTCCAGAAAGTACTGACGCATATTTAGCTACACTTAGCTTAATTTAAAAACAATACTTCACCATCATTTTAAATGCTGCAGTCCAATTTAGTGCTTTCAAATGCTGCCATCAGTTATGCCGAAAACTACAAAAAGGACTACAACTCCCAGCATCTGCCTGAGTTTACGGAAATGTAAGCCGTTGGCAGATAGATGCTTCGTTTTGGTGTCCTAAGTACGCCGGCAGTACGTAAAGGAGGGGCGGTTACTGTAATTATATGATGGAAAACCGGAGCACCGCCTTCAGAACACCCTGTTATTAAAACAAACAACACCTCCTTAAGCGAGTCGGTAACCGTTACGACGCGCTGGATATGATGGCTGTTATGCTGTTGTGTGTAGCTTAGCACGTTTAGTTGGTAACAAAGTGTGATTTAACGAAGCTTTTACATCAATGAAACCGTTGGACTCGGATGAAGAGGATTCGGAGCAGCTGGAGGCGAAACAGAGGGAGCTGCGGCGTAAGTTAGCATTTAGCCGGCTGCGTTTGCTAATGAGCACTTCAAGATACCGGCGTTAAATGGGTATTTATCTGACAAATAACTTTAAGCTGAATTAAGTATAGCGGTGTGTCTTTAAAAAGGCTAGTTCACGGAATGTTATTAGAACTACAGCTGAAGATTGAAGTCACTGACACTGCTGTTGTTAAAGGAATTGGTGAGTTAAAGGGGACATCACTGCCACCTGTTGCTGACTGATTTTCTGTTCAAAAAGCATCGTGGTTAGTGTTAAATAAGGCTAAGAAAACAGACAGAAACTGTTTCAGATAGCCAGCACTATTTCTGAATTATGGACAGACATCCAAAAATATTTGCAACTTGATAGTAAACCTGATTATGATTTAGAACTCCTGTGCATTGAGATAATCTGGCTATATTTGGCCAAAACTGCTGAAGTAAAACTAATGTTGAAAGGACCTTTTTATAGCCTGTATTTAAACTTTTCATAAAGTATGACCCAACTTACTCAATTAAATGGATGGTAGCCATCATTAATTAATTCTGATAATTAGGGATGAACAATTAATTGAATCTAAATCGTCACAAATCATCAAAGACTGCCATTTACTATGTAGAAGATGCAGCTATTCAATAATGAGTCCAATACTGTGTTTCAGTTTGATTTATTTCAAGCAGACTGAAACTTTTAGGGGTTGTCAAACTTGCCCATTGATCAGAATAATTGCATAATTATAAATACACGCCTAGTACTTAAATGTAGTTTAAAAATGCTTGTTTAATCTATAAGTCTGTGAATGGGATGACCCCACTGCCCCTGGGGGGATTTTATCAAAAGAAAAATGGTATTAGTAGTGTAAGGTCAGCCACCAGGGGTGACTGTGAAGTAAAATGTAGAAAGTCCTCCTTTGTACAGAATGCATTAAAGGTATTAAGCCTATTAAAGGTTGTACAAACTGGAATACTTTACCTATAGCTACCAGAGAAAGCTCCACTTTTGTCAGTTTTAAGAGACAGTATAAGACCTGGCTGACTGATAATCAAACGTGTGAACATCGAGGAATTCAGGCACTTTAAGAACAGACTCTTTAACTATATGCACTTTATGACAGGCTCTGCCTAGAAAGCACTTTTCTAAAATAGTAGCACTTTAGGGTAGGTTTAACCCAGTCAGTGTTAATATGTCGTGGTCTTTGTTTTACTATATTGTTTTTTATACGTCTGTATCCCTGTGTGTTTTCTTTTATGTGTGGGACAACAGATGGAAATTAGCCTTGTGCTAAATCTGGCGTATTGACTGCAACCTTGTGTAAACTATTATGAGATTGTATTTTCATTAATATGTACTGTAACGTTCAAATAAATAAATAGATAAATATAAAGATAAAATCAATATATACTACAAGATTCATGGATGCACATTGTGGTTCAATTTACATAAACTCATGGTAGTACATCATGGTACCTTCTCTGGTAAAGATCCATCACAGGTTCTAAATCAGATAGTTTTTTCTGTCAGAAAAATTGCAATTAGATATTTTCCCCAAATGATTTAGCCTTACTATGAATTATCCTGTGATTTTCATAGTGTCACATATCAAAATATTTTCTAGTTTGTGTCATTACAGGGCCAAATTTGGATCTAAGACAAAGGTGGTGAAACACTGTTGGTTTACTTGTTATGGTTATGTGAATTCTTTAGCTCATTTGACCGTGCTTGAATGAATGAAGTAATACCGCAACTAATTAATTTTCTGTGTTGATTATTGGTAGACTGTTTTCGTTATTCACTGATTTGTTGTTTGTCTATAAATGTCAAAAAATTGTGAAACAAGCCGATGACAATTCCCAAAATTCAAAGTATCTGGCAATGTAAGCCTAAAAACTAGAAGATATTTAATTTAGGAAACCAGAAAATAAACAAATTTAAAGAACTGAACTCAAAAGTAATTCAAAATGATTAATCAATTATCTAAATAGTCGGTATAATATTAATTTTGGTTTGAAAACTTGGTGATTCATTGATCGTGTGTGGAAAAGTGTCTGTAATTACATCCCAGTTATTTCATTAATGGATCTATCTGCTGCTTGGGTGATGGAAGTGCAAGTGTTTGCATCACTTCAGTAGTCCTCTTTAATATAGAAGTTAAAGTGAGTTCTGCACAGACACCAGCTGAACTGCCAAGGGGAACAGAAATAATATACTGTATGAGACCGGAGTCTGTATGTGCATATTGATTTCAGAGCGAGCCAACCAGAGCCTCCAGCAGCTGAGCGGTGCTCTGGAGCAGCTGAATCCTGATGGAAAGGAGGTGGAAGGGGTCAGAGGAGGTGATGGCAACCTCTTCACCACTCTGTCCGAAGAGGACAAAGCTGCATGGAGCCACAAGACGCACAGTGAAGCAGGTGATTGGTTGTGACGTGGCTGCCAGACAGAGACACCACCTGGAGATTTACCTGCTCATGTTGACAGACGGTACACAAAGCTATAATAAAATGCTTTTTTCTATGTTTTTTGGAAATGTAGTTAATCAACTGAAGAGTCTTCTACTGAAGCAGTGCCGAGAAATCCCCCCTCCTCTCTCTCCCGCAGAGAAACGGTCTCCATCCAAGGTAGAATGAGCAGCTTTAAATGCATTAGAATTATTACAAAATTATCTGTAAGGCTGACATATATTCTCCACACTAAAATGTGATAAATTAGCCATGCTTTTTCTTGATATTAAGTCTACTTTCTCTTGTTAGAGAGTGCAGCAAGAGAGCAGGTCCAGTTTACCTGCCTTTCAGGATTTGGTCCCAATGATTCACAACCAGTCGGAGTACATCCAACACCTGGAAGCAGAGGTCAAATTCTGCAAGGTCAGTGCGCCAATGTACAGGCTCCTTTTTCAGTAGTGTCTGAATGTGGGTACGTCTTTATTTGTTTCTCTTTTTGTGTGGCTTCAGGAAGAGCTGCAGGGGATGAAACAGCGGATCAGAGTGGTGGTGGTGGAAAATGAGAAGCTGCATTCAGAGCTCAAATCCAAAGCTGTGGATGAATCTTTAAGAGATTACACGATCCGAAACTCCATGGTAATGCTCTGTTATGGCCGTCTATATTTATGAGGGCATGTACCATAAAACCAGTGATATGTGAAGTAAATAACACTGATCATTTTATTATGATGAAATGCTCTGCTGGGACATCTTGGGTCTTGGCATTCATGTGGATGTTCCTTTGACACGTACCACTCGCCTTGCGCAAAGGAACCTACTCAAGATTACACAGGTGGTTTTAATGTTGTGACTGAAGTTGCCTCTGTCCTTTACCTTGCTGTGCATAAATTCAGGAAGGGTGTAGAAGAGAAAATGCACATACGACTTAGGTTTATTATGAGACATAAGCTGAGTTATTTCAGTTTAACAGTCTGGTGGAAACGATGATCTGTCACAATGTTCTCCTCAGGTGAATGAGAGTATGGTCCACAGCCACATAGCCTCCAATACAGACCACAGTGTGCTGCAGAGAGCAGAACACAACACTTGGAAAAATGAGCTGGTAGGTGTGATAGATCTGTTATTTCTTCTCTTCTAGTTACTGTTTAGTTCTCCTTCATCTCTGTCCCTGATGGGTCTCAACAGTCTTAGTGCTTGTCTGATTGTTTTGTTGTGTTAAAAAATATCAAAAAAGTTCACAAATTAGTTTAGTTTAAACTGAGATATATGGTTCTAGATTGTATTTTTAACTTGTTTTTATGCATTTTAACTCAGTGATCAAAACAGGAATCAGTACATCATTATCAGTACAGCGGCAATCAAAAATTGTGGCAAAACCATAATTTGATCCCATGATTGTTAGTATTATTTACTGATGCATTTTGTTCCAGAGTTACATTCAAATGTTTGTTTTCAACAGGAACAATTGAAAGTGATCTACCAGACCCAGATTGAAAGCTTGGAGGCTGAGGTCGTCTCTCTCAGGTCTGTGTAATAGTTCCGTCAGTGATGATGGCTTTAAATGAACAATACTCACCTTCTTTCCTGACTGTTTTCTCTCTTTCTTTCTCCTCATCATACTTCTCATGCTTTTCACTTCTGTCATAAGGAAGGATCTGTCGGTCAGTCAGAAGGAGTGTGAGGAGGTGAAGGTTCGCCTGAGACACAGAGAGAAACAGGCTGCAGATGCACTGAGGGCTGACGGAGCTCCCCGTGTGGCCGGATTGTGTCTGAAGTGTGCACAGCACGAAGCTGTGTTGGCTGGGACTCACACAAATCTGCATGTCCAGGCTGTTGACAGGCTCACAAAGTCAGTGGTAACACATACAAACACAACATAAATTATTCAGTTTGGTCCCAAATTAACAACAGAATAGTAGCTCTTTATATTATAGGCTTAAATTTTTGATGACCTAATTGTATGTTGTATATTTTTTTGTATATATGTCGCAATTATGTCTTCTGATTGGTCATTTTTCTCTGATGATTACATTTAATAGTTATTCTATGTGCATAGCAAAAAAAAAAAAATGTCCGAAAAATGACGCCCTTGTTTGTTTTTTTAACCCTGATCATTGATTATCTTATCTGTTGATCTTTCAGAGAGCGTGATGAGTTACTGGTGGCCCTGCGTGCTGTGAGAACAAGTCAGCAAGAGGCTCAACAGAGGGAGTGGTCAGCCTGTCTCCAGGTCAAACAGGCTGTGGAGATGGCAGAAGAAGCAAATCTGCATAAAACCAGGGTTGGAGAAACTTATATACACACCTTTGTAGCTGTTTTTGACTTAAACAGATCATTCATTCAGTTTAAGGATTGCTCCCGAGTTTTTTTCTCAGCTGGTTATCTTTGGTGACCCCGTTGTGCTCGTTTCTATGCATGCAGGTGGAAGTGCAGTGTGAGCAGTTATCCAGGGAGCTGGCTCGGCAGAGGGAACAGCTAGACCGAGAAGCTCTCGCTATGCACGAGAGACTAGCTGAAGCCAGAGAAGAGGGCCGGGCCGAGTCTCGGAAACAAAAGGAGGAGCTAGCACATACAGTAAATCTTACTTGTTCACTTTTTGGATGTACAGAGAACTCAGAAATGATAGTACAGTACAGTTTACGTAGACATCTCCAACCATCCTCCATTCTGAACTATTAAATAGTTAAATTTGTTTGTATTAACAAGATATTTAATGTTTACTGCACTTAACTATACAGGTTTCATGTATGCTAGTGTTTGTTTTTTTATTGATGCTCATAAGTAAAAGCCCTTGAAGAAAAACCTTAATGCTGGTATTCATATATAAGGACATTCTTCTTAATAATAATAATAATAATAATAAGAAGAAGAAGAAGAAGAAGAAGAAGAAGAAGAAGAAGAAGAAGAAGAAGAAGAAGAATAACAGCTTTATTCATATAGCACCCTTAAGAACAGTGTTCACAAAGTGCTTTGACTTTTAAAACATTTAAAACATGCAACACAGACAATCAAACAAGATATAGGAGACAAGTCAGAGCAGTCAATTAAAATACATAGTAAAAATGATAATAAATTAAAGTAATAATTAGCTAGATTAGCAGTCATAACAAACAAAGCAACTAGGCAGTTTTAAAAATCAAACAATAAGATTGAGGGTTAAAGTTAAAAATTAAAAATCCAAAAGTCAGAGAATTAAAGAATTGGAGAGACGACATCACACCAAGGAACCAGGCAGCTAAAAGTAAAATAGAACAAGAGAGAACATCTAAAATAAACAGGACATAATACAGATTAAAAGCTAAGTAAAGCTAAAACTAAACCTCACATAAAAGCAAGTCTGTAAAAGTGGGTTTTCAGAAAAAATTCTGAATGAAATTGCAGTGAGGTGGCCATTGAAAAGGTGCTTGTGTGTTTGTTTTTCAGGTGTCTAGCCTCTCCCAGCATGTAGCTGAGTTGGAAGGACAGCTGGACAGAGCTCACAGAGACAAGATTTCACTGACCAATCAGCTGGAAGACACTCTCCACAAACTCACCAGTCAGGAGCAAGACAATACCCAGGTACAGTGTGTACTACAAGAACATTTAGAGTCAGCAGGTGTTATTGCCTGTTAGTGATGCTAATGTTGCACTGAGCAGTTTGAATCAGTGTGATCCAGGACAGGTGGCAAGGCTGTTTTAAATTTAGACAGTTAAAATATAATAATGGGAGATTGAAATGCACTCGCAGACCACACAGAAGATAGTTCCACCTTTAAAGAAACAGGAAAAAAAAACACGCCTGGTACTTAAATGCAGTCTGTGCAATCTTTTGTGTAATGCTCTGGTATGTCCACTGGATGGCAGCATAAGATTATCAATTCCAGTGTTTATTTTCAGGTTTTGGAAGGGTAAATTCAGCATGAGTGCATAAGTTTAAAGTAAGGTACATAACTAAGCTTCATTTAAAAATGCTAAGTTCAGGTTTTAATTTTGTTTTATTGTTAAATTAGTGGATGCTTTAAGGATGAGCGATAAGTTGAACTCTGGTCAAGCAGATCACTATTAAAACACACCATATTTAGATCAGTGTGCTTTAACCTGGAGAAAAGACTCGGTAGATGTCAGGATCTGGTGATAAAGATTTGGAAAATAAGTATAGAGTAAGATAATAAAAAGAAAATCAACACTCACAAAATGATGAAATGACAAATTACTGAAGCATCTTTAAAGCAGAAAATATGTCGACATTTGCAAACCAAACACAAAATGTGCAGCTTGTTTTCTTTATGGATGGAAGAGAAAGACAGTCTAAGCATTATACTTGAATTCATGTGGAGTTCCTGTTAGAAAACTGATTGTTTTTATCATTGCTTGTATTTTCTAGGTATGTGTGGATCTGAGATATCAGCTCAGCCAGGCCAAACTGAAGAAAGAGGAGGCAGAAAGAGATCTCAGAGAGCTTAAAGCCAAGACCAGCAGACAGATGGAAAAGGCTGCACAGGTACGTCTGCATTCAACCCGATGATGAGTTTAGATTTATTAGATTCATTAGATTTGTTTTAAAGTTAGCCTGTCAGCTTTACTAAGCAGTGGGCATTTTGGGATGATGCTGCACTGAGACACAGCAAGCAAAACTAAAGAACTGAAATATGTATTCATAAATGTTCAGATTTACTTAAAATCATTTGTGCAGCTATCCACACTGTATAGTGGAAGTAACATATGAACATACAAGGACAAGAATGTCCTTGTCACACTTGTTAATGATGCAGGACATGTCAAATAGAATACCTTATAGAAACTAATATTGGAAAATACTGTTTTACCAAGCCAAATCTAATTATTTTGAATTTTACATGATGAGACTTGATCTCATTTCACATGATGCTGTGATCAGCCTTTAATATTCTGTTTACGTAAGGCATAAGGTGGGTTGTTGTGAAAGATTCCCTCATCTCCTCCACCCTCTCTTCTTCCATCTCTGCGGGACAGGAAGTGGAAAGGCTGAGCTCAGAGCTGGTTGGCTGTCGGCAGCATCTGGAGGCGGTCCAAAAGGATGGGAGCCAATGGCAGGCCGAAGCCCTGAGCCTAGCAGAACAGCTGGCAAATGCCCAGTGCCAACTGCACCTCACCAGGTAGTACCTAATCCTATTATACATGCCACCACACTCACACACACACACACTCACGCACACACAGCGCTCCCCTCTGCCCAGCTCCTGCCCAGCTCAGCCCAGTCCAGTCCAGTTCAGACCAGCACACCAACTGTACCGCACCAGGTAACAGCTAATCCTATTATACAAACCACACACACATAAACACACATGCGCGCCGCTGTGCCATGGTCCCGGTACCAACTGGACCTCACTAGGTCACCTCTAATCCTGTTAAGCATGCCACAACATAATGCAACACACACACACACACACACACACACACACACACACACACACACACACACACACACACACACACACACACACACACACGGACGCATACACACACGGACGCATACACACTGCCCGCTCTGTGCCACCAGGCCAGTGCCCAGCCCAGCAACAGCTCCAGCAGAGCCAAAATGGCGCCTGAGTCTTTCTTCTGTCCCTGGCGCGCACACACACACACACACACACACACAGACACACATATACACAACAGCGCGGCTGATGGTCACTGGACAGCCTGGCCTCCGAGCCACCTGCCAGTGCCCTGCACCCGTTCTCACGACGGGCGCTACCGGCTCCCCTCCATCCTCTATCTTTCTATTTCTGCATCATTCTTTCCCTGTTTTTTTTTCTGCTTCCCTGTCTTGCCTCCTCTGTTATTCTTTACCTCATCCATCCATAGATTCGTCTATGTTTTCTACCACCATCTCTTATCCTTGTGTCCTGAACTGTCCTTCTGCCCCGTCCTCCATACAGGTTTGCATAATTTACCTCCGTCATCATCTCCTTTCCCATCTTCTTTTTCCCAGTGTTCTTTTTTCTGTCTTTTCTTCCTAAATTCCTCACTTTCCTTGTCTCCGTCCCTCCTGTCATCCGCTGGCTGCTGTTCCCTTCCACACCATTCACTGCCAAGGCCATGCCAGCCCATGCCAGCCGCTCAGGGCACTCTCTCACCCCCGCTGCCCACAGCCGAGGTGTCTGAGATGGGCACAGATGTGGCGGCGATGCCCTGCGGTGCTGGAGGCTGCGGGATGCAAGTCTGTGTAATCTCCGTGTGTATGTGTGTGTTTATGTGTGTGTCAGCCTGGCGGTATGTGTGTGTTTGTGTCTGTGTGTCCACTGCTGCTTCTGGCTCTGATCTGTGTTTAAGTGTGTTTGTCTGTCAGCTGGCCAGCGCTTCCACACTGGCTGCGTGGTGGGCTGTCATGTGTGTGTTTTAAAAGGATGAGGCAAGAAGTGTGTGTGTGTGTATTTCGCAGCCAGCTGTGGAGAATGACATACATATTAATGTGGCAACATGATGACTTTGACCTGTGCTAGAGGAGCCACTGGACTAGACCGTTTTACTACCATGTGTGTGGCTGTGTGTGCATGAGAGAGTTTATAGTTTTATCTATCCTCAGATGCATACTAGATGTTTGACAGCTGTTGACTTGGCTGAGCATGTAGCCATTCAAATTCAATTTTGGTCATTAGCAGTGAAAGCCACTTCTGATACTAATTTAATAGGAATATCTCTCTTCCTTCAGTGCTATGTGACAAGAAGTCCTATGTATCTCTATGCAGTAGAACAAAATCACATTTACAATCATGTGTAGTGCCAGTGGTTTTGAAAAGCAGAATTGTAATTTAAGGAAAAGATATAAGGCAAATATAACCATCATAAACTCCATCCATTCATATGGTGATTAAATTAAAATTTAAAATGACCTGTACACCTGTTTGTGAGGGAGATCCCAGGTTTTTAGGAATAGTTTTGCTGAAAACTTTTCTTTTGCTTGTGCTTAGAAGTCATTTAAAGGGTAAAGTTCAAGGTTGAGGATTGAGGTGTGGATTAGAGTATATAGAGGGAAATTTATCAGTGAATGTCAGACAGTGTTTAGAGCTGTTTTATTTGTTGTGAGAACATTTGGTTCAATCAATGCGGGTCAAGCAGCATTGATTGTGTTCTGTTCCAACTCAAGCTATAAAAGTACGCAAATTAATTTTACACACAGCAAGGTTTAGAGAGAAGTTGAAACCCTGCTTCTCTTCTCACCTTTGCACACCATGAAGTAGACATGATTAGTGGTTTCAAATAGCTACAGACATTGTTGAATGCACTTTCCTAGTTCAGGAAAAAGACGTGGACAGGTTCAGAAGACGTTTGACCATCAGTCACTTTAGAGCAGCTGCTACTATGCTTACCTTTACGTTGATCTCTTACAATCTTGAATACCATAACAAGATCTTTGAAGCAAACTCTCTAATGAGGACACAGAGGATTTTGCTTCCCATTCTTAATGCTAACAATTAAGTTGTCCCGCAGGCTCATTTTCCCAAAATTAGTGTTTTCTCAGGAACCTGTAAAGTCACACATGCAAGAGCTTTTAAAGGTTGTCTTTGAAATGTGCAGATAAAACCAGACATTTATTCAATAGGGTAAAACTGGACTAAAAAGGATATCTATATGTATAGCGATATGTAAACACACATGTATGCAAGCATTCCTTATTTTTTGTGAAGAGTCCTTGATGCCTTCCTTATCCTCACCTTAACCATCACATCTCAATTCTAATACCCCAACTCTTACCCAAACCTAATTCTGACCTGAGCGTTGAAACTAAATCTGAAACAAGTTCAAACGGCTCCTAGAAGTTGTAATTCCAGCCAAAATGTGCAGAAATGCCCTCACTGCAATGTTTTGGAATACGTGTCTATGCAGAGATAAAGAGATTGTACACACACACTCACACAAGTCACATACATCTGTTAAAATTCAGTCAGTGTTTGTGCCTCCGCATTCCAGCATTGCGTTTTTTCACCCTTTTTCGCTTTTCCCCTTTTATTACCTCACTGGTCGTGTTCTCTGTTGGTATTTTTTTCTTGCTGTTCCAAAACTAAACAAATAAACCTCAAGCGATTGTCTGTTTCCCTGCCTCTGTCTCTTTCTTTCTCTTTCTGTCCATCTGTGGGCCTTCGGGGGTTATGCAGAGCTACATGTCGTTCATTCATAGTCGTGCCCTCTCTTGTTGTTCACTACAGAGCCACGCATGACTCTTTGTAGCTTTAGCAGGACCGGTTTGTGTCGCTGCATTTTGTGTGTGTTGTTAGAAGAGAGTAAGAGGGGAGTGTGAGATTCACAGTGGCGAGGCTGGAAGGCATTTGTATGACCAGCCTTCGAAGGCAGCTCTTTGATTCTCTCTTTGCAACTTGCCTGCTCCAATCTTTCATTCTGTCCTCCTCATGGCCCAAATGATCACAGCTCACCTTCAAACAGGGACATGAAGCGCAGGCAGCTTCTGTTTGATTCCTGATAGCCCTTCCTTCCTGACAAACTCATCCAAATAGTACACACTCGCACGCACTCGCACACACATACACATGCACGTGCACATGCTTGTTTGTACAACTGCATCTTTGCAAATGTGCATACTGATATGCACATCAGTCGAACCCACATGCCTCAACACAAACACACACTTTCACACACACAGATGCAGGCACGCATCCGGGGGTCCCATGGCGGCTGGTGCGCTGCGCTGTGCTCCAGGATTGGATCATCAGCCAGCTGTGAGTTGGACAGCCCAGGATCTGTCCTAATCCCCGCCACTCTGTTCACATCGCCTCACATACACTCACACACACACTCCAGTCCCAGCCCCAGCCCAGCAGAGGGCTTTACCAAGTTTGTTTTGTTTGTTTGCTCCTGTCTTTCTTCACTTTCTTTCTTTTCTCCTTTCCTTGTCTCCATCCAGCCTCATCTCCCCCCGTGTTGTGATCACACATCCCAAAGGCCACAGTGAAAACTGCCCAGCATAACTTGTACTTCCAACCCATGCCAGCTAGGAATGAGTGGATAGATGTGTGTTTGCATGCGTTGGTGTATCCATGGTTGGTTGAGACCTGTGGGCCTGCTTTGTGTTTGGGACGAGTCGAATGTCTGTGAGGCCCCAAATCTTCCACAAGTTTTGTTATCCCCATGAAATCACTCCTCCATGTTCATGAGGGTGCTTGCTCAGAGCTATAGATGGACCTGGAGCTGAGACCACTTCAGTGAATAAGTTTACTTGCCGTCACTTTCTCATCTAGAACTTCTCAGTGTGGATTCCTGGGCCGGGAAATGTTTGAATGTGTCTGTTCATATAATCTGATGAACACCTGAAAAAAGAGTGTTCAGTTAAAAACTTCCTGGAAGTGAATTAGATCAGGGTCAGGAAGGCTGCTGGATGGACCCATTATGACAAAACATGTCATCTATGAATGTCTGGCTGAGGATCCTTTGAAAGATAAAAAGGTATGGACCTTTACATTTGGGTACATGATGTTTAAAGGCAGGTTCTTAAAGCCTGCCTGAGGTAGATACTCCGAGTTGTGACCAGAAACCATTGACTGCATACAATCATAGGCAAACTATCTGCAACAGCTTCCATAAGCTTCCTGAACAACCATAGTAAGTGCCATCTATTTCTCTGTGGTGGCTCTGACTGTCACCATCTTGGTGAACCCAACTCCTCTTAATGCCCTCAATTATGCATAACTTTAAGCCTTTATACAATTTAAATGAGAGAGTTGTATAGTGATTCACCTCATGGACAGTTGCCAAGACAATGAAAATGGAAAGTTAGCTGTAGAGACCAAAATTGCTTCTTGCATCAGGCTGTAAACTTGTTTATTTCTGCTGTAAAGTTGTGCATTTTAACATAGGATTTTATGGGGATTGGCTTCAAGAAACTGTAGTTCATAGCATTTTTAGTGTTGGCTTCATTTTTCAGCCTGAGAGGTCGCTGCATGGTGGGAACTCAATGAGGCTATGAGCTGAAGGAGGCTTTTTGGGTTTGGATGGGCCAGGGGACTGAGGGCTCAATGCCATTTGAAGCAAAACCTCAGATATTAGGAATATTGTTGAGAGGCTATGGAAAAGTGTATCCAGTAGGGTTCATTGTGTGTGGGTGTGGATAAATGTCAGATGACTTGAGAAAATCAGGCATTCTTTGCAAGGACAAGAAATGCTTATTGTGACTATCATTAGATGGAACACCTGAAGAATCTCTTAAATCTAAATGAGATGGAGGAGTCTTTAGATTTAGGGACAACATCACCATTTCACTGTGATAGAAATGGGGCGGTGAGACTAGAAAGGACAAAATGGACATTAGACACTGTTCCTTCAAAATGAAAGAAGCCACTTGAAGAGGTAAGGCCATGTCATCAAGATGGCTTCCTGTGAAGGTATTCAGGGCTTGTTGAAAGGGAGAAGGATACATCCGGCCTGAATCTAACACAGATCCTTGCTACCACCCAGATAAATGGCATAAAATGGAATAGGTTGTGTAAACTCTGCAATGCGATGATGTAACACCCTCTCCTACCTTCAACAGCACATCAACAATTAGAACAGGGTGGATATGCTGATTGTACTACCAGTGTTTCATTAGGGTAAAAAGTGGGCCATTGCATTCTTGTTTACTTGCATTTCTTGTACCTGTGTCATTGCTTCACTGCACTGTAGTATATAACTCTTACCCAGGTATCAGAGGGTAACCATGCCACTAATACAATACTATACAACATTTGGAAGGCAATTAAAGGCCTACAATCACTAAAAAATGTTTATGAAGTAAGATAGAATGTACATCAGTAGCGATGCACCAGTAGGCGAGCAGATAGACAGAGCTGGAAGGTGAGACAGATACAGTTCCTGTGTTTTAAGGCCACTCTCTCCTTTGTGTGACCCAGAAATCAGATGATGGATGCTGAGAAGCCGAGAGACAGTTAGTCAAAGCTCCCGACCAACCGCTGCGACTCTTATATACGAAGTTCCCAAACTCTATTAAACATGTCACGCTGCTGCTGCTCTCTGTCTCTCTGTACCTCTACCTAGTTCTCTATTTTTTTTTCCTCCCCTCAGTTGTACATCGTGATAGCGAGGTCTGGAAAGGCGGTGAACAGAACTGTGTGTGTGTGCGAGGGCGGAGAAGTGTAAATGAGGAAGGTGAGGCAGCAGATGCCGCGTCCCGCCAGAGGCTCGCTTTGAGCAGCGAGTGAAATCTGGGCGCGACAAAACTGCTGCAAACCAACTCGGCGGGAGGCCCTTGTCCAATCACGGCCCGGAATAAAAGGGCCGGGGCGCCACGCGGGCTGCAGTCACTCAGGAGAGGCGGGGGCCATAATGAACCTTCAAGCGCTGCCAGCGAGCGCACACACACTTGAGCACAGCATCGTTCGTTCTACCTGGCATTAACAGTGTCGAACCACTGTCATCACGCACACACGCACACACAGCCTCTACAGCATCATGCCTGTTTGTGTGTGTTTTTGAGCGTGCGATTAGATGAATGTGCGTGCGCGTCTTTGTGCGAATGTTATGTGTTGATACCTTTGGGCTACACCTGTGTCTGTGAAGTTTGATGTGTGTGTCTCTGTGTGACAGCAGCGGGGCAGTGCCAGGTATGAGGCTCGCTGTGTGTTTTTGTGTGTTTGCACGTGTTTGTGTGTGCTTGTCTGGTCGGCGGCCATGTTGTTGGGTAGCAGATGGCACCATGGTTGGCAGGGGAGGGGCTGCTTAGCACAACTAATCAGACAGTTACGGATAGGGCAGCTGGGAGGGCCGTCGGCCAGCAGTGTGTGTGTGTGTGTGTGTGGTTGTGTGTGTGCGTGTGTGTGTGTGTGTGTGTGTGTACCACGGAGTGCCATGATGTTGACAGTGGTGGGCCCGTTGGCCCGGTGACGAGACCTTGCCGCGTTCTTCTCTCCTCGCTGTCGGAGTGCCCTCTCTGCCATCCTGCCTCCTCACCTCTCTGTTGCACTCTCGCTGTCTCTCTCACTCAATCTGTTGAGACCTACTTGTTTTTTTTATCTTTCTCTCAGTTTCTTTGACTCTCAAGCTCCTTTTGTCTTTCTGCCACACTGTCTCACTCTCCGCTGCATCTTTTCGCATCTTTAAGTTCATCTATGGCAATTTTGTTTATGTGACATTATCTAAAGCATATTGTGTGTTTTTGTCAAGCTGGACACCAACTAATATGTATATTTAAACTGTATACCAGCACTAAACCTTTAAAAATGCAGCCTCTTGTGCAGGAACATGTCTCTTGGCTTAATACATATTGACATTTATGAAGGAGGTCAGTGTCTGTATGCTTGAGAAAATCACCCAAAATACAGCCAATGACAGCCTTTGACCTACATAGGTGCACTTTCTCGCTGTTTCCGTGTTTCCGTCCTTGTGCTTCTGAATTCTGTCTCTCTGTATTTTAGCTTGTCTGCTAATGCTGAAGTTACCAAGCATAAGACGTATGACGGCCAGGTCTACATTTGACCCTTTGACCCTAAGCATTGTAGGCAACCTCAGGGCTTTTTTACTTTCCAAACTCTAATTTCAGTTTGTTTCCAAGACATATAGTCTGCATTGATCGTATAGAACTGGATGAGGGCTGAACAGTTCATCTATTTCAATCAATATTGCAATTTGAAACTATGTAGTCAAGTGCAATTTAGCATATACAGTGGTGTGGCTATTCAATGGTTAGACTAATGCTGTAATTCAGTTTTATCCAAGTTGAACAGATTTAAGCTGTCAGGCAATGTTTGTGTTAGCTATTGATCTGTACATAAAACATGGTTCAGGCTGCAATCTGTGCTTTGACAGACATTTATTGGCCACACTTTGCAGTGCGTCTGACCCATAGTTTACACGTTCGTGTCACTGGTTTTACAAATTCATGTAGTCCTCCTTGTGTGACAGTCACTCTTTTCATAGTACCTAATGTTATAATGCTTCATCACATGTTTAAATCTATCACACTGAATATTGAACTGAAGCTTGACTTTGACACAAATCAAACCACAAAAGCAATATCTGATATTTTCCCCAAATAGTCCATCCCCAGACTGGATTATGAAACGCATATAGGTTTAAATCCATTTCCAGACTAGTGCAGGGATGGACGTTTTCATCTGGGAAACACGGTTAAAGTATGACAAACGCAGTGAACAGACGGCTTTCTTCCTCATTTTTCCTTTTTAGTCTTTTTGTCACAACCAAGCAGTGTAGTTAGGTGGCTGCTAGGAGACAAGTGCATATCAATCTACAGTTTCTTGTATCCATCTATCATCCCTCTTTCTGTCAGAGGATAAATACTACCATGTGCCCGTGGGAGCTTTCCTCTCTCACTCGAGCTCAAGAACTGCGTGAACTTACTTGCTTGGTAACAGCTGACATTTCAATGCTCTGAATTCAGCAGAGGAGAATCACACTTTAGTGTAAGTACGAAGATTATTAAACAGAGCTGTAATCTATCCATCCTGCAGGGCTGAACATGGATAGAATAGACAGATCGCTGACTGCGAGACCTCAGGCAAGATGGAGGCAAATCTGTCGGCTACAACTGTTGTCACCCCAGCCAAGTGTGCCCTGGGACACTGGCCTACATACACTCACTACTGCTGGAGGACAGAGAAGGAAAGGGAGAGCACCAGCCCTCTGTCATCCATCCACCATCCACTCCTCACCGCATTCTATATTCATCTCCTGTCCTGGTATATTTACTTACAGAAAGTAGTACACATACTCTCAAACTGTGTGGATCTGAGGTTTTTCCTAAATAAGGAGTTCACCAGGAGTTTTAGTGGCATGCGTTTTATGTTATTGTGCTTTAAACTCAGTGTGCGTGGATCTTAAGATACATAAATTGGTGTAGATGTGTGTCTCTGTGTGTGCATGTGTGTGTGTCATCTGGTCAACTTTGTGCCTTCACACACTCCTGCTGTGAGGGTGGCAGCATCAGTGGCTCGACACAGTGCCCACTGCCCAGTAGGCACAGCTTTCATCCAACATGACAGAACCACTCTCTGCTCTTCCTTTCCGCTCGTTTTCTCTCTTTTACCTCTGTCGCTCTCTTTTACCTGATTGATCTGTCCTTTTTTATCTTTTCATCCTCTTCATTTTTTTATCCTTCATATAGCTGCTCTTTGTTCCAGTTTTTTTCCCTTTCCCTTTTTACATTCAATCCATCACTTTCTCTCTGTTGCCCTTTGTGGGCACAGCAGTGCCAGGCAGTAGGTGGTAGGCCAGTGCCCCCATCAGCAGATTGTACTGGGAGATGATCACAAAGAGGAGCAGGAGACATAAGGGAGGAGGATAAGGCTGGAGCAAGGTACCAGCTGAGTGGAGGCAATCTGGAAGATGGAGAAGGGCAGTAAGGGAAGAAAGTGAGAGTTAAGATGGCATTGTATGGTGGGAGAAGACAGGAGGGAGTTCCTTCAGACTCCTCCATTCACAGTTGATATAAGACTTTCCCATTGGTTCCTAGAATAAATTATTCAAAGAGTTTAAAGTGGTGTGGCATCTGAGAGAACCCTAAAAGAAAACAAATGATTACCATTTTTTGATGTAAATCAAAAAGCAAACATTATTTATGTAGCACAGTCCATCTTTTAAATGCAGCTCCAAGTAATGGATGGGGAGAGAGGTGAAATTTGCATGAGTTTAATTCAAAATAAAATCTAAAATAATAGGTGTAATAACAGTTTAAGGAATAGGAATGAGTCAAAATAAAAGCACACAGGGTAAAAAGGTGAGTTTTAAGTTTTGCAGATGCATGTATCCTCAAAAAATGCATTAAAATAATGAGAATTAATCATTTTTTGCAACAATAATTAACATAAGAAGTCCTAAAATAACACCACATGGGTTGATTTTTTAATATTAAAAATGCATTTTCATTTTTAAGAGAGGAACATACTTCAAAAGATCTGTTGTTTAATTAGAGCTACTACCTACAGCCTTTTTTAAACGTTCATGCATATAATGAAAAATGCTCAAATTGATCTCTATAGAAGCGTATAATGCGCTCTGTGAACCCTGAGTCTGTTAATCAGGCGATATTGGTAAAGACACAGCTGATTAAAAAAGAATGGCCCAGGGGAGCGAGAGAAGAGTTAGCAGAAGGCGTGTGAGAAAGGAGGTGAGGAGATAAGAAATTAAATGAGGAGTTTGCTGAGGTTTTCATGGGTGGGTTTGGAGAGACGGTGCGTGTTTCTTCCTGCCAGTTGCCCCCGAGCCTTGTGGGAGGGGGGAGGTGCGTTTGAAACGACATCAGGTACGTCTCAGGTGTGAAGTGAATTCCAACGCAGGTGGACTGTGCTCACACCAGGGGAGAACACCTTGTGTGGTTTGAACTTTCAGCACATTCACTCTCACTCCTCTCTCTTTTAGCTCATCTGAAACTTTCTCTGTTATGTCAGTTATGTGGTTAATTTTTCCATTTATTGTAAAACACCAATATATGTATTACCCCTACACTTTATAAAATGTCTAATGAGGAGAAACCTGATGGAAAAAATTAATTTTCAGCAATCATTTACCTTCTCAGCTGAAATAGATCTGACCTCCAGCACCGCCACATATGCTAGTCATAACTATTTCTGTAGGGCACAGATTTGACACCGGCGTCGAGTCCTGGGTTTCTGGATTGGGTCAGTGTGAGAGCATATTGTACGTATGCTGTGTGTTTATTTTTAAAAATCACAGATGCCTGCGCTGCCAGTCCGCTCTTCTTGTGTTAAGACCATCAGTCATCTGTGCCAATTAAGATTTTTAAACTTCTCTTGCTCTGTTTTGTGAGCAGAGAGATGATGACAGAGGCCAGTCAGCGGCTAATTGCTTAAATCTAGAGCTGTTTTTTTTTTCCATCCGAGGGAATGTGTGCCGTGACAACAAATGTTTGTTTCTATGAGGGTCATGTATATTTTTAGCCGTCAGTGTGTATTTGTATACATTTATTCCTATGCGTATACAGCTTTTAAGTTGCAGAGTTATTGTTCATAATACTTTAAATGTGTGTGTTGGTGAGGGGGGGTATGTTTAATTTTTTTGCCACTTTTATCAGTAGCAGTTTTCAGTTTTTTTCGGGCACGATTGGCTATCCGCTGACCTTGGTGGCGGCGGGGGGGCTTTGGTGCTCCTTGAAGAAGAAAAGAGGCTTGGGCCGCCCGCTGTAAACAAAGTTGACTTGCCGACAGATGGATTGAATGACAGAGAGGCTAACTGAGCCAGGAACGGGCCTGGCAGCATCGCACTGAGCAGAGAGAGAGTGGAGGGAGGGAGAGAGAGAAAGAGAGAGAGAGAGAGAGAGATAAAGGGGGGGAGAGAGAGGGGAGAAGAGAGAAGAGGTGGCCAACAGGAGAGGAGGTGTGAACAGGTGCAGGGCCGCTGAAGGAAGAACCAGCAGATGGAGAGAGACACAGCCAGTTTAGTTACAGGAAAAAAGGGTGGGAGGGAAACGAGGAGGGAGGAGGGAGAGATGGAAAGAGCAGGAGAAAAAAAAAGAGGATCGGAGCAGAGATGCTGTGGATGGATGGATAGACGGATGGATAGGTAGATGATAAACAAGCAGCCACGGCGCATCAGGCCGCCTCTGTGTTTGTTTCATAAAGTAGAGCAGCGAGATGAAGGGGAGGAGGGGTGTCGTGAAGAAAAATGTGGGAGCAGAGTGATTGACTCGCATCACCCCGAGGTTTAATAAAAATGTGCTAAAACACATTGAGGTGCGTGTGACAGAAAATCGTGCGGCGCCGTGTGCGGTCTGCTACACAAAACAGTTCAGATGTTTATTGTGCGCGGTGTCACTGATACGCAGCACAGCAAATGTTCAATATGTCACTTTATTTTTTCCGCGGTGCACTCATCCATTGTTGGCAGTATCGGTTAGATAGGCCTACACCAGGCCTCTACACACACACACACACACACACACACACACACACACACACACACACACACACACACACACACAAGCAGAAATCATCTTTGTAGTCCTGCATGTCAAACTGTTGAATATTAATGCGGTCTGATTGATGCAGTCTATCATAAATAGCAGTGGATCCGCTGGAATTCCTCCACAAGAATGAATCATCGCAAGTGTCAGCATTTTGAGCGGTTGAAGAGCAAATAGTTGTAATTTTATAGTACTCTATCAGTTCGTTTTATTTTTAAAATATAGGTATGGAGTTAAATGTATGAATTTCATCTCCATTTTTGCTATCTTCCAAAAATCTAAATCCGATATCAATAATTGTGTTGTTGATGCTGTGATGACATCTTACACAATGTGAGACATGACAGGTAATATATAAATATGTAATTCTTGGAAAGTGTTACAAATAAAACACTTCTTTTCCACTGTATGTAATGTTTAGTATTATCTAAATATGTAAGACTGGATTTATGAAGCACTGCCCAGAGTTTTGCTTTTACTACAGATGGTCCTCAGCGATAGAAATAGTATCATTTGTCCTCATCTTGATTCTTTTTCTCTGTCTTTGCAGAAATCATCAATATCTGCAACAGTCAGTCTTCTTTGTTGCAAACAAAGCCTGTGTTTCTGTGTGTTTGTGCTATAGGCTTAGTTCACAGTCTGTTCACCTGTATGTTAATTTCACACCTGTTATTTTGTAACAGCAACATCGCAGCGCATAAATATGAATATGCATTGATTTGAGGAATTGCTCTCTTTAGTTTCCCATTTGCCTTTATTTAGATTATTAATATATTGTATGTTAATATTTACCACTTTACCTTACGATGATTTCAGAAAGTTTAAGTTTGCGGTTGTGCTTCATCAGTCATGTCACTGTTTAGAAGTTATTTGAAATTGCAAAGACATATATTTTTATATCACCTTTGTGTATTTTCGTGGTATTTGCTTGTTTATTCATACATGTATGACTTTAGTTTGTGTGTGTCTGTATGTAAGTCTGTTTTTACTTTAGTCTAAACAGCGGTCAGTGGTGTCTGGCGTTGGCGAATGTCTCCAATTCCTCCAAGTCCACCGTCTGACTCCAATTTGTGCTCGTTCTCTGATAAACCGCGGCATTTGGTGGTTCTGGCGTGGGATGCCGGCTGCACCATGGGGTGCTGCAAACTCCGCGCTTGGTCAGGCCCTGGCACCCCACATCTAATGGGCAACAGCTTGAATAGTGCCCACTTAAGCAGGCAGTGTGGACTGGGCTCCCTCTTCTTCCTCACCACTCCAGCCAGCTAGCCAGCCAGCCACCGCCTCTGCCACCTCCCACTTACCCAGCAGCCACTGTACCTGGCCGCAGCCCCAGAGCCATTCCAGCCTACCTTAGGCCCCTGGCCCATGCAGCTTCCGCCATACTTATCAAGCTGTCCTACGGTGCAGCAGGCCAGGCATATACAAACAGGCCCAGCTATCTGCTAACTGAACATTCAGTCTATTGCCTCCTATGCCCAAACAAGAGTTCCTGCCACAGGCAGCGTCCCAGAGCCCATTCACCAATTAACTGGAAGGCAGATTATGGCCCAAGGAGAATTATGCAGCTCCAGCCCCACATATTCAGCCTCTGCTCTCGCCGCCGCCCTGAACACTTGCTCCAGGGCTTGGCTCTCCACTGACATCTCTCCTTTGCTTTCTGTTTTTTTTCGCTTTAGTTTAATAGTGTTCATCAGCAGCCATTTTGTGACAGCATTTACAAGCAAATAAACATGTTGCATTTGATTGGGGGTACAAAATGGCGTAGGGGAAAGAACCACAGAAGTTTCTCTTGTCATCTTCAGTTTGATCTTCGATGAGACTCTCAGGCCTTCGTCACAGAGATATGAACACTCAGACCTACGGCTGCTCTGAGGTTTGGAAGCACTCTGGACTGATACCCTTCACTACGTCTATTTGAAGCCTTGTATTTGTCGTGCAGCACTATTTATTTATTTAACTATGTATGTTGAGCATTGAAATGATGAGAAAGTATCATGAATTGACAACTGTTTATTTATTGGCAGGCAACACGTGCAACATATTCCAGACTCTTTCAACTTAAACCATAGCAGCCTACGCTTGGTTGTTGGGAACGGCTTTGAGCTGAGCAAAAATAGCCTTCCTGTGGAATAAGATAAACGTCCTGTGGAATCAAAGTTAAATGTGCACGACACATGAATTATACCGAGGCAACAAAAATCAATAAAGACAGAACAAAACACAGGGCCTTTATCAAATTCCTTTAACTTTAGACTGCAGGAAAAAAACGCTACTAAAATACTGTTTCATTTCTGCCTGCCCTCAATTTTCTCTGCATTTAAAGGGGATAACAGGCAACAAAGTGCACAGAAAGAAACAAACACAACCAGCTGGGTGAGTGGCGATTGAGTTACAAAATGTCATATTCCTTTACATTAAATATCCGATGAGATCATCTTATATATCATCTTACAAACTGCAAATTTACTGGCGTTTTCAGATGCCTGCTAGAACTGCCACACCGATGAAGATACTGAACCTATTTCAGCCGCATATTGAGGAATACTCTGATCGCCTCCCAGATGAAACTTTTTCTATGGCTGATGCTTCGGAGCACCTTCACTCAGACCCAACTTATCTAACCGAAACTTAAAATCAGCACGCCTCTCCGGGATTTTTCGCACTCCCGTCCAGAACTGAAGACCACGGAGTCTGTTTGTTCTGTTCCGTGTACTTTGTTCGGTTGTACTTGTAAACGTTGGTTCAGTAGATCAGTAAGACCAAACAGATGCCAAATGTGTAGCTCTCTGTCTTTTTGCTTTTCCATCCTCAGTTTTTTATCACCCTCCTCTTCCTCGCCGCCACCACTCTATTGCTGACTGCTGGAACTTTCTGGCGGTCTGTCTGATGCTAATTGGTGGGTAAACAGGTCTGGTGTGAGCCGCCCCCCCACCCGCCCACCAACCCACCTCAACCCCCCCCCATCCCAATCGCACACACACACACACGCACACACACATAGACATACACAAATACACACGGCCCCCTGGAACCTCTTGCAGGACCAAATGGCTGGCAACGCCTGCCCGCCATCTCCCGCTGAGCCCTGGTGTGCGCTTTGGTGGCTCAGGCTGCTGTTCAAGCCCAGCAGGGGTTCATTCACTCGCGCACACACTCATAGGCGTACAGACACACACAGTCTCCTTGTGTCCCCTGCACACCCGCCACCCGCTTTCACACCCCAGACAGCAGGACAGCAGGAGAACACACACACACACGAAGGAACAGACAGACGCGGTCACTTTAGAGATGCAGGCCAAGCGCTGTAGGGGAGAAAAGTTTTCACTTAAACTGGAGAATTCTCTCTTCATTAGCGCCTTTGGACTTCAGGAAGAGTTCTGTTTATTTGTTCGTTGTTTTTTTTTCTCCTCCTCT
This sequence comes from Amphiprion ocellaris, assembly GCF_022539595.1. Taxonomy (NCBI): domain Eukaryota; kingdom Metazoa; phylum Chordata; class Actinopteri; family Pomacentridae; genus Amphiprion; species Amphiprion ocellaris. Next base: position 4,392,184 of record NC_072781.1, read on the forward strand.
CTTTGTAGTTTTTCTTTTCTCTCCTTCTTTGTCTGTTTCTCTGTTGTTCGATTTGGACTTAGCTGAGTTAGAAAGTTTCGATTCAAACAGGAACAAAATGCAGCATTCGTTCAAAGCCAGAAACCACCTTAGTTTGCATCTTACCTGTCCAATTCTGCTATTGACACACATTCAAGTGTAGATTAAAGTGATTTCATCGCTGCTAAATATGTCTGTGTTGCTGTCGAGCTCAGGACTGTGTACTGTGAAGCCGTATATGTACATATGTAGACTTTCTGCATGCAGCATATGTACAACTGAATTCTATTAGTACAAGTTGTACAAGGAAAGTAACACCACACGGCAGATTTCTAATTTTTAATATTTGGACGTCCTTGACTTTAAATCCGTCAGTAAATGCAGCTTTTCTTCTCATCACGTATGTAAAGGAGCGGTTCATAGGAGTGTGTGTGCATTAGCAGACAGCTGCAGTATCACTCAGGGGTCTTAAAGCTGACAGTGGCCTGACACATTTACCCTCCGACCCCCCGAGTCTTTTCTGTCATTGTCCTTTCCGTCCTCTCTTTCATCCAGTCGTCGTACAGCGAGCGCTCTCCTCCTGCTTCCTCTCTCACCTCTGTGCTCAGCTACCAGTCGCTCTTTTTTCCACATCGCTGATTTCCTTCACATCAAAAAAACCCCTCTTTTCCTCACCTTGTTCCAGAAACAGTCAGCTGGAATGAAGCAGGAAGATGTACTGACTGATTTATTCTACTCAGGTAGCTGGTATTTGCCTCGTAGCTTTCCCCGATCACACTGCAGGCTCACCTTTGATTTTTATGCTCCTGTGAAATGTGAACATTAATGAATGCGACCCGACATATCTCTTTGTTTTTATTGAGAGGGATTATGAAATTTACTTCTTTAACAGCTGCTCATATTTGTTTCTAAGTGTGTTTTGTGGCTGATTAACTCGTATATTCATGCATTTATGAAAGTCTAAGTCGTTTACAGCAGTATAGTGCAGAACAGGTCAGTATTGTTTGCTGTGGTTAAATAAAAGACATCACATTTTTCCTCAGATTTACATGATAACTATCTGATTGTGCTTTTAATGCATGAAACCTTTTTCATGCTCCACTATGAGCCGAGGATGAGTAAGACGCCGTCCAGTGCAGCGATAAGTGCTTTAAATACTGGGTGGGGTTTTAAATAGTTTTCTTACATGTGTGATGCTCTACATATGGATGCTGTGCAGACATCAATATTATGAAATAACAGCAGCAGCAACGCTTGTTTTGTTCAAAGAGATAAGAGTCGAGCAGCCGTGCAGCTCAGTTTTATTTTTAGTTTTGGCGAGGTGAGCAGGTCGTTGCTGTGATCTGAAATTGCTAGAGAGTCAGTTTTGAGTATTTCTTTGATTTGGCTTCCTCTACTGCCCTCTTTTCTCTGCTTCTCATTTCACATTTCTTTGATGTGTTGTGTTCAAACTAAACATGCAAATATAAAGTTTATTTCACTCCTTTATTTAGTATTAAACAATGAAAACTTCCCAATTACAAAAACATTAATGCTGCTTGACTTTCTTCTAGTGTTGCAGGGTTGTAGCAGTAAGCAAGTGTTATGTTTTAATAACAGAAAATGTTTTCAAAGTCATAATCTCACTGAATGGCTGTATTAATGATCAGCTGATGGCACTGTCAGGAGATCAGTTTAGTTTATTTCTGCCACTGACTAAAAAAAAGCTTTGAATGTTGGTTGAATGTGTCCGTTTCTTTCCTCAGACAGGACAGAGAGAACACACAGCGGGCTCACGAGGAGGAAATGGCATCCGTGACACTTTCAGCGCGGGAAAGAGAACGAGAGCTGACTGTGACGCTGCAGCAAACTGAGGCTCGACACCAGCAGAGAGGTCAGTGCTTCAATCCACAGCGGTGGCAGGAAATACCGTCGACTTGTGACAAAACCTACTGCGTGTTATTCCCATCACTCTGACTGAATCAAATAAAAATCCTATATAGCTGATATCAAAGCTTTCCTTTCTGCTCGCTGCACAGAACAGAACCACGGATGATTTAGACTCCAAACCTCACACTGATCACCACTGGATGGGGCTGCATCACATTCTGGGAGACGCCACTGATCTGTGTGACAGTTGTCACTAAATGGAACATCTTCATACAGTCTTTATGAACATTTTTTGGTATATTTTCACCTTTATTACACAGACAGTGAAGTGAGACCAAGATTAGAGATAAATCTCGAACAGAAAGATGAGGAAATTGGATGCAGTGAAGGTCCGGGCTGTTCAGGATTCAAACCAGGGACTCTGCAGATGCATTCACACCGATGCGTCCTCATCAGTCAGTTGTCGGGGAACTTTATGCCATCTTTCTTTAAGCAGCCAAGTTTTCCCCTCTAGTTTTGTTGTTTTTAAACTATTAAGTACACATTTGCAGCTTACTTATGATAATTCTGGTATTTTTATTCAAGTCAATCAATTTGGGGGCAAAAATGTTTGGAACTGCTCCAATAATGATCAAGAATTCTATACGTAAAATGCAAAACTGGTTGTTTTTTACCACTGGAAGCCTAAGAAAATTACTATAAGGGTCTGAGGACATCATGGATATGAAGTCTCACTCTGAAATCTGAGTCATCCAGGTAAGAGCAGAGTAACATTACTGAGTTGGAGCACAGAAAGTGAAGCTTATTGTTCTGTAAAAGATTGAAAAGAAAACAAATATTGGTTTGTGTTTGCTCATTTTTAGTGAACCTTTACTTTTATCTTGAAATACATTGAGGTTTGGAGGTGTCAAGAAAATCACCAAGTCACAAATAAGAAACCTGGATAAGAGTTATGATGAAATTTGTAAAAGAATTTAAAAGTTAAAGCCAATAAATGAACTGAAACAGCAAAGTGAGGAGCCAGATTTCATGAAGCTTTTACAGCCTACCTTTGGGGATCAATGACACGCTGATGCTGTGGGTAGTGGTGCTACAAATGGATGAAAACGCCGTCGTCTTGGCAGCCAACATTTTGCAACATCTGCATAAAATTACTTTTGCTGAAAGGAGAATGTTCTTCCAAGATGCGAGAGACCTGCTGCAGACAGAGAGGAGGTAATGCTATCAGCTAACCTTATTTTATGGACCTGTAATCAGCACACATGAAGGCTCAGCACAATAATGCTAAAAACAATCCTGTAGTAAACCAGTAATATGAAGAAACGCCCTGTGGAATTACATTGCAGACATTTGGGAGTTGCCAGTTTTAGTGTTCCCAATATTGGACCAGTTCCAAACATTTTTGTCCCTATTAATCATTTACACCCAAAAATATGGAAAATAAAGCCCAGATTTTAAAATAATAGAATTATCCTTTAATTACTATAAGCAGCATGCTGTCTTATCCCTATTATTTAATTATAACATTTGTCCTTCTGCTATAGACTTCAGAGGAGAAGAAACGAAGTTAGTAACTAATGAACTGCATCAGTAAATACTAAATTTACATCAACTGATATCAGCTTCAGAGATGCAGGTGGGCGTTGGGAGTCCGTCTTCCCAAAAGGCTGCGTTTAAAGGTTTTTAGTAGAGAGCCACACAAAGACACACAGTGAAGAACATCTCTACATGGCTACACAGCAGTGTGTTCTCTGAGTTTCCTGTAGGCCCCTGCAGTACTCAAGCCTGTTAGTTCTTACACAGAGGAGAGGCTGGTGTGAGCGGGGCGGAAACACAGCAGAACTAAATACCACGGAGCAATTAGAGTCAGAATATCCAGAACTGCGTGGAGTCAAACAGCAGAGTTGACCAGGGTCAGCTACAGATTCACAGCCACTGAGCAGGGAGGGTTTTAGTCTCTTCCTCAAGGACACTTCAGCAGGACGCATCTTTGCTGGAACGGGGTCTTGAACCTGCGTCTTCCCTGTTGAAGGATGTTCTTTCCTTCTCGCTGTGCCCCCATCATACCCAGCATCACAACATGGACAGGAACACAACTTACCATCAGCTGAACGAGACCGATCTGAAGTGACCTCAAAAGAAAAGACGAGAAAAAAAAGCGGAAGCGTTAAGAGGAGAATAGCGGGGCAGAGCAGAGGGAAGGTGATGGGAGCAGAGCAGAGAGCCCCAGCTCAGAGCTCCCTGTCTGTCTGCACAGCAGAGCTGCTGCTGCTAGCACATCTGTTGCACCATCTGGATCCCCCCCCCCCACCCTCACACCCACCTCCCTCCCCGCTCCTATCTTTTTATTTACCTGTGGTTCCCTTCAACAACTAGGGAGCCTGCTGGTACGCAGAACAAAGATGGAGGGTATAGAGGGAGGAATGGATGGATGGAGGGAGGGATGGGGGGGATAAACAAAGGGTTTCTTTCTGGCGCGTGTCGGCAGCACACATGTTGTCTAAAGAGAGCTGACATCAGAGCACAGCAGGAAACTGTGGATGGGGAGGGGATAGAGGGGTGGACGTCCTTTAGTAACTCGCATCACTTCCTCTCCCTGTGCAACCCAACAGACGAGCTGGATAATTAGCTTTCTTGCTCTCCAAATCCCGCCTCTCTGTCCATCCGTTTGTCCTTCCATCCATCCGTCCTCCCCCCCCTCCCTTCTTCTCCGCTCCCCTCCCACCTTTTTTCTGAAATTTTTTTTTCATGTTTCTTTTTTGAGTAAATGTGTACAGAGCAGCCTCTAGATGATATCAGATATTTGTTTCTCTCTGTCCCTCCCTCCCTGCCACGCTTCTTCCCTCCATCCCTCCCTCCCTCATTTTTCCTCTGTTTGTTTCCAGTGCCAGTTCTGCTGTGTTTCTGTGTCCCAGGGTTCTTTTTGGCCTACGCATGGCCAGACGCATTCAAAGCCTGTTCAGCTAATTAGCATTCTTCATACAACTTTTCCAGCACTGACCAAACTTTGTTGAGTGTACGTGTGTGTGCACGGCTGTGAGTTTGTGTAGCTTAGTTTAATAGTTTAATGCTCCGTAGCGTCCAATTTCTGCTCTCCATGCATTGTTTGTGGTGGTGATTTGAAGACAGAGACTGTGTAGAGTGGAATAAAAAAAAGTCAGTGGGTGAGGAGCATCGGTTTTTACACCTTTCTACTTAGAATGTCCTGTTTTAATAGCAGCTATATGACACAGAGAAAGAAAAGTATAGTATCTCTTTCTTCTCCTCTCTTTCTTCTCCTCATAATATCTACTGTATGCAAAAAAAAAAAGTGAGCTACTTTTCAAAGACTGCGAGTCCTTGGTGTTTTTGGTTTTGGTTGACTGTAACAGAATGCCGGAGCAGGTGGATCATTGCCTCAATCCAAGCGGCAGCCATTGTTATTTTAAAAGAGCAGACATATGTTGGAGAGCGGAACGTGGACCGTTTCAAAGGAACGATGAAAGCCCAGTGTTGGATTGTTCAGAAAGAGGCCCCCATGAGCGGATGAGGACGTGGCAGGAAGGGTGGAAAGGAGAAAGAAAAGCGCTTTCAAACGACAATCCGCTCTCTTTCTGCACCTCCTTTTACCCTCCTCAACCCACTTTTTATTTCCATTTTTTCTCCTCTCTGTGCGGCTGTTTTTCGGTTCAGATTTGAATGTGAATGTTGACTGAAGCATTTTTTGGAATCGTTCAAAGAGACATATGTATTCTGCCTCTGGTGCAGTATTTGTTACAGTGAGTTTATTTCCTGCTCTGTCTGTTAGGTAGATGATGCTCTCTGATGAGAAGAAATGTGTTATCAGAAGTAGCCATGATGCTCTCACAGCATCTCCAAGCAAGCAGAGTCATTTTTAACTTTATTTCCTCCCAGTAACACAGCATCAGGCGGTTTGTTGAAACTGAAAACCCATGAAGTTGTTGCCTTCAATTAACTAAACATGATTCAAGTAGAATGCTGGATCATTAATATAACTTAAACTTTAATTTTGTCACATAATTTGTATTCTGCTGAGAAACAAAGTAAAAGATGTAACTACAAACATGAGCTCACTGTGCAACTTGCTTGGATCTGTGAATCTGAATCATGCCAAGAGAACTGTTTTTTTTTTTTTTTTCTCTTTTTCAAAACGTGGAGATCACAAAGAATCACTCCACTCTAAGCCACAACTTTTACAATCACATTTTGTTGTAAAATTCTGGCACGTCATTACAGTCCTGCAGTGTACTGAAACTATCTCCCAGTCAGCTACCCACCCACCATTATTTTCTATACTTTACTCACTGGGTTTTCTTCTTCTTTGGTATGTAAATCTCCTTTACACACATGAACAGGACTTACTTTAGCACTGAGGAGATTCATCTTCTAACTTTTTTCCGTGTATCTTTTCTGACCTTTAGTATTTTACAGTATTCTTGAAGGAGATGCTGTGTTTTGAGAAGCGGCTTTTACCATTTTCTACTAACTAGGACTGAAAAATTGATGAATTTCAAAATAAAATCACAATTTGAAGCAACGCTGCTAGCAAATTAAAAAGGCAGATGGAAACTTTCAGAGGTTGTTCTGCTGCTCATTGATCAACCTGTGGTTTGACTGATATAAACCCAGCTCAATATTTAATAGCCATACCTCATACATTTTGCAGCACATCCGACCTAGTGTTTAAACTGTGGTTTTATAAATTCATGCTGTCCTTTTGGTACAAATAAACATCTATATTACATAGTAAAGATTTAACTAAAGCATGACTATAAAAATCATATCAAATTTCATCATCTCAGAAAGCAATTCCATGTTTTCCCTTAGTCGTGACATCTTAATTTGTTTTTTGTATGTTTTTTTTAGGATTTGAACTGATAGAGCCAGTCTAAATTACTTTATATGCCACAGCTAACTGTCATAAAAACATAGCAGCTGCCACAGATTCAGTTTAATAAGATTACGTTAGCTATGTTTAGGTAGTAGAGCTAGTTAGTTTACTCTGGGTCAGATTTCTGGTTTATTGTGTCCATCTACATGCTATAGATACTGTACCTGCTGTATGCATTTAACAGCAGTTAGTGTCTATAAACAGGACAGATACTAATCTACACTCTATACTGCTGTAACTCAAACTGACACATGTTGTTTGGTGTTATTTAATTATTTTAAATGAGCTTCTTCATTTACAATAAACTAAGGAGGTTGGAGGTGAAGCTTTAATATGACAGCGGACTGTTGAGGCCGCTTGTAGAGTCTGATTACAACTAAACTTTGATGTTTGAAAGGTAGAAGTGTCTACGTGAAGTGAAATATGTCTTTAATCCCTGACAGGACCAGCTACTTAGAGTTGATATCACCTGTCGTGGTTCACCTCAGATTGACCGTCAGCCTTCCCATGATTGATTTCTTGCAGTTGGAGAGATGGACGGTCTCCTGAGTTCCCAGAATTCCCTGATCAGGAAGCTGAAGGAGGAGTGCTGCAAACTCGGGTCCAAACTGGAGGAGCGGACAGAAAACAGCAGGTCAGTATTTTCTCTTTTATTCCTTAATTTCTTCTTTTGTTCATTCGCTCAGTAATGCTTTCATTTTGTTTCACTTCTTCCTTGTTTGCTTCTCAACACAGTCACTCACATCTTGACTTATTCATTTGTCTTTGACACCATGAAAACAGTTGTTTGTGCTCCCACCCTGTTGTTTATTCCCTCTGTCTGCTGGACGCCCATGTCATCATTTCACCAGGCGTCATCCGTCCAGGCTGTTTGGACAGAGCATGTCAACATACTACACACTGCTTTCCAGTCTGACCTGTTTTCTTGTTAACCTGATGCTACAGTAGTCACAGCAGGCCTGCCCAGCTCTCCATCTGGGCCGCCTGTGTGTGTGTGTGTGTGTGTGTGTGTGTGTGTGTTTCTGTGTGTGTGTGTGTGTGTGTGTGTGTGTGTGTGTGTGTGTGTGTGTGTGTGTGTGTGTGTGTGTGTGTGTGTGTGTGTGTGTGTGTGTGTGTGTGTGTATGTGTGTGTGTGGAGAGTGACCCTGGGCCCAGTGTCCTGTCAGCTGTTGGAGCTGTGCTGCACATTAGTCACATGACAGCCCCCAATCTGGCCCTGCCAGACCACACTGGCCTCACCAGCTACAGGAGACGCACACACAACGCACACAGCGCACACACCGAGGCAGCCTGTGTGTTTTATTATGGAAGGACATGAAGTACACTTCCATGTACACAGTGGTGATGTGTTTTTCATGGGTAGGAGTTGGATACACTGGCCTGAGGGGTCAAAGACTACATCTGCTGTGTGTGTGTGTGTGTGTTCTGGACTTCAGCAGCAGTGTGGTGTTGGTGTGTTTGTGCCTCGGGCTGTTGCAGCTCCTGGAGTCCAAGCCCAGTGTAGCGGTTAAAGTCCTGCTGGACGGCCTCAGTCAGGCTAAGTGAGGTTACACCGAGACAGGAGCAGCAAGATGAAGAAGAAAACTCATGAATTGTTGTCAGGAGTTTGTCTTGCTGACTGTGTGTCGTTTAAGGCGTGCTTCTGTTGATAAGTGGGTGTGATGCTGAGACACTCAGGACATCCAGTGGAATACATAACTGCAATGTCTGGACAGGAACTGTTGCTGTCAAATAAATGCAAAATACTTAAATGATCATCTTTTAAAAATATGAGGTTGGTTTGCCATCAGTGGATTTCTAAAAATGCTCCTCATCCTTTAACAGCAAAGTGAAAAGTGTCTGTATTTAATATGATAACATTATTTGTATAACACAGTTCATACAAGAGTAGTAATGATTAATTGATTGATGGTTGATTATTATTTTGATTTGTTTTATTCAATTGGAGTAATTTTTTTGTTTTTAAGTCTAAATTCTGTGTTTCCAGCTTCTTAAATTTGAATTCTGCTTTCTTCCCTCCTCTGACAGAATACTGGATATCTCTGGATTGTCATTTTCGGCTCTGAGAAACACCTTCAGCACTTTTCACCATTTGTCCTGACATGTTATAGACTAAACAACTATTCAATTAATGAAGAAAATAACTGACAGATTAATGGAAATGATCCATAGTTGCAACGCAAATAAATAATAGAATAAAAATATTGACAAAACATAAGACACTGAAACACAAAAGCCCATAAAAACCTTCATTGATGTGATATCAGAAAAGCACATAAAACTACATAAACACAAGTCTAAGAAAAACATTTGGAGGATTTGTTTGAAGGTATGTACTGAATCAGAGGCTCTGACTTCCTTTAGAAGGTTATTCCAGACTTTGTGAAATATTTAAGAGACCAGAGATGAAGGATCTTGGGGATCTAAAGGAGACAACATGTCAGATAAACGTTAGTCCGTTAGTGATTAAAACATCATCAGATGAATTCTGGAATGAACAGGGAGCAACAAAGAGCCTTTAAAACTGGAGTAATGTCTTCTCTGTGATTAGTTTGCTGTACTTTGGATCATCTGACATTTTTACTTAGCCTCAGCAGAGTTATGTGATGATCGGCGTACGTCTGTCTGTCTGTCTGTCTGTCTGTCTGTCTGTCTGTCTGTCTGTCTGTCTGCAACATTTTGACTGAAATTTTCAGGGAAGGTCAGAAATGACACAAGGACCAAGTGATTAGATTTTGGCAGTGATGCAGCTTATAGTCTAGATCCACGGATTTGTTAAAGATTTCTGTGTCATTTTGAGATAGGGGCACAATGTCACTGTAACCATGACAAAAAGTGAACATGATACAAGGAACAACTGATTAAATTGTGGGGGTGTTTCCGCCCACTACATATTTAGGTCACACGATTCGGTATCTGTACATAACATACACATGCAGAACACACACCTGTGCTCAGCACAAAGTCATTTAGTTTGTGGGTACATCTATATAAAATGGACATAATCTATCTTGCCATGATTTCTGCTCTGAATTTTTTTAAGATTTCATCCGTCGGAAATGATACGACTGAACAGCCTTGGTGGAGTACTGCGCTGTCTGAATGCTTTTCTTGTTTTTTTTTTTATTTATTTATTTATTTTTTTTAAGATTTTTTTAGAAGGTCTGAGGACAGAACGCTAAAATAGTGTGTTGTAGTGTTCTCTTTAGATGTCAGTTCAAAGACACAACTTAGCCTTTGCCAGAATACAGTACAGTTCATCAAACACACAGTACTATTTATGTCAACAGGTTACTTTAACTCAGACAGTTAAAACTAAAGATTTCTGGGCTCCGTTACAAAGTTTACTTCCATGTTGCATCACAGTTGTCCTGTATTGTGAAGTGATCCACAGAGTTGTTAGACACATTTTACTTCACTACTCTTAAAGGGTTTTTGCAGAAGTGTGTTAAGTATTTCTTCTGTTTTATGGCACACTGCTGAGGTGATTTTTTCACCATAGCGTCTGTGTGTTTGTGTGCAGAAGTGAGCTGGAACAGCTGGTGTTGGAGAAGCACCACTTGGAGGAGACTGTGAAGAGTCTGAGAACTCGCTGCTCCAACATGGAGGAACAGTGCATCCAACACGGCCGCATGCACCAACGCATGAAGGACAGGTGTGCAAAAACGCAAAACACACACAGCCACACACACTGTCCATACACCAGAGGACAAGACTCTTTCTGTTGTCCCCTTTTAGGGGCTTTTTTTAATGTTTTTTACTAGCAACACCACCCTTGACGTATATCAAATCAATATTGAGATCAGAGACTTTTTATTATTGAAATCACAGCGGTCTTGGTGCAGCTTGTGCTCTCAAAGTGCTTTTTTAATTCTACTTTCTTTCCATTCGTGGAAGGTGGCAGCAAACTTTACAAAACAAGCTCAGTTTTCTTCACACTCTGTCCCCAGCCAGTCAATGTTCTGCACATCTGATGTTTATTTTACATAAGAGTTGTGTTCGTTTTTGTTGACACAGTGGTTTTTGTGTCAGCAGTTTGCTCTCCTGCTGTCTGTATGGAGGCAACATTTTATAATTCAGCAGGCAGCACACACAAAATGTTCCCTGATCAAAAACTTCAGTTTTTACATAATAGACTTGATAAAATAAAGCAGGTATGGACTCCCATGACTCACTAGTGGTGGTTCAATGTGCAGAACAAAGAGCTGTGTCTTAAAATTAGGATGTTAGATGCAAAATTTTTCAGATTTAACATTTATAGCTTCTTTGTTTCACACCTCTGTGGCTAAAACAAACTAAGACAAAGTTAACAAGTAGGTACTTTATGAAAGGTCGTGTGGTTCAGCGGTGACTAAAATATAAAATACTGTCTGGTGGTGCAGAATAAGCTCAGCTAATACGCACTCGTTAACTTGTCCCTGAGTAACAGACACTGAATTTTACTCTGTAATAAAGAGACTTCAGGTGTTTCTGAATCACCATCACATTACAGCATCACTGACAGGTGTAGGGTCATATAACAGTCATTTCCAATTAAAAGCGCTCAACTGGGAGGCTTTTAGAAAAGTACAACTGAACAAGTTTAGTTGATTATTTAGTTAAGAGGAGAAAAACTGCACCTATTTTTATGGTTGGATGATTGGTTTTTTTAAGGTAAAATGCACAAAAATTGCTGGTTTGTGCTTGTTAATTGTGAATATTTGTTGGGTTTCTCACGAATGAGCGGCTTATGCTACATTATCTGTACGTGTGTGTGTTTGCGTGTTTGTGTGTGTGTGTGTGTGTGTGTGTGTGTGTGCGTGCGTGCGTGCGTGCGTGCGTGCGTGCGTGCGTGCGTGCGTGCGTGCGTGCGTGCGTGCGTGCGTGCGTGCGTGCGTGCGTGCGTGCGTGCGTGTGTGTGTGTTGCCGGGGTCTCTTCCTCCTGAGTGTGGAGCCCAGTTGGTGTGTGTCTCCACGGGGCGCCTGGCACACTGCCTGCCTCTGCCAGTGTGGGCGAGGGTGTGTGGGTGTTGTTGCCCCACTCTGCAGGATCTCTACCCCGTTGCCCCCACACACACCCCGACTCCACTTTCCTCTTACACTCAACCTCACACACACACCCTCGCTCACCCCTTTCTCCTGCTCCATCCATGACACTACATATTGTCTGCCACCCACCGGTGTTAACCTGCCGACAGTCAGACGCTGCCAGAAAACAAAGTTTACCGAGTCACAGCTGTCTCCCGGTCGCGTGTGTGACTCTTTTTGTGCGTTTCGTAGAAAGTAAAACAATCTAAGTTGTCATGGAGTGTGAAGTATGAATATTCTGTATGTTTCCGTGCATATGTTACGGTGGTATTTTTATGTGTGTGTGAGTAGCTATTGCATGTTCTCAGGAGGTTTAGCAGAGTAGGAATCTGGCTGCCAAAAGTGGATTGGCTGGGAAGTTGGCACCTAACTTCTCTCTTTTCCCAACTGAACCACGATAATCACTCTTGGCATTTACGGAGTTTTATTTTCTGCTGTGACACTTAGTTTGTTGATGAATCCTCCTGATATTTAAAAATCTCTCGAGTCTGGTTCTACAAGAGGTCACTTCAGGAGTGACTGTTAAGCCGCTTGACCACATTTTTTGCTTTATTCCGCTGTTGGTAGAAGGTGTGTGTGCCTGAGGATGCGTTTATTCCATCTGAGCTGTAAATACGTGCGTTTTTGGCATTTATGTGTGTGTTTTTTTAGGGATTTGTCGTAAGGTGGTTCAATACCGAGATGAGGGAGCGAGGTATGAGTCAGATTTATGATACACATTGCAGCTGGTGCTCAGGTTTTTTTGTCTGTGATTGTATTTCTGGTGCTGATAGTACTCCGAGGGCAAAAAACTTCAAAAACCTGGCACTAATATATTCCAATCATCTGGTGTGCTCTTAAACGAAATGAAGGATTGCTGAAGTCGTGTGCTGAAGTTTGTACTGTTTCGATACAGGCGTGAACTTTGAGATTTTCATGCATATATATATATATGAGCCGGTACGTCATACGATACTTTTCTTGTACTGAATGTCATGCGTGTTCTCGTAATCCTCGCCGAGTGTGTGCGTCTGTGTGTGTGTCCATACGTTGGCTATATGTTAGCTGGTTCCTGCAGGCCCCGAATGCTCGGTGGGCGCCCCGCCGTGCCGCTCGGGGGTTAAGGTGTACGTGTTAACAAGCTGGTGCAAGTGGGTTCAATATCCAGCGCCCCGCCCCTCCCCACAGCCTCTCCATCGGCCTGCAATCTGTGCTGCGAAGAGCGGCAACAGCGCACCACGCACAAAACATTTGGAAAATCAGCTTGATTTATTTTTACATGGGCAAGCTGATTGCCAAACTACACAGGGGTTTTAGCACACAATGTTTTTGCTGCACCACTTAATTATTTATTTCACTATTTCTGTGTTGTTGCTTTTTTGTTTTTTTCTTTCTTTCTTTTTTCTTTCTCGCTTGGAAATGAAGTGATGGAACTGGAGGGCTGAGAGTGGAGAGATGGAGCGGGACAGCAGCGAGTTAGAGGAGATGCAAAGGCACTTACATGTTTAGTCTTCTTTATCATTCTCATTTAAGAAGCTACACTTTAATAGGTTCAACAAATATTTTACACAAGTGAGCACAATTGGAAATGTTTGAAGCACTGATTTTATTTCATCTCTTCAAACTTTTCTAGGATCTTTTTTCAGTTGTTATATAATTTTTAGATACATTTGTATTTGAGGAAAAGCAAACAAAATGTTTAATATTTATTAACTTGTTAGCGGATAAAAGTCATAGTAGAGTGTTTTTCAGTGAGATTAAGTGATTATATGTCATATAAAAGCAATCTACAGAAATTACAGATGCAAAAAGGAAAAAACCACAGAGATTGGGGATTTAAGAAATAATTTAAAGTTGAATACAGAAACTTTAATCTGTTTTTGGTATTTTTAGATGAATTTGGCTGGTTGTCGTGTGATTTCTTTAAGTAACGAAGTAAAAATCTCCGCAGCCAATTAATTTAGAGAGAAACATCTTAGTGGGAACATTACGGCTCTTAACCGCATTATTAAAATGAGAAACAACGCTAAAGCGAGACACAGAGAACTCTTTATTCTTTGGATGCAACTTCTAAAAATTAATAGTAATAATATTTCTCATTTTATAAGTAAATAAACCAATTTATGTGTGAAAACAGCGATAAGATTTTTTTTTTTTGCTGACAGATTGATGGTCGTGAGGAATATAAAAAAAATGCAGAAAGAGAAAAGTTCACTGTGACTTCTCGGCTGGTTTTTCTATTCAGATTTGCATCCGCGCTGTCTCAGCTGTGGCTGTCCTCACCTCTGCCCTCCATTTTTCTTTTTTCTCCTTCTCCTCCTCATCTCGTTTCACTTCCCTCTCCTCTTTGCTCTTCTCTTATGCTCCAACTTTACTCCTCTCCTCTCTTCTCCTCCTCCCCTCGGCTTTTCCGTACTAAACACCACGCAACCTTTTCTCACCCCACAGCTGTTCGCAGGCTGTTTCACCAATTATCACTACGCATGTACACACTTAGGTCACACACACACACACACGCGCACACGCACGTACGACAGACCGACATAACACCAACACTTGCTTAACCACACATAGTGACAGCGGAGTGTGTTTGTCGGGCCCGGGTGTGTGAGTGTGCATGTGCTGCATAGGTGCGTGAGTGTTTATGTGAGCGCTGTGTGGCCCTTTAAGGGGAGCAGCGACGTATACGCAGATGTGTCTGTAGATCCACAGGCTTCACTGGGCCATATGGCCTCCACCAAGAAAGATGGTGCGTGCGTCTGGAGGAGAGCGGGGGAGGGAGGGAGGATGGAGGAGGGATGGAGCGGAGGATGGAGGAGGGATGGAGGGCCATGTGTGGCGAGAGCTGTGCAAGCAGTTGTTGAAGTATGTACGCCTGTGGATGTGTGTGTGTGTTTGTACCAGAGGCTCCAGGAGATTGGTTAATGGAACAAATGGTCGCGGCGGGCCGGGGAAGAAGGAACAGGCTTGCTGCTACCGCGGGCGGACAGCGAGCCTCGGGCGAGGGCTGCTTCATCTGGGCCTCTGCCACACAGACACACACACACACAGACACACACACACACACACACGCACACACACCCTCTGTCAAAACCCTCGTCACCCCCCCGCTCACAAACACTCAGCGCGCTGCCATGCCCCAGAAGCAAAAGGACGCTCCTCGCAAAACTTTTCATTTGCAAATGAAGTTGGCAGAGGCTGGGCAGAAGAAAACAGGACCGCTTTCATTTGTCTCATCTGTGTGTGTACGAGCACCCACACACACACACATGGGCATGTTTGTGTGCATCTGTGTGTGATAGCTTGCAACTGTGTGTGTGATCTGAGAGGTAGCGGCGAACAGAGCGCTGATGAAAGAGTGAGATGTGGAGAAAGTGGAGATAAAGAAGAAGAAGGCCCATTGTGAGGTGCAGCGTTTACACACTTCCACTCAGCAGCGCTCGGCTTCATATTCATGTTCCACAGATTGCTAATATTAACATCACTGCTGTCACCTCACAAATGCATTTTTACTGATCACATATACAGTGTTTTTTTCCTTCTTCACACATTTTTAAAAGTATTATTTCTCACATAACAGCAGCCCCTTCACTTTAGCATGTTTTTTTCATGGGAGGAAAGTTGAGCGTGTTAAAGGATGTTCAAGAATGATGTGATCTCAGGAGGTTTTTCAGCAACGACTGTACACGTCTCAAACACGGCAGCTTTGAATGTGTCACTGTGTACTACACATGAGATTCAGTGTTAGATGAAGAATTTTAACACTGTAATCCGCTTGGTGTATTTAAAATTAATATATATATATAATAGATAACTGAACTGCTGAACCAATGCAAATGTGAGGAAATCTCAACCATTTAGACGTTGAGTTCACCTCCTCATCACTTGCCTTCTTACCTCTGGATGGCGCTGATCAGTCGTCCTCGCTCCTCCTTCATCTTCCTCTCCTCCTTTCCTCATCGTTTGTGTCTCTGCGTTGCCCAGCTGGCTTCTGTAGCCGGGAGCGACCGCAGGGCGGCCTGCTGAAAGAGCATTGTCAAACGGTGGCTTTACAGCTCTGTCACACACACGCACAAACACACACAGACGCACAGATTTGCAGCTCAGATGTCGGGCTGTAGCCAGAGGCTTGCAAGCTGGAGCATTAACTGTGCAAAGCGTCACATCTCCAGCCCCAGTCAGTGACACTAACACTGCTGCATAAAACTACAAGTAGAAAAGTCGTGCGGAAACACCTGCCCCTTCTTTAGAAAAATGTTAAAAGTAACATCAGCAGAAACACTTTAATGCCTGGAAAGCAGACGCTCAAACACGAGACTTAAAAAGAGTCAGCAGGCCTCACGGCAGCAAACACTTTGACATTGAATAGATGATTTAGCAGCCTGCAGCAGCACTGACACCTCTGTTAATGCAGCCAGGAAATGAAAGCAGAGACAACTTCTGTTCTTGTCCAGAGCTGTTTACAGCTCCGTCAGACCAGAAATATATTTCTGATCCCTTCGTAAACACCCACTAAATCTTTTTACTATAATTACTCGCCAAGAGGGATTTATTTTACTCTTTTTTTTGTCCTGTTTGAGTTGACGTCGAACCACTTACTGCTGTCTGTTGTGGACTTCTGAATTCTGGCTGCGAGAAGTTTTGTCAGACCAAAGACAAAGTGCAGATTTGGAAAAGATAAATTGATTTTTCACATTTATTATCTTTTATTGATTTATTGGAATTCCACTCTTTATAATATTATTTATTTAGATTTATTTAGGCTTCTGGGTGTCTGTTATAACTGAACAAGAAGAAATGATATCAGAAATAAGAAATTATAATAATTAAATAACGAACAGTAGTGGTTGAAGGTTTTTAAAGAGTTCTGTGTGTTTGTCCTAAAAGCACACACACTTTAGCCTGCATGTGATAAAATACAGTCTTACAGTTCAATAGAACGTTTCAAATATTTTAAGAATTTTCACACTTTTATATTATACTGATAATAAAGTGGTGAGAGTTTAGGGTCTGCCAAGTGTTTTGATACATATTTATAATAAATCCTGTATTAAAATAATATAAGTTGGGCATTAGATTTTTAAAACTTTACATGTGGATTTGCTGGTTTCGTATCTGATCTTATCATCATTGTTTCAGTCACTGAGTGCCGACTTTCAAAACAACGCGCTTTTACAACGCTCCCACTCAGCAATAACATAATTCTGACGACATTACAAGCTCACTAGGATGTTTATTGTCTGCTTGTTCTGTCGTTTCTCTATTGACTTAACTGACGAGTGTTTGAACACGGTTCTCTGCGAGCAGATTTTCAATTCAGTTTTAATTTTCAATTAAAAACTTCGAAAGCACAGCGGCGTGCAGCATAAAATGTAGCAGTTATTGGCAAGTAAATGGGATTTGCAGCACTGGTGCAATCTTTTTAGGAATTATAATCTTTAAAGGATTTAGCCCGCTGATTATTTCTCACAAACAATATTGTCATTAAAAGACATTTGCTCACATGAATCAGTTGGACTGTCATGCATGAAGAGTAAATAAAGATTTGAAAATAAAAATCACAAAACACTTCAAAATAAAAGCGTGGAATATTGATCAGGCTCGGTAGAAACAAACACAAAAGCCAAATAAATAAATAAATAGAAATAAAATAAATACAAGAAAAGCAAGGAAATAAAAAAGAGGCATGATATTTTTTTCTGACCTGAGAGAGTTTAAGTGATTATTTAGACACTGCATTTCAGAACGATCCTCACAGTCTGAGGCTCAATAGGAAAATAGAAAAATAATGTTGTGTTGCTATAAGACTAGATTGTTCATCTGTGTTTTAAGTGTTGTTTATGATGAAGTTAAATGTTCCAGATGAGCTGCAGTGTTCACGTGACTGACATCTGGTAGACAAAACTAAAAATCTTGTAAAACCATTTTTTGCTGAACGCTGCTGGAGAACAGCTGTGAGTCGGAAACTAATGGAACAACAGCGTTCTCAGTTCTCACAGAGGCTGGTTCACAGATGAATTTAATAACGATTTATCAGCTGGATGATTAGATGCATTTAAGCCCCAATACATTGTTAAATCATTTTTATTCTCTTTAAAATATAAAAGTAGACTCATAGTGCCTTTTCTTTGCACAGCTACGAAGTCACTCCAGTTTAAAATATAGTTTAAAAAAAAAAAATAAAACAATTAAATACAAGTTTAAAAATTCTTAAAAAAAATCATTATTTTTCCCCCTGCATCTTTGAAATGAATCATCCAGACATTGAGATGCTGATGCTGTGTGTGTTAAATCTGAACAGGGAAAGTGACTTTTCAGACATGGAGCTGGCATATGAAACTGCTCATACATTTACAGATTAAAGCACATGTAAATGAAATTTCCCGGGAATGACAGGCGGCAGTGACAGGAAACAAAATCAACTAACAGTGAGGGAATTCATGTCGGCCTCGTCCCGATCAAAACCCACGGCGTCACCAATCGTGTTCCCATGTCGAATGTGCGTGTTAGCGAGAGCAACAACTGGCATGACAGGTTGGTGGAGAGGATGAGGGGCATGGCCTTGAGGCACACACACACACACACACACACACACACACACACACACACACACACACACACACACACACACACACATTCTTGAGTGCAGTTGTGTGCCAGCCAAGATTTAGCTCGAGCGCCGGGGTGTGAGTGTGGCGATGGTGGGCCTGGGGTTGGGCGAAATATGGTTTAGTGTGTGTTTGTGTGTGTGGCAGCTGCAGCCTTCATGCCCCTGGCAGCGTTGTTGTAACCAGGCAAGCCGAGGCCGTCTGCCTGCGATCTTCACCCCCGAGGCCCCCGCATGCTACACACAAACACACACACTTATGTAGGTTCACTCTGTCAAATGTTTGTATGTTAAAAACTTTTCATTATCTGTCAGGACTAGACTTTTACACTTTACGTCTTGCAGAGTCCAGATTTTTTGCTTGAGCATTGGTGTGTTGAGATGTTTATTTTCAACATTTTATCTCAAAGCGTCCCTCAGTATAATGCACACTGAGTGGTTATTTTTGGAAATACACAACAGATTATACAGTAAGGAATTAGTTTACTCTGTGGCCTGTTTTCAAGTCATTCTGATAATCTATGTGCTGTGCAGTAAATATTTTCTTAAAGTGACATGCTCCACTAGCTGAGATGTTCAGCAATTGGAACGCACACATTAATATGTGGCAAACCTGACTGCTGCTTCCAGATCTTCTGCATCCATTACTGTCTCTCTGTTTCCCTAACATGACGTTAGCACTTTCCCTTTGGACCGTGCCTTTAGGACATATGCTCCCACCTGTAAATAAATATGCAAACACAGACAAACACGTACACACAACAGAGTTTAGACACTAGCTGTGGGCTACGACTGATGTATACCACAGAGAGGTAGCTGTGTGTGTGTTTGTGTGTTGTAATTAATCTCTTTAGTAGCAGCAGTCAATAGAGAGTGTGGCGGTTCGAGGTGCAGATTGTGAGCAGAGTTTGATTATTGGGCCGTCAGGGGAAATTACTGCAAACTGCCTCCCAGCAAAACTTGCTTTTATCATGTCTGCTGGAGAGCAAAAACGCACACTTACTACGAGGGCTGCTCTGGAAGCTGTTTCAGGTGGAGGGTGTTTTTTTTTTTTGAGGAATTATTTGAGCGTGTCGTGCGTCAGTAAACCGTGGGATCCAGCAGGTGGTGTCCTTTCACCAGGTCAGCGGGGAAGCTTCTCCCACCCCGACCACTCAGCCGGCAGCCGGGCCGGCGGGGAGGCGACGGCAGGAGCTCCTTTTGTTCCTCCTCCTCCCTCCGTCCGCCACCTCACCTGACACAGCAAACTGTCAGCCCTCATTTCTCACCGGCTACAGATCCTCTTCGCCCTAAACATCCATTTATCTGTCTCGCCATCAGTGCATCCTCATGAATCCATCCAAGTTTCCTTCCTTCCTTCCTTCCTCCCTCACCGGTTCCTGGCAGCGGGCAGAGGCGAGCCAGCCCGCAGTGTGTGTGTGGATTAGTGTAGGGCAGCGCCTGAGCATTAAGCTGTATTAAGCCCTAATTAATGAGTGTGCCAGTCGATAGAGGCCAGTTATTGGATTTGCTGCTTTAGCTGCTGGAAGGAGCGCTACCTTAATCACACACACATCCCCACCCCTCAGACGTAGATGGTGGATTAGAAAAAGTGTGTGTTGTGTTGTGTAAGGCCAGAGGTTGGCGGCTCTCTGACCAGACGAGCTGAGTGTGTGTTTCTATGTGTGCCAGGGTCACGGCTTTTACTTAGTGCATTACATAAACCTGCAGCTTACAACCTGCCACCGCTTTAAACATCTCAGGCCACGACCTGACCGACTGATTTACTGGCTGCCCGTTCAGCTCGCCGACCGTCCCATCGGTGCCATATGTGGAAGCCTGTTGGTGTTTTACACTCTTCTGTGCAGCTGTTGCCTCCTCAATAATTGTGTTTTGGATATTTTACTGCACAGAACCTCTCAGTTACTCTTTGGAAATGGAGGACCAGCGCTGCCAACAGAAACAAACCTTATGGAACACTAAATAAACCCGTTTATTTGTTACTTTGCCTTAAAAGGACAGTTAAAACTCATTGATTTATTCTGTTGGGGTTTGGTTGTTAAGTATGTATTTATTCCTTTATTTAAAGTTTGAATCCTGTTCAGCTGCCTTGTTTAAAGAGGAAGTGAAAAACTATTCTGATTGACTTTTAGAGATCTGAGTAATAAAGTAAAACTATCGTCATGCTGAGATCATAATTATTTGCATTGATTTTAAGGATGCAACGGTTTTATTGCACAGAGCAGTTTTTCATGACAACAGTGTGCTCTGTTTCTGCTAATGTTCAAATCTATCCTCCAAAATAAGGCTTAAAATGAGGTTCTCCTTCACCAGAACTCTACTACAGGCAAAATGTGAATTAAATTACACTAAAATGCCTCACTTGCTGAATATCTGCTCATCAATACACACTACAGTTTTCCAATGTTCTGTTAGCGCCTCACTTGTAAGCTAGAAAGATGCACAGAGAAGCCTCTAGTCTCCACTCAGTTACTGCAGGGCAATGCAGGGTGTTTTAATTTACCAAAGTTAAAACCATGTGATTCTATCTACACGCCTGTTTAGTTAGGGTAGTATAAATTAAACATGTTGATCATACCAACATCATAATTAATATTTAAATGATTATGCAAACATCTCTTTAGTAAATTTGGTGAACTGACCCTTTAAATTCAGTATCCTAGCAGATGTAGACTACTTTCCAGAGATGGTGGATTCTGTTTACGTTGGCAGGAATTGCCCTGTGAGAAAGTCGTGGTTCACTTCAGAGAAATAACTTCACACGTTGAATCAATACATGAATAAATCCTCTCCACGGTGTCACATTTGTCTCTACGAGCAGACAAAGTGTAAAACTTGTCTCGGCGAAAGCTGCTGATGCGTCTCCTGCTTTACAGGATTTCAGAGCTGCCAGTCATCACCGAGAAAAACCTCCCTCCTGTATGTCCTATATGATTGTTTTGGTGCATTGGAGGTTGTGATTGGACGAGGATTGGCATTTCCTCGGCGTGACTCGGATTAGTTTAGTGGTGTGGCGCTGAAGGCCTTGAGCCGACGCACTCCCGACGCTTCCCTCATCAAACATTTACAGCTTCAGAACAACAGGCTCAGTTTGTGACCTTTAGGTGCTCCGCTGTGACTGTGTAGCTGATACCTCCTGCACTGTGAGCGCAGCACATCGGGATCCTTCTGAGTGTGTTGTTGTGTTGCTGTGTGACGTGGCGATGCCCTGCTGTGTCGTGCTGTGTGACGGCGTAGGAGGTAGCGAGGGGGCGGCTGGTCAGGACAGCTTGGCAGCCGGCTGCAGGAACACCAGGCGGGGAGGGGAGTCATCGCCCTCGGCCTCCAGGACTGGACGCTGCCTCCAGGACCCAGATAATCTGCCTCAGCCGGGACGGAGGCTTAACCCTCCTGTCGTCCTGCGGGTCAATTTGACCTGCTTTAAAGTTTGAAAATGTGGAAAAAAATTATATTTTCACAGGGAAAATTTCCACATTTTCAACATTTTTGGGAAATTTTGGGACATTTTTTGGTGGAAAAAAAGAAATTTAAAAATAATGTTTCTTTTAGAACATTCAGAAAAAAATCAACCGAAATCCAGCAAAATTCGTAGATTTTTTTTCCTGAATGTTCGTAAGGAAAATATTAGAACTTTCACTGATATATATATGGAATCAGTTTAGATATTTTTAGGATTTTTTTTGTAGAAGATTTTTATTCTTTTTTTGAAAATATTTACATTTTTTATTTTTTTTATTTTTAAAATTTTTATGTCTTGCCAAATTTGGGGATTTTTTAAAAATAAAACTTTTAAGGGAAACTTCGAAGGAATTTTTGTAATTTTCTTCCTGAAGATTTTGCAAATTTTTCAAAATTTGGGGAATATTTATTTGCTGAATTTTTGGATTTTTTTCAGACAAGGGAACAATATTTTTTGGTGCCCGTAAATGAAGACAACAGGAGGGTTAAGGAGGGCAGGGGGGGCTGATGGGGATGAAAAAGGAGACTCTGATGATGATGATGGAGGAGGAAGAAGGCGGGTTGCTAACGAAGACGGATCGGCAGGAGGAAGATTAAACCCTGCAGAGGAGACAGTGCAGGGCAGAGTGAGGACAATGTGGGGGAGGCCGGGGAGCAGCGAGCAGATTGCATAGCAGAGTTGGGATGTTCGCCTCCCCCGTCTGTCACACACAGGCAGCCCTGCCACTGCCAACATGACCAGCAGGGCAGGGGCATCTGTCTCCCCCCCAGCTACCTCTCTCTGCCTCCCTCTGCCCCGAGCCACAACCCACTTCACCCTCCTCCTCCCTCGTCCTCGTCTGGAGCTCGCACATCTCACTCGCCGCCTTCTGAACCTGTTGAAACAGCGACAGACAAAGTGGAATATGAGCTCCTTTCAATGCACAAATCTGTGGTTTTTCAAAGCTTTTAGTTTTTATGTCCATCACAGGTTTCTTACGAGCTGTCAGCTGCTCAACCAAAGACTGAAGTTCCTCCTTAGACTGAAGATGAGAAAAAAAGTCAGAAAAGTAGCACTCCTCCTCCTGCCTGTCCTTAAAGTGAAAGTTCTAACTGCAAAATGCAAAAAACTACCTTTACAAGTCAACTTTGTAGGTCAGTGTTATGCTATATACATCCATGAAAATGAGTCTGTGTGGATCCCTCAGTCCAAAGTTCTGTAGAGCACATGCTACCTAGATATACTGTTACCTAAACAGATTAGAAAATAGTATTTATGTCGTCCACAAGGAAATATGATTAAGGTTTGAGTTTTATGTAAGTAAAAGTGCAGCAGTTTTGTCACCATAATGTCCTTAACCCTCCTGTCATCCTGCAGGTCAAAATTGACCCGATCTAAAGTTTGAAAATGTGGAAAAAAATATGTTTTCACAGTGAAACTTCTGATGTCCACATTTTCGACATTTTTGGGAAATTGTTGAACATTTTCTGGTGGAAAAAAAGAAATGTTAAAAATGTTTCTTAAGAACATTCACATAAAAATCAACCAAAATCCAGTGAGTATCGCTGGATTTTGGTTGATTTTTTTGTGAATATTCTTAAGGAAAATATTAGAAGTTTTACTGATATATATGTAATCACTTTAGTTATTTTTAGGATTTTTTTGGAAGATTTTTACTCATTTTAAAAAAATATTTACAAGAATTTTCTTGCCAAATTTGGGGGATTTTTAAAAATAATGCTTTTGAGGAATTATTGGAATTTTCTTCCTGAAGGTTTTGCAAATTTTCTGAAATTTAAGAAATTTTTTTGGTGATTTTTTTTTTTTTTTAAACAAATAAACAATAGTTTTTGGTGCCAGTAAATGAGGACAACAGGAGGGTTAATGTATCAAAAGGACTCATTCTGCAGAAGACATATCTCCTGTGACTGATACATGAGCCCATAATGATTTTATATATAATGACAATTTCATGATCTGATTGTGGAAGCAGAATTTTGTGTCTGTAGTCGACAGTTTGGACTAGTTGAAGTAGTTTAGTGGTTTACAGTGTATGACTTGGGCCCCTTCAGAGGGTCACAAGGTGAATCTTAGATGTTAAACTAAAGGAAAATTGCGCAACAGTAGTTTTTTTGGGACATATTTTTGGATAGTGGTTACATTTTAGCTCTTTTGACTCAAACAAGAGACATCAGAGACAATGAAAATGGTCTCAAACCAAAAAACAGGGAATCATGCTTTGTATTTGTACATTTAGTATACCTGTTTGTAATGTACAATTTTGAAAGTGGGGTAGGCAGAAACATCAAAAAAACAAGAAACAAACTATTTGGAAATAGAGCCTTTCTCCTGCTGCTCCTGCCTCTTGTTTTTCAAAAGCTTGAAAACTCTTTCAAGATGAGGTGCAGAAGTCTAGTTTCCTCTTAGATCGCTTGAGTTTACAATATATTTAAAGGTTAGTATGGAGTTTTTGCCCTATGTTGGCAAAGGAATACTGCCCACTATTAACCCTTTCATGCACAACATGGGTATCTCCTGACCCACACTGCACATCAAAGGGTTAAATAGACGTATTACGGTAAAAAATATTTTCCTCTGAGTTGTGACAGAGCAGAAATATTAGGCTAAAAATGGAGATACTCAAGTAAAACACAAATACTCATAACACATGATGTGTTAATTCCACCACAGGAGGTATTTGATGTTACCTAAAATTGGTTAAATAGCTCACAGATATCGGTATCAGTTGATATCGGAAACTGAGAGTTGGACAATATCGGCATAAAAGCCAATATCGGACATCCCTAACATTTTCACAGATTCATAGTGTTGTAAATTAGATTTTTGTACAGTGTGTGCAGTTATTTCTAAGTGATTTACTGGCTTCTCTGAGACAGAAATACAGATAACTAGGGATGACCGGCTGAATATGCAAATGTAGTCCAGTGCTGAGAGTTTCCTCTGTCTCATTATCAGAGGGTGTGTGTGTGTGCACATGTGTGGTGTGTGTGTGTGTGCGTGTGTGTGTGAGAGAGAGAGAGAGAGAGAGAGTGTGTGTGAATGAGTTCACCGCTGCACTCGAGGACGGGATGACTGACTGAATGGGGGATGAATGGGTGAAATAATGGGCTGCTGGTGGGAAATATCTCTAACAGACATTCACCCTCCACCTCCCACACACACACACACACACACACACACCCACACACACACACACAGAGTTTTTAATCCCAGTGTGCAGTGAAAGAGTTCATTGTGTGCAGCCGCGGCCCTGTCAGAGTGGACGCACTAATTGGGACGTGGCAGTGATGATCAGAACTTCATAACTACACACTCCAACAACTTTCACACCAAACTGACAGCAGGACGACAGTTTGATCATATAAAGTAACGTCGAATGATCCACAAAGGTTTATTATTAGTAATAAATTATTGTAACGGACTGATACCAGATGTGAATAAAGTACTCAGATTTGATACTTCAGTAAAACCAAAGGGTAGAAATACTCTGTTAAAAGTCATGTATTCAACTTTACACTTAAGTAGAAAAGAATTAGCATCAAAATATACTTAAAGTACCCAAAGTAAAACCACATATTATGGTAGTATTGGTACTTATTAAGGCTTATTTCAGATATGATCTCACTCATTTGTAGCTCATCTGCTGTGAATCGACTCTTGGGATCAGTAAAGATTCATCAATATTAAATCATAATTTGTTTCTCACATTTGCATTATAAATCTAAAGCTGCAGAATAACTAAAGTTTTCAGATCAATGTAGTGGAGTAAACAGTACAATATTTACCTCTGAACTGTCATGAAGTAGAAGTATGAAGCATGAAAAAAAAAATACTCAGGTATCTAGACATATATGTTTCACCATTTCAGCATTCAGTAGCTGAACTGAACATGCCATGCACAGTTACTTGTAGTTCAGTTCTTCCTGGTAAAAAAGCACATTTCAGATTTCCACACTGTTGTTCTTCCAGGATAAATGATGACACTTTTCTCATTTATTCGCCTGAGGTTTCTCATTCCAGATATCTGCCCCTGAATTCTGACTTCTTGTAATTTCAATTTCAGATATCTACAGTGTAATTCTGACTTGTCATATTTCCTGTTCACGATGTCTTAAATTCCCCTAAATTCAACATATCTACGTTGTCCTTTCTAGAGGACAATGAATTTTGAACACGTGTCCCATGAAGAAAACCCTCGTTCCCCATAAGCTCTGCGTATTTAACAGTATTTTCTAACTCTCTTATCTACCACAGCAGCTGATGTTACTTCAGCTAACATGGTTCAAATGCTTTGTTGGACTAATATCCGAAGCCTCAGATAAGCAGCATCATGCACAACAATTCGTACCCTTAAATCCGAGAGAATTCTCAAGTTTTCTTTTATATCAAGCAGCAAAAAAAGTTGTCACATGATGCAGTCAAGTTCATCTGCCTTGACATTACAGTGTTGATGCTGAAATGATATATTCTGCATCCTAACATATACCTCCGTTCAAAAATTTGGGGTCACCCAGACAATTTCATGTTTTCCATGAAAACTCACACTTTTATCCATGTGCTAACATAACTGCACAAAGGTTTTCTAATCATCAATGAGCCTTTCAACACCATTAGCTAACACAATGTAGCATTAGAACACAGGAGTGATGGTTGCTGGAAATGTTCCTCTGTACCTCTATGGAGATATTCCATTAAAACTCAGCTGTTTCCAGCTAGAATAGGCATTTACCACATTAACAATGTCTAGACTGATTAATTCAATGTTATCTTCATTGAAAAAACTGCTTTTCTTTCAAAAATAAGGACATTTCTAATATATAAAGTAGTTGACGCTGTACTAAGGTGATGATTTTGATGCCTCCAATCAACATTTTTAAACTTATTTTGTAGTTTCTCAAAAATCTATTGTCCTGTAGCAGAGATGTTCATACATTTGAGTGCAAATGTTCATTGTTTTTTTTTTTAGGGGCTACTTGTTACAGTTTTTCGTGTCCACCACTGAGAAAACACAACACGGATGAGTCGCATCTGACCACATATCCATTCTTTCATGATTTTTCAGGCGACTGCTCGGCGTCCTTGTCTGCCCTCTCGATGTAAAAACTTACACCGCCGTCATATCCGCGCAAACACTGTTGAATGCTCGATCAACACAAAAGTCCAGCGATATTAAAAGCTCTTTGTGGATCCAGCTCTCTTTCAATATTTACAACATTTGGTTTCATATTAGCCAGGAGGGTATGTTCCTCTCGCACACTTTCAGTCAACATTGTGTGTGTTTCAGGCTGCAGCAGTTGGACCGTCACTGTCAGAGCAGCGCCCAGCAGGTGTGTGAGCTGCTGGTCAAACAGAACCAGCTGATGCAGGAGAGAAACACACTCAGCGAGGAGATGCAGAACCTACGCATAGAGGTACTAAAACACACACACATAGCGACACACACGGCGACGTGACTCACTGCTCCGCTACTAAACGAATCTGCGGTCGCGTCTTTTCTCGCCAGGAGCACGTTCTAGTTGTCAGTTTACTAAAATAAAACCAGCGACGAGACATTTGTCCCTTCGTGACTAATGATTCTGTCTGGTTCCGGATTTCTGCTGGAAAACATGTTGTCTATATTCTGCTGTGATTCACTATCAGACGCACAGTTTTCACTAAACGCCGTGTGTTTGTCTTTGTAGCTGCCGAACACTTTGTCCACATGAGTGAGTCTGTCCAGACCATTTGCTCTGCTTCATCCTGTGGATCCGGAAGTTTCCACTCAGTGATATTTTGTTACACAGAACACAAACTGTTATTTATGGTTTCGTATCGAGGACTTTGCTCAGGGAGAAGAGAACATTTTAAGTCTCCATTGTGTAGATTTAGTGGTTAACTGATTATTAGAAATCAAAGAGACTGATTTGGAACGTGAAGTTAAAATGAAAAGCTTGGGGTCAAAATCGAGAAACTCCAGCACAAAGCTTCTTTTGTATTTAAGTTTTATGTACATAATTAAGAGGATTTTTCAGTATTTATCCTTCATTGTTGATAGGCTGTTACTCCCAACCAATCAGATTACAGCATCACAGTCAAAGTAGATTATTTTAGAATCATTTTATTGGGATTCACTTTTAAAAATTAACTGATTATCAGAGGTGAAAATCGATGATCGGCTGACCCCTACATTTAAATGTTTGCACTTTTTTTTGTTTGTATTTTGTACCTTACGTGTGGTACATTGGTTGATGAGTTGCTAGGATGCTGTATCAGGATATTTTTTTATTAAAAAAACATTACCTTCATCATTTTTACAACATTAGTAAATAATACATCTGGTGCACTACTACGAACTTTTGAAATAATGAGTTTAATTTTTTTCCTACTAATTTTTAAGCAGCAAGTTTCTGTATTATCTTTGTTAGCTTAGCATTTTGCTTTTACTTGTCAGCTGGTCGATAGAAAACATTGTGAGGAAAGCGAGCGTCGAACCACAGACCCAGCGGTCATGTAACACGCTCCCTGAGCCTCACCTTGTTATTAATATTTCTGGCTTCTTGTTTCATTTTTGAACCGTTAATCTGAGCTGAGAGTTCAGACGGTTATAAACGGCACGAAGCGAACAGAAAGTCGACACGGTGGCAGCAGATTGACATAGTGCTTTATTGAAGCTGTCTGTAAGAAGGAAAATAATGTGCATCCCTATCATATACATTTTATGTGTAAAAATACTAAGGATGTACAGTGTAAAAAAACAGCTTCATGTTGATGGTAATTTGTTGTTTCCACATCCTCGCGGCCTCACTGGCCAGCAGCACTGCATCCTGACAGCATGAAGACAGAAAAAGGCTGTTTGATCTGCTTTTCTGTGAATCTTTCTGGATCCGCTGAGTTTCCCGACACTGTCTCAGAGTCAACATGGTCTCTGCTCCTCTGACACATCGGAGAGCGGAGCTGACTTCAGGGAAACATGTCTCACACAACTGTAGAGCTACAGTAGACGGACATGGCATTAAAACCCAGTTATACTTGGTAATATTTGTACATGTTTGCTGTTTTTTTTTGTTTGCTGTTTATAAATAAATGCATCTCATGCTTGTTTATGTTAATAATCATGATGATAGTAGACTAGTACCGTAGAGAGAAGAGAGGGGAGGGAATCTGCCACAGACATGAGGTCAAATGCTTTCAGAAATCATTCCAAACACTTGAGCCGTTCACTTGTTATCTGCATTAAACGCCAGGCGCAGTGCCGTTTGTGATTTTTGGCTGAAGTCGTCGGTTCATTAACAACGGACGAGATCAATACGGAGCAGCTGAGGTCTTTGAAAGAATTTTTACATGTTATTGAAACACTATTGGAGTCAGATCTGTTGTGTGATAGATGTACAGTACAAACAGCAGCAGCTTTAAGAGTGAACGCTGTCAGAGCAGCGTCAGAGATCTCTCATACCGTCGAGTATGTTTAGGGCACCAGTAAAGCTGTGGAGGCTCAAACTGAACCTCTGTTTGGTGAAACACGTGTTCACAACTGATTGTTTGAGCTGAAACCCACACTGATGAGGAGGATTAGTAAGCTTCGTCTTCACCAGAGAACACTTCGATCCTAAAATCACCTTTCTGACATTGTTGCTGCCACGACATGAACACGGATCTGTGGAGGACTGGATGAGGAGAGTTCACTGGAGGGAAAACTCAGGGACAACATTGGATCAGTGGATTCTTACAAACATTTTAGTTTATAAACACTGATCAACTTCCTAAAAATTCCAGAGCATGTGGGACGCTTGATCAGGGTTTTGCCAACGCTGGACATCAGAGCAACATCAAAACATGGAGGGGATATGTGCTTTAAAAAATCCACATTTTCTTAAAAACATAAAAAAAGAGCTAAAAATCTTCCTTTAAAGCAGGGCTGAATCAGATTCCTCTGAATCATATAAAAAGTGATGGGTGTGAAAGTGCTGTGGCCAAAGCTACAAAGCGGTACTTCATGAACTCTGGTTTCTAATGGTTCTGGCGTTAAGCGTGCACATACAGCTAGAACTCCTCAGTCGCTCGCAGACCTGGGTCAAATCAAAGCTGAAATCCTTCCAAATACTTGGGAGCGTTTGCTTGAGCCTGTCGAGGGTGCCAGCTGGGTGGGATCTGTACTCATTTTGAACTATTCGGCTGCTTGGATGCTGCCAGACAGGCTCAATCGATCACAGAGAAGTATTTTTCATAAGAGTTCTGAGTGCCACTTTGACTCAGGACTGGTGGTGCGTACAGAGGGGGACTACAGCATGCAGGCCAGTGCCATCCTTCTATACTTTCTGCCATAAAGCGCTTTTGCTAGCTAGTAGCAGTTTAATGGATGTGCAACAGTAAAGCATATGGACTTAAGAGCAGCGGGAAAACAGGTAATGTGTCGTATAAGAGATATCTGTAAAGGAAAAAAAAACACTGGGGGCTTTTTATTTTTAGAACAGTGTTGAAACATGACTACACCCCCTTTACTGCTAAACGCCAAAACAAAATGACATCAAATAAATTAAATAGAAAATAAATTCAAGTTATCCATCAATGATAATAATAAAAACATTCAAATAAATATAGTGGAATACACTTTGCTATGCCTAATAAGAGCATATCCCCTGGTACTCTCTTTAATCTGTCAGCCAGATACTGAAGGTGACGTTTTCCACACGATGAACATGTTTGTTTGTTTTTAATGTAGTTGAGATTGCAAATTTTTTAATATATATTACCTCACATCTGGTGATTTTTCTTTCTGTTTTTGACTCAGAAGTGCTGGATGTCAAAGTTGTTTTGTTTTTTTTGACTTGTTCTGAGCTAAACCGTAAGGCGTACCCGGCGTTTGAAGACAGAGAAATCGAGGGGATTTTAAATCTTGTTGGCTAGACTGGAAGACATGACAATGAAACAACCGCAAACAAACAAAGTCCTGACAGAAGAGGTGACAGCACGCCTCAAACACAGCACAGGGACCCGACTCGGACGTGGAGGGAAAATGTATTTTCTCATCTAAACATCCAAAGAACCGACAGGAAAAGACGACTGACCTTAAACATCTCTTATCCGAACGCTCTTTGGCCTCTTTTCTCGACAACACTTACGTTAAACAGACGCACTTACAGCTCAGTTCTGAGTCTCTTCCTTCCTCAACGCCTCACATTCAGACTTTTGTGCCGTTTTCTTTCTGCTCAACTTCCACTTCACCTTCCTCTCTGAACTCTGCCTTCGCCAACACACACCTGTGGTAAGATTAAACAGGAGGAACATCTGTGTCAGTATCCAATCAGAGGGGTGAACTATGAAGCAACTTAGCCAGGCTTTCTTTGTGCGAGTTGTTGACCAGGTTTTTGCTAAATTGGGCTGATTTCTACTTCAGTCAAGAGGAACAGGTTGTTATATTGCAGAGTAAATTACAGTAAAACGTGCTGTTACTGCAATGATACAAGAAAGGAATGTTAGAAAATAGTTAATTGTGAATTAACCCTCCTGTTGTCCTCATTTACGGGCACCAAAAAATATTGTTTCCTTGTCTGAAAAAAATACAAAAATTCAGCAAAAAAATTCCTCAAATTTCTGAAAATTTGCAAAACCTTCAGGATGAAAATTCCTTAAAAGTTTCCCTTCAAAGTTTTATTTTAAAAAAAAAAAAAAAATCTCCCAAATTTGACAAGAAAATTCTTGTAAATATTTTCTAAAAATGAGTAAAATACTTCCAAAAAATCCTAAAAACATCTGAAGTGACTACATATATATCAGTAAAACTTCTAATATTTTCTTTAAGAACATTCACAAAAAAGTCAACCAAAATGCAGCGAAATTCGCTGGATTTTGGTTGACTTTTTTGTGAATGTTCTTAAGAAAGATTTTTAACATTTCTTTTATTCCACCAAAAAATGTTCAAAGGTTTCCCCAAAAATGTTGAAAATGTGGACGTCAGAAGTTTCACTGTGAAAAATTTTTTTTCCCCACATTTTCAAACTTTAAAAAGGGTCAATTTTGACCCGCGGGACGACACGAGGGTTAAATATTTACTACTCAGTGCTGTCTTCATGCAGCTGCTTATTTCTAACATGGCAGCGGCACATTAAAACTCTTAATTCATTTAAATATGATAGTTAAGAAGTGCATTTAGGTCCGACACTGTCCCATACTGAAGGATACGGGGAAATTGCTTTAGGTTTTGTCCAAATCAAAGCTTAAGATTAATGTTATTGATTGATAGTCTCTCTGTAAAGTACAATATACTCCACTGAATCTATTAGTTGCAATACTAACAATGTGAAATGGTCATAGTAGTAAACATAAAAATATTTATACACGACTGATTTTGGAGCCACAAAAATAGCATTTTTAGTTGGATAATCTCAGAATTTGCTCATTGTACATCCAACCATGTTAGATTTATTACATGTTACAGCTAAATTAGCTTCACAGGGTTGTTTTGAGGTTTGTTTCACTGATTTTGGAGCCACAGAGACTCATTTTTAGTTGGAATAACCCAGAATTTCCCTGTCAGTCGTCACAGAGGAGGTAATGATGGACGTCCAGGTGAATGTTCTGAATGTTATTTTGTTGTCTGTTGTTGGTCTTTTGTCGGCTCTCTGACTGGAGGTTGGGCGGAATATTTTGCCCAAAAATTCCCGCCAACGTGTGCTACTGTAACACTCAGTAAAATTACTAACATTCAGCTCAGTAAGTTTGCAGATACAATGTATTCTCAACATTCCTCATCTAGAATCTGGTCAGAAAAAGGGAAATGCTTCAGTTACCATGGTGATCTAGCAGGTTAAAAGAGAGCCACCTTTGTGACACTGAAATCTACAATTTCATGTAGCAGACACTTTTATCCAAAGCAGTGTAAATCTGTGGCTTAAAGCTCAACATAACTTGCTATTCTAATGATCTTGCTTCATAGTTCACTCCTCTGGGAAAGCAAATCTTCATACTGAACGCCTGTAGTTTAGATAAATAACTTCCTGGGTCTCTATCTTTGTCCCACACTTTCATCCTCTGTCTTTAACACGTCCTGTCACCTCTCACCTGTCATATTTTGGTCACAAAACAACACAAAAACAACATTAAATTAAACGATGGAGCAGGAAGGCTAAATCTGCTTTCCCTCCTACATTCTTCAGCCATTTTTGTTTCTTGAGGTGCATTTTTTTCCTCTCAGCCCTAAGAAATAACAATATATTTTTTTCTAGAATAATGTAATAACAATAGAAAAAGTTAAATATAAAACCAATGAGTAGAACAATAAATAGAACATATATAATAGCCATTGCTGTGATTCTTGTAAACCCATAACTCTTGATGTATACCTCCTTGCAATCCTTCATTAGAAGCTGACAGGAGATCAGCTGTCACCTCACTGCGTCATAAATAATCACATTATAAACATTACATATCTTTCTTGGAGATTTTCACCTGTACTCTCTCACAGTGCCCTCCCTGCCTTCCTGGACTTGTTCTTTTTCACTCTGTGGTGAAATCTGTTGCTGCTGCAGTTTCTCTTTTTCCTGCACAGAGACAGAGAGGTACAGCTGTGTGGATCCCGAAGCCGTGAGAACAAAATGTCACAGTAAAGCTTTCCAACACTGAAACAAAGTACCGTTTCCTTTTCCCTTTTGGGACAGAAGAGATTTAAACTCAGAGGGACTCGAAATAAAAATAAAAAATCATGGGGAAACATTCAAACCAGCTGCTTTCCTCTCATTTTCACCTCTGCATTAATATGTATCATCGACTACCTTGCACTGCATTGTGGGCAATGTAGTAAAGCTCATGTTTGGGAGCTTCATCCTTCTGAACTGCTGTGCTTTGAGGTGCGTTCTCAAGCACAAACCCACAACTGGACCTTGCATGCTCTCTCTCACACACACACACACACACACACACACACACACACACACACACACACACACACACACACACACACACACACACAAACATGTCATGCTCTCATTACCTTAATCTACAGAGTTGATGTGTAATAGCTGTACATTAGGAGCAGCAGCTGTTCTGCAGCTGTACAAGCATAGATGTTAACACAGGTGGCTGATGTTTTGCTGGCGCCTGCATAATGATCAGCAGCATTTAGCTAGTAGAGTAGCACCGGATTTTGGGAGTAGCAGTAGTAGTATAATAGTAGTGAGAGTACCTGTAGTAGTTGTAGTAGTTGAAATAGCAGCAACAACGATAATGACTTGCACTGAGCAAAACCTGAGTCAAATCCTGCTCGACAACATGAGGTGTGAAGGATTCTGCTCACTGACGGCTTCCTCACTACCAGGCAGCCTCAATCAATCCCAGGATTACTTAACTGAGGATCTGAAATCAGTGTCTGAGTATCTGCAAAAAGCCTGAGATACAACCGGTAATGGCAGTTTGAATGACTTAAAATGCTGTATCTCCGTCGTACAGATAAGAAGCTACAAAAACGTCTCCTTAAAAACACATCGGCTGTCGTCTAACTTTATAGTCAGAGGTTTTGTGGGGTTTGGCAGGACCGACACGTCAAAGCACAGCAGGCCACTGGTGATGCTCCTGTCATTAAAGGGTCGTTACATCACAGCTCGGATCACCTGGGGTTGCAGTGCAGGATTAGACAGGAATTTTGCCTCAAAGTTTTCTCTAAGACGGGATTCACAAAGAGAACAGAAACAGAGAAGCAGACTGGAGAGGTGAAAAAGAGAGAAGGAGAAGAGCAAAATCCTTCGAGTCGGGGTCGTTCTGAGTCGGTCCAAAGCTGTGGGTCTTTTTTTGTCCCACACTGATGACCTCAGAGACCAGCTGTGATGATGTCACTGTGATGGACAGTTCATTCCCGCCCGCTGGCAGAGTACGAGAACTGTGGGAAGTGCGGTCTTCTCTCGTTGTCCAAACAGTCCATCCCGTCTTCATCGACTAAAAGAAAAATAGAAATTCAGAGGTAAGTAAAGACGTTTGAATATTGTCAGGAAAATTCTTCAGTGGAGTCCTGACAAAGGCGAGGAACAGCATAGCTTTTATAAAGGCGCATAAGTCATACAACTGGAATGTGTTATCCCTGTTATCGCTTGTGTTAGACCTTGGTTCCTCAGCGCTTCATGGAAAATTAGTGAACACACATGAATCCACACATCACACAGTTACAAATAAGAACATTCAATCATCAAATAGAACAACTTTCATAACAAATATTTACGATTACATTAAATTTTAGATTTCATTGATGCAGAGATTAAATTAAATGTCTGTGTTTTTTTTGTTATTGTTATTTAGATTTAACCCTCTAACCTCCAAGCAGTTTTGGGCGATTTTTGCTCTCATCACATTTCTATTACTGTAGGCTCATTTTTCACTGTAATATAAAATCATGCACCTCAATGGAAGCAGTGCAGTGATGGCTAGAAGTAGAGAGAACTCTAAATTGTCTTTTGTGCAGAGTGAGAAAGTTATAATGCCATAAATCTTTAAAAAGGAAAGGAACAAATTTTTCTTTTAAAACTGAAACCTTGAATCCACGTGTACAACATTTTGTAAGTGCTCACTTTTGTTCAGCCCATATTGGCTGAAAAGTCTCTGAATTTTTGACAGCTCAGTCACTACTGGGTTTTTCCATCTCAGATCATCAGGAGGCTATTTGCTTGAAACTGATGATTCTGATGACCTCATGCATTGATCATTCTCGAAGAAATTACATAAAACTACATGACAAGTCTCCAAAGCAAGGATTGTGTCAACAAAATGGGATACGGAAAAAAAAAATCCCCACATTGAAATGAAATATTTCTGAGTTATATTTGGAGATCCATTTTTGAAATTCCAGTGGACGTCAGTATAATATAACCACGAACAAATACATCGATCTGTTGGAATAGTGGGATTATTCTAGTGGGACATCGTCATGCCTGGACAGATATTTATTGGTAACCTGATGTACTGACTTGAGCAAGACGTTAGTGGTAATTAGTTTTCCAGTAAGTATAATATAAAAGTTCACTCTGTTTCTCCAGCCTGCAAAGTGGGGTCCAAAAATGAACAATATGTCCAAAATAAATATTTTCTTAGTTATAATTGAAGAACCATTTTGAAACTCCAGAACTCTGCTTGGATTCTCCCAATACTTTCCTTTTTGATATAAAACTTGTCATTCCTGTTCAATCAGTTATGAAAGTTCTACAAAAATTTGTTCTCATTTCCTATAATGCAGTATTTCATATTAAAAATATTCCCTATGTTTTGCTTTGACATGCAACTATATGTCATGACAGCTTAATTTTTTTCATATTTCAATATTTCAGAGACTCTTTGGTTAACTTCTCCAATATCTCAGATTCTGAATCGATGATATGATGAGAAATAACGGTGAAAGTTTCAGTCTTTTTTCTTTAATAGTTCCTGAGATGTTGTCGTTCAAACGTAGCTTCAAATTTCTATGTGTGAAAATCTGGTCGGTCGATGGGCATTAATTTTAAAAATTCTATCTCAAAAAGTATTTAATACATGAAGCTAAAATTTCACAAACATATTTTGATTTTATGCTTAGATTTGGATCATTTTCCAGACCGAATGACACGTCACGATGAGTAGTTAACGGATTGCTGTAAAGTTAAAAAAATCCAACGGTTCTTTCTTTTTTTTATAATTTCTGGCTCTGATAAATGGTGTAAATTTGGCATTTTTTTTAAAGATAGCATTCCTTTCAAACCTGCTGGCGGGTTTTGGGGCTCATAGCGTTAAACAGTACACAACTCAATTAACTAGTCTGCTTGTGATGTGCCAATCTCCTGCTAACTAACTGACGTGTGACCTACAAAACAAGTGGAACCTCACATTAGTGCAGAGAAACACATCGGTTCTACTCATGCATAATTCAGTGCTGAACATTTTGAAAGTGGTATCTTTATCTCAGAAGCCTGTGAAAAGCTGCATGTGGCCGGAGGACTAATACAGAGAGACTTGTACAGCGAACAACAGCACTTTTTGAGTGTTTCTTCTTCTAGTTAATTCAAATGTCTCACGTGAAGAAGTAGAGAAACTGAATTTGATCACTATCAGGTGATTGACAATTATAACACTGTAATGTTCAGTAAACACATATGATTTGCTGTACTTTTTCTCTACTAAAATGATTTGAATCTATTTTTAGAAAATGGAAGCAAGTTTTGCCGAGTTGTAATGAAGGCATGTTTGCATAAAGAGACTTACATTTCTCTGGTGGAGTGATTGTGATGGTCTGAGCTGTGAACTCCTCGTCAAAGTACCTGGTGTCTGTCTCTGACGTCACCTGAGGCTTGAAGGGAGGGACGAGCTGGAACAGAGATGCAGAGAGATCAGATTAGATCGTACAGTGACGGTAACAATGAATGCTGCTGCTGCTGTTTCAGACCACGAGGCAGCTGCTTGAAGGACATTCAGACTCTGGACGTCACAAAAGTTGATGCAGCTGAAAGCCAGAAGAAAAGGCACTGAGGCAGCATGTTTGAGTAGTTTATAAAAAGGAAAGAAAAGGAAAGGAATGGAGGGAGGAGAGGAGAGGGGACAGGAAAGAAAGGAAAGGAAATTAAATTAGGGAGGAAAGGAAAGGAACGGAGGGAGGAAAGAAAAGGAGGGAAGAAAGAAAAGGAGGAAGGAAAGGAATGGAAAGGAACAGAAAGAAGGAAAAGAAAGGAGGGAGGAAAGGAAAGGAAAGGAAAGGAGGGAGGAATGGAAAGAAGGAAAAGAAAGGAAACGAAAGAGGAAAGAAAAGGAGGGAGGAAAGGAAAGGAGGGTGGAAAGCAAAGGAATGGAAAGAAGGAAAAGAAAGGAGGGATGAAATAAAAGGAGGTAGGAAAGGAATGGAAAGAAGGAAAGGAGGTAGGAAAGAAAAGGAAAGGAATGGAAAGAAGGGAGAGAGGGAAGGAGTGAAAGATAGGTTTGGAAAACAGGATGTGAAGAACAGGAGAAATGGTGAAAGGGAGGAAAAGAAATGAAAAAAGCAAAGGAAAGAAAACGGAAAATAGGCAAGAAAACGTGAGGAACAGGAGAAATGGTAAAATGTGATCCAGGGAGGTAAAACCCGTATGAAGTCATACGAGGAGGCTGGGTGTCTGTGCGACATGCTGTAGGTGTTGACTGATAGACTCTCAGGATACAAACACACACCTTCTCCATAATACCCTGCACTTTACACAGCTGCTTGTCTGTTCTCACTGCTGCTTGTTTGTATGTGTGGCATGAAAGAGGCGCTGACTGTAGAAATACAAATGTAAATTCATTTCATAATCACAACAGCACAAAAATGTAACTATGGTGCAAATTTTAACTGAAATAACCTCAATATGTTGCTATGGTTTACTCTCCGCCGTCCTGTTGTTCTGTATTAGACTGTACAAAAGAACACAACCATACAAACGTACCTTTTTATCGTAGACGTCCTGCCAGTCCACGCCAGAGAAGAAACTGTGTCGCATTATTTCTTTAGCGTCATCTGGTCCTCCTCCGAGCCTACGAGGAGGAATGTTATTACACATCATTTTACAATTCGATTTGAAGCCAGAAGTTAAACAGAAAGGAATCAAACCTAAATTTAGCTGAAAGAGAAATTTAAAAAATTAAAACACTCTCTTACTGGGGTCAATTAGTGAATGAAAACCCTTTTAGGAATAAATAAAATATGACGTTTGACCATCTGAATATTTACATAAAAGTGACTGTAATGTTTGTTTACATCTCTGATAAAGGTTTAGTTGATGTTTATAAATGTACCAGCAGTAAACAAGACAATGTGCAGTAGTTTTCATTCCTTCATTTAGGTGTGTGTGTGGTAGCTAGAGTATATTTTAAGCAATATTTTAGCAAAATGACTGAAATTAATTCCCCTGTGTGTTCACAATATAGCAACCGAGAGATGATTTTAAATGTTTGGATCAAAGACAAAACCTCCTCCCTGCCTCTCACTTTGCCAGTTTTTTTGATCTGTACAGTACATCTGTCCACATCTACATTTCCTGTTACCTCTGTGAGGTTCCTGTACAGGGACCAAGCTGTATCTGCTATAAAAACACAACCGCTGCCGTTTTTCAAAGTTTGCAGAGTGGCACATTTAATTAAAAGGCCTCTGAGTACTGTGACTGAAATGGATGTAATATTTTATTGTGTTTCATTCTATTGCATCAAATATAGTAGAGTTAGAGTCAAGTTTACTGGAGGACACTTTTGATGAATGTGCACAATGTGAAGTTAAAGTTTAAGATAAAATTTCTAAGGTTATGTAACAGATGAATACTCCCATCTAAAGGATAATGCCCATATTTTCACAGTACCTTGTTATTAAATGACCACTATATGGCAGACTGTGAGCTAGTAGCCTGATTCAGCCATTTTTGTAAATAAATGTGTTGCAATGAGATCCCAACACCAACTGACATAGTGATGAACGAGGTATAAAGCAGAAATAAGGGCATCAAAGGTGTTACAAGGCATTTTGTTGTATTGTTAGCTTTTTAGTTGAACTAAATGAAGGGATGTTGCTGCTTTTTTATACTTTCGATGAAAATTAGAGGTCGAATTGTCTGTTCCGCTCAAAAGCAACCAGCAGCGACCAACAACTTTTAAGGTGTTTTCTTTCATGTTGCTTAATGCATATCTAATTCTATGTCACTAATCTATTAACATACTGTACAGCTCATCACTGAGTGGTCAGGGGGGTTGCAGTCATAATCACAGTAGGACTGATCCCACGACAACTGTTTTCATACTGCCTGTCAAAAGCACTTTAAATCACAGTGCCTTGAAAGGTGAAAACGCTGTTTATTGACTTTTATTACAATTAGTATTTCTATAGATTTTAAAATTAGAAATGTTTTGTTTATAGTATTGTACAGCAAGTTTTTAAAGAGTATATAGTAACCTCTAATGTTACTAACCTTCCTGTTTTGTGTTTCTGTTATTTTTGTTGTTGTACGTAAGCTGCTGAATACTTTGAATTTCCCTTGGGATTAATAAAGTATCTATCTATCTATCTATCTATCTATCTATCTATCTATCTATCTATCTATCTATCTATCTATCTATCTATCTATCTATCTATCTATCTATCTATCTATCTATCTATCTATCTATCTATCTATCTATCTATCATACTTTAAATGTCAATATGATAACTCAGACAAATTTTGTATTTTTGGATCTTGTGCTTTAGGGCTGCACAGTGGCGTAGTGGTTAGCACTTTCGCCTTGCAGCAAGAAGGTCCCTGGTTCGCGTCCCGGCTTTCCCGGGATCTTTCTGCATGGAGTTTGCATGTTCTCCCTGTGCATGCGTGGGTTTTCTCCGGGTACTCCGGCTTCCTCCCACAGTCCAAAAATATGCTGAGGTTAATTGATTATTCTAAATTGCCCGTAGGTGTGAATGTGAGAGTGCTTGTTTGTCTTTGTATGTGGCCCTGCGACAGACTGGCGACCTGTCTAGGGTGTCCCCTGCCTTCGCCCGAGTCAGCTGGGATAGGCTCCAGCCCCCCCCCATGACCCTAGTGAGGATTAAGCGGTGTATAGATAATGGATGGATGGATGGATGGATGGATCTTGTGCTTTAACCCTCCTGTTGTCTTCATTTACAGGCACCAAAAAATATTGTTTCCTTGTCTGAAAAAATCCAAAAATTCAGCAAAAAAATTTCCCACATTTCTGAAAATTTGCAAAACCTTCAGGAAGAAAATTCCAATAATTCCTTAAAAGTTTTATTTAAAAAAAAAAAAAAAATCCCCCAAATTTGGCAAGAAAATTCTTGTAAATATTTTCAAAAAATGAGTAAAAATCTTCCAAAAAAATCCTAAAAATATCTAAAGTGATTACATATATATCAGTAAAACTTCTAATATTTTCTTTAAGAACATTCACATAAAAATCAAGATGCTGTGAATTTCGCTGGATTTTGGTTGATTTTTTTTTTGTGTGAATGTTGTTAAGAAACAAATTTAACATTTCTTTTTTTTACACCAAAAATGTTCAAAGATTTCCCAAAAATGTTAAAAATGTGGACATAAGAAGTTTCACTGTGAAATTATTTTTTTTTCACATTTTCAAACTTTGAAACGGGTCAATTTTGACCCGCAAGACGACACGAGGGTTAAAAATGCTTTAGTGATGATTAAATCTTGTAGCAGTTAAAAATGTGTATGAATTTCACCCAGACTATGGAAACTTGAAATACTTTATTTCCTCACTTTGAGAAAAAGGCAGCACTACACCGATGGTTCAGGTTCAACAGCATCAGCCACTGACTCTTTATTATGAGGCTGCTTTTGTTCTCAGTTTTTTAGTGATGTTTAGGCACAAGTAAAATTTTTCACTGGAGTTTTTAAAATCTCCCTCTGGCTTTCTGGTAAGGATAAGGAGATGTATTGTGTTTTAAACTTCTCCCAACTGTCTATCATCCGTGGAGGCTCAGGTTGTTCGTTTCTCACAGTTGTGGAGCTGGTACTGACCACATCTGGGGATGTTTTCACAAAGGGTTAAGGGTTTAAGGCTCGACACACACCGTTTGTTGGGGTCTTTGATGAGCAGGCCAGACAACAGGGACTTGGCGTCGGCCGACAGGGTGCGCGGGAACTTGATGTCCTCCATGAGGATGAGCTCGAACAGCTTCTCGTGGTCCTGGTTGTAGAACGGCAGTCGGCCACACATCATCTCGTAGGTCACGACGCCCAAACCCCACCAGTCCACCGCCCGACCGTAGTCATTATCCTCCAGGACCTGAACAGAGCAGAGAAACAAAGATGCACAAATTCTGCTTTATTTAAATGGGACCATTTGTTTTATTGGACATCTGGTTGTATTCTGCATATCTGCATTTATTTTATTGGACAGGACCGAGTGCCCACGGTGTTTGAGAGGAGACAGATGAGGCGGGAATGGACAGTCAATATGCCGTCATGCTGGAGGGATAAATAAAACAGTAAAAGTTGAGATGAATAGACGTGGCTGCACAGATAACAAGGGCTGAGACTGTAGACGGTGGCCCCCCTCTCTCAGTGCACACACACACACACACACACACACACACACACACACACACACACACACACACACACACACACATACATACAGAGGCAAACATCATGGGATGGCAGGTCTTCAGAGGCCCCTGTTACAGTAAGGGAGTCAGTGTGTTGGCGGGGCCCACCAGATGCCCCCCTGGTCGCTGCCAGCTCTCCCTGGCACACTGATCCTCTTCTGGCAGGGACAGACAGGAATGTCCCTGGATTGAAAAGGCAGGAGCGGCTCACAACCTGAGTCAGGGCCAGTCCAAACCTCCAAGACAGTGAGAACCGCGAGCTGCTGTGTTGTGTGTGTGTTCTGAGGAAACATGTGCTGTGTGTTAAGTCACTTCCATATCAAAGTCTCTTGTCTGGGCTCCTCTTCCCTCACTGCTCTCCTTGCACCGTCCTCTCCATCTCTGTCTTATCCTGACTTCTCCATCCTCTAATCATGCCTTCCCTCGCTCGCTCCTTCTCTTTCATCCTTTCATGCGCCCGTTTGCTCACCTCTGGAAGGGAGAAGAAGAGGAGGAGGAGGAGGAAGAGGGAGGCAGACGTACTGATAGAGAGGTATTTCAGGTGCTGTCGAGGCCCTCATTAACATAATAAGCTTATTAACATGAGTGTACGTGTGTGCACAGACAGACAGACAGACAGACAGACAGACAGACAGACAGACAGACAGACAGACAGACAGACAGACAGACAGACAGACAGACAGACAGACAGGGCTGGAGAGCAGCCAGAACAGCATATGTTGTACATCTCGCCAGTAATAATAACATCTCACTCACTGTTAATAATGGACCAGTCGGGGGGGACGTGAGCTAACAGACACCAACACGTGACTGCAAACATGCACAAACATACTCACACAAAAAACCTGTTTGTAACACAACTATTCTAAATCACATGATACAATTACACAGTGAGTGTCATAATATCATAAGATTTAAAAATATAGCCTGCATACTGAACTAATGCCAACCATCAGCGGTGGCTGTGTGGCAGATGCAGAGAGGACAGGTGTCATAAATACATAAATAGCTGAGACTGAACAGAATAGGCACTTGTTTATCCAAACTGCACACTGACGAACTGTGAAATTCCAACAAACTATGAAAAAAACACTTAAATGTAATGCATACTGAATAATTGTGCTTTGATGCTCCACACTGACATATGCTTGGATGTTTACAACTTCAATAGCTGTGTCAAAAAGTGAAAAAAGAGTGGTTTGAGTTCACAGGATTTGAGTTTCTGTTTGTCTCTAGAGATGAATATCCATGAGTTTGCCATTTAAAAACATATCTGAATAATACTTCTCTGAATGAATCAATTTGATATGATGAAATTGATGCAATCAGTAAATAATTGCTTTACGGGCAACATTCAGGAGCCAACAATTCCTGTTTCAGTCCCTGATAAGTATTGAGCGATCAGGAATCCTGCATCGTAGAAGCTACAAAGAGATGCAAAGCTGTAGTATAATGAACGGTTGCACTGCAAACGTAGCTTGAAAACAGGATTATTCATTTTACATTTTACTTGGCAGCTACTTCCCAGTTCTGGTGTCAGGTTGGAATAAGTTCCCCTAACTCAAAATCATGTAAAATGTCATCATGCACCAGGCGAGAAAACGGGAAAAAAAAAACACCCAACAGCTGCCTGTGAGTTTCCACAGCAGCTCAGTACCACACAAAGCTGGTCATTAACTGACTGAGCTCGCACACTTGACACTAAACTGCTAATGATGCAGGCGGCTGCTTCAGTGTGTGCAATGTACGTGGAAGTGAATAAGAGAGTTATGAGAGCTATTTTATGTGTGAATGTGTGTTTGTGTGAGAATTAAGCTGGTCACCCAGTTGGCAGCTGCAGAGAAGAGCTGAGGGAATGAAGCGCGCCGCCAGCTCCAGATATACTATTGACTGGTACGGCTGGAGGGATAACACTGGCTTAGACTGCTGGGAGACTGTCAGACACACACACACACACACAGCAGATGGAATATTTATCCGTCCTCATCAAATTCATAAAGTTTTGAGAGTGAGGCAAACTAGGAGATGTTTGGTGTTGTTTCAGTCCCTGCAGCTTGAGGAGGGACACAAACACACGTCAACGCACAGTTTATGAAATTCAGAGCAGCTCACGAGGCTGTTTTACGGAGCTGATCTACAGAGCTGTGTGCACTGTGCGTCGGGTCGTGTATTAAAAAAAAAAAAAAAAAAAGGTAGAGAAATGTACGTATACAAATCAAGCTGTCCAGTTGGGCATGTATATGTATGTGCAAGAGGAGAGTGTGCTTGTTTGTGTGTCCTGGGACCAAAGAAAGTGGTGGCAGCTCGGTTGCAAGCAGGGAGCAGATTAATCCACACAGAGCCAGAATGCTGCCCCACAGCCTTAGGCATGGAGGCATTCAAGTGTGTGTACAGTATGTGTGGTTATGTGTGTATAATTTTGAGGAAAAAAAAGGCAGG
The DNA here is from genome assembly GCF_022539595.1 of Amphiprion ocellaris. Taxonomy (NCBI): domain Eukaryota; kingdom Metazoa; phylum Chordata; class Actinopteri; family Pomacentridae; genus Amphiprion; species Amphiprion ocellaris. The sequence continues at coordinate 4,436,549 of NC_072781.1, forward strand.
ACAAATAAATAGGACAAGACAGAGGATGCAACAAATGATATAAATCAGCAGGAGAGGAGAGGAGAGGAGAGGAGAGGAGAGGAGAGGAGAGGAGAGGAGAGGAGAGGAGAGGAGAGGAGAGGAGAGGAGAGGAGAGGAGAGGAGAGGAGAGGAGAGGAGAGGAGAGGGATTAAAAGCAGCAGTGAGGAGGAAGGTCTTGTCCTGTCCTGGTCCCTGTTGGAGTCGCCATGTGTTAGCTAGCTGCTGCTCGCGGGACGAGGGCTATGGCGGCCTGGACAGGACTAAATGGGACGAACACACACAGCCTGTGGCAGAACCAGACCGGATACCCAGCGGGAAACACAAACACACACCTCCTATACTGTGAACATACAATCGCATCCATCCGCAGAGTGTCAAATCGATTATAATGCTGACAATGTGCTAACGTTTCAAAATACTTTACCAACTGCTGACTGCACTGCTATGTTTGTGCAACATTTATAATTAATTTTTAAAGTCACAATGCCTGACATATACAACATACAAGCGAAATAAAAACAAACACATACAAATAAATGGAAAAAGCCCAATTCTATCCCCTTTAACACTTTCAAACTGCCACAAAGAAATGTGTCACACACAAAAAAATATGAACAAAACAGAAAAAAACACTCTCCATGTGTTTTCCCTGATCCTGTTCCATCCCTTTGCAGGGACCTTACACTGCTTATTGTTCATTAATATCACACTAATCTTTTTTTTCTGTTTTTGACTATCCTTGCAACAATGACGCCTAATTCTAATGCTTTACATGTTCGACTGTAGAATTATTCTCTTTGCATTGCTCAAGTGTCTGTGTGAGTTCCTTCAGCAGACACAAGCCCTCTTTATTCACTTCTCATCTGCCCTTTTCACTGACGGCAAACACAGGAACTGTCTGAATTTCACTCCTGTAACCCTGAAATATTTTCTCTCCCTTCTCATCTTCCTCTGTCTTCAACCCCCATCCCCCCTTTCTCTTTTTAATCCCGGCTACTTTGCATCTCTGTAACTTGGCTCCGAGCGAACTGTGTTATTTTTACATGCGGGCGGGCGAGCAGAGCGTGCGGGCGGGCGAGTGGCGGCGGCGGTGGTGTAGATTTCCAGGTTTTTTCCGAGCACCTTCCTCCAACCTCGCCCATCTGCCGCCATCTGCCTCGCTTTAGCCCGCACTTTCTACTGCAATCACACACACAGCACACACGCGCACACACACATAAACGCACACAGACGCACATCCTGTGAAAAATAACCAACAGCCTCCAATCAGCTTTTGGCACGCAAAGGAAGGGACTCTAAAAAAAAAGAAAAAGAAAAAAAAAGCACAAAATGCTGCGCCAAATTGTCCTCCATACTTTTTTGAGTGGGATATACACTATGCCTCTCCCCTCCTGCCTTCATCTCCACATCTCCATCGCTCTGTCTCCACCACCCACAGTCCTGCAACCCTCTCGCCAGTTGATCCGCTGGCCTTCGAGTGAGGCAGCGTTGATGACTGGACAGCGGATGGCTGCAAAAGAAACGATTACAAGAATGTAGTTGTGTGTGTGTGTGTGTGTGTGTGTGTGTGTGTGTGTGTGTGTGTGTGTGTGTGAGCACTGCGCTGTGCCCTTTTGTAATTCAACCAACACCCTCATTCACACACATAAACTGCATATTTACTGTTCACCCTGATATTATGGAAATTGTTTGTCTGTGAAATCTGCAAATGGAATTGTACATACATAAACTCCACTATAAGAAGGTTTCAAACATGCTTATGAAACACAGTGTATTGTGGGTAGGGAGTGGTGAGAGACGCCCCGGATCATCACTTTGTGATTCAAGGATACCGAGTTTGTGTGCACTATATGTGTGGCTCCTTCACAAAAACTACCCAGTGTACACCCATTTATCAAAGATCTGTAATAATCCCAGTAGTTAAACCAATCAGTCAGGGCTGTTGTTAGATAAACAAGTGCTGTGCAGTGGGCTACATGAGTCCCACAGTTCACAGGGGCCGTCCTGGTGGAACCCTGAGCGGTGCAGAAATGCTGCCTAATGGATAGGCCGCCTGTGGATGCCACAGATGCTTTTATGTACTACAAGGCCTCAGTCAATCTGCTCAGTTTACAGAACGTGACGTACAGTCCCTGAGAATTCTGTCCTTTATCAATTGATTAAAGCAATTTATGGAGTGTGTACAATGTGTTGTGGATGTGGTCATAAAATACCTCACCATCACCACACAATGCATCCAAAATATCTGTAGTCAATTCAACAATTATCTTTAGTTATGTCTATAATAGACTACAATATAACACACATTTAATGTTGTTTTGTATCATTTAGTGCATAGATGACTAATAGTTAGGTTGACCTTGGTAATGCAACAATACTTAGCAGACATGGTAGCGTATAGATCTACATCGCTGTTGTAGTCAATGAGAATATTGAGAATGGATTCTGAAAAAGGTACCTTTTGATCATATTAACACAAAAAGAAAAAAGAGAGCTGCTGACGTATCAACAAATATACTGACAAGAAAGTTTCAATCTTTTACTCCAGCCTCTTATTTCTGCTCTAGGAAGAGTCAAAGCACAAATGTGCAGCACTTCACATTTTACTCTCTAGTTTACTAATGGCAGACATACAGTAGTGTTCAGATGGTGGTTAAAGTGGTGGAGAAGATCAAAGCAAAAAGAATAAAGGTTGAGACACAGTTGTCATCAATCAGTCGGAAGAGCTTCAGCAGAAATCAACTGGACTTCTCTTGTAGGTTCATGAAGGTATTACCATAAATTACTTTATTCTTAGTGATCACAAAGTAAAGAATAGGAAAAGGATGATGGTGGAGAGGTTCAAGTCATGAGAAACAATGGAAAAATATTAAAATCATATATAAAAAAACATTTTAGTCAGAAAACAAAGTGTTACCTCAGGTGCGAGGTACTCTGGAGTGCCACAGAAGGTCTTCATGGTAGCAGCGTCTGTGATGCCCTCCTTGCAGAGGCCAAAATCAGTGATCTTGATATGGCCATCTTTATCCAGCATCAGGTTTTCCAACTGAAAACAAAGCAAAACACACAACATTCATGATAGAGACTCAACACAATGATGAATAGCTTTGTTAACTGGCTAAAACAGTATCAGTGCACTGTAGAGAGAGCAGTGGTAGACAGATGAGGACAGCAGTATTGCATTACCCCACACAGTGGCAGTACACACACTCAGACACACAAACACCGAGCAGAATAGGGAAATAAACTTCAGGCATGTAGTGGAGCCACTCAACCTTTTAATTTTAATGGCTGAAGTGTTTTTCTCACTCTGTGTCTGCTTTTTGTCCTTTCTGTTTTCTTGGCTGCTGTGAGCAGGGCTGGGGCCAAGGCTGCCAGGCAGGCACTCAGACAGACAGAGCCATCTACCTCTACCTCTGTGGCATCAGCAGCCCCCTCCCTGCCTCACAACACCTCCTGCAATTCTTTACTGCTTCATGTCTCTGTCAACTTGTGCCTGTCCCTCTCTTTAATTACCGCACATCCTGAGCAACTCTTTTCCTCCTGGATGAAAGAAAAAAAAAAGTGGAAACACAAGAGGTTGGGGCCCAAAAACAAAGGAAGTTTTCCCTCAAATATCTGATCAGTCTCATCCATGCCCCCGAGTCAGCCTCTCCTCTGTGTTTCTGTTTACCTTGAGGTCCCGGTACACAATCTTGGCTGAATGCAGGTAGTCGAGAGCTGAGACGATCTCGGCGCCGTAGAAGCGCGTGCGCTCCTCTGAGAACACTCGCTCTCTGGACAAATGGAAAAACAGCTGCGGGAAAAGGAGGGAGGACGAGTGAGGAAGAGAGGGTGAGAGAGAGAGAGGGCGGGGGAGACAGAGGGGGGAGAGACAGCAGGGACGGCACAGCAATAATTACTGATTTATTGGAGGAAATTAGCACAACACAAACTGGCTGCCCGCACCATATTGAGATGATAGATAGCGGAGGGGAGGGTGAGTGGGGTGTGTGTGGAGAGGGGCTGTGGGGGGAGGCGTCTCGGAGGAGGGAGGGTGGAGGCACTCGGCAGCTGGCGCCTCATCTAGCAGCCCCCCCCCTCACAACACACACTCATACCTCTTCCACGTTACCCTCTGGGCTACGTTGGCACGGTGCTGGCGTGGAGTTCGGCGATGGGGGCCAAATCAAGGGTTTAATCAATACACCAGTCTAGTTAAAGACAGGCCGACCGCCGCTGCCGCCACAGCCAACACCGCCCACCCCCCCCAACTGCCTCCAGTGCAGCACTCATTAGTGGCCTAACTGGCCTTGCCCCCTGAGCCTCCGTCTTCATTTACTCCATTCTCATATCCACCCCTCTCTGTTTTTTGGCAAGAAGATCATTTTGATACTTTAAAGAGTACACAACTTGTTTGTTTCCCAGGTGGCGTGACCTCCCATGTCTGCTCCGTCTTGCTTTTTAATCACCCGCCTCACACTCCCTCCTTCTTCTCCCTCTTACTTTCTCCCTCGCTGTCAGTTGTCAAGTTGTCACTGTCACACAGCGACACATGTGGCACCAAAACGACACCAGCCTGCTGCGCTGCACCAGTCGAGTCATACAAATTACCCATGAGGCCAAGGGGCACACGTCTCCCCATTAATTGTTGAGGGAGGTTTGCATATGGCCACTGGAGTGATTCTCACAGACCACCTTGCTGAAATGGTGTGTGTGTGTGTGTGTGTGTGTGTGTGTGTGTGTGTGTGTGTGTGTGTGTGTGTGTGTGTGTGTGTGTGTGTGTGTGTGTGTGTGTGTGTGTGTGTGGTGAGGCTGCGGTGAGAAGGGGGTAACACGACAGGTGGGCCTTCATCAGTGTACTGGCAGCTGTGGCTGTGGCAGGTTTGTAATGGGTTGTGCGTGTGTGTGTTTGTGTGGCACGTGTGGTCACAATTTGTCCGTTGAGGTAAAAATTTTCCGTGTGTGTTTGTCTAAGTGTGTGTTTGCTGGTGCTCTCTGTGTGAGTGTGTGTGTGTTTGCTCAGGCCTGGCGCTGGCTGAACTGCCTAACTAACAGGGAGGGGAGCAGGTGACAGTGACACTAAGGGAATGAACCAAGATTGCAAAAACGGCCCGATTAAAAATCTGAGAAATGGAAAAGTAGGGGAATCCAAACTCATTTCGTCTCCGACTGTCATTCTGGCTGTATCTGCCCCATAGGTGTGTTCATAAATAGATACAAGCAGGAGAGGGATGGAACAGAATAGAGAGACGAGAAGGCAAGTGAGAGGCCAGTTGGTTGGCAAATTAACTGTGTTAGAAAGCAATCTGAGAGTCAAACTTTAGACACTTCTTCAGTGTTTTCATGTTTAAACATTCCTTTGCTGCCTTGCTGCTGTAGATTTGCACCTCCAAATATAATATATTGCCATGTAACAAGTAACAATTCTGTGTCGGTCTGCGAGACGCTTATAAACCAAGACAAATGTTTAGAAGACTGATTCACAACTTAAATCTTGTCTGTTTTGGTTTGGCTGAACACTGACATCTGGAAAGTGATACATTCTTATTTTTAACACTTGTAATAACCATATTAAATAAAAACTATTTAACCCTCAGAACCCCAAGCATTTTCTGGTGACATTTCTACTCAGTATGGGCTCATTTTACACTGCAATTTAAGCTTCTACACCTCTATGGAAACAGTTCAAATGTGGCGAGAAGTAGAGAAAACTAAAAAATGTCTTCTGTTAAGCATAACAGTGATGATCTATTTCACTAAAAATGTAAAATATGAAATAACTGGAATAGTTTTTCCAACTGTGCACATTTTACCAGCACTGGAGAAAAATGAAAATTTTACATATTGAGGATTTTTAATTTGTCTCCTCTCTGCTCTGTGTAAACACAGCCTGCAGTTCAGCTGAAAAGTCCCTGAATTTTTGTCTCTTGACTGTTGGCCACAGCTGAGTCAGTCATGACTTCTCAGGTTTGCCAGGAAGCTTAGAATTTTCCTAATACAGAATCATCTGATACACTGACTTTATGTTGGGAACATTTTTAAATGAGGCAGGTAGAATAAAGTGGTTTTGATGACATATCATGGTTTTAAGATTAGATCTCCATCACTTTTGTAATAGGGGCTGCACTTCACAGATGTGTATTTCAAGGGCCATCAGAGACGTAAAAATCCAATGATTCTTTCTGTTTTTACAGTTTTATCATTGTGATAAATTGTGTAATTTTGGCAGCTTTTTAAAGACAATATTTCTACTCTGTTGATGGCATTTGAGGCTCAGAGAGGTGAAGGCAAATCTAACAGAATACCTAAGAATGTGTCTGTGTACATTCTGTAAATAAGTACTTATAGGCAATTCTATAATCATGAGTTTTAACACAGTGTGGAAACAGCTGAAAGAGAAAGTGTCTAATCGCTGTCAGTTAGTGTGGCGGAGTTGTGGTTTAACTGGCTGATCAACGCAGAAACACAAAGATGTGTAACCACATTTAGTGCAATCATATAGAAGGCATGTGTGTGTCTTACCTCTCCTCCATTCACATACTCCATGACGAAACAGAGGCGGTCTTTAGTCTGGAATGAATACTTCAGTGACTGAAACAAAAACGACACACACAATTTATAGAACTTTATCCACGTGTTCATTCACAACACAGTCCAGTGAACTGTTTCATCTACTTCATCATCCAATGTACAGTTACTGTCATTTTGTTATTGAAAATTAAATGTGTACTGTGCATTAAAGAGTGCACAGGGGACCTAAATTATCCCACAGCGTAATGGACAAAGGGACTGATACTAGCGGTTGTAACTAACCAAGTGCTAACTGTTTCCTTATTCATTTCTGTAACATCGCAGACAGAACAGGTTGCACAGTAAGATAACTTGAAAGGCATCAAGTATTCATTTTTTTATTCCTTATGCCAAATAATTATGAACATGTCTTTTCCGGATAGTGAACAGTTAAGTGATCGAGTGAACGATTTTGCACACAGCCTGAAGTCTGGTCCCATTCTAGCTACAACAGCTGGAGCAACAAAACATGATCATTCTTACCTTCAAATTATTTATGTCTGTATTTGTTTATTCAAAGCAAGTACCTTTTATGTGTGTGTGCATGTGTGCGTGTGTGTGTGTGTGTGAAGTAGGTGTGTGTTCTTTTGAGGGAAAAAGCTGCTAAACAAAAGAACAGTTGGTCCAAGTCTCTTTGTGGCTGCAGGTGTGACAGGGGTAAACTCAGATGTGAATTGTAATTGCTCTCTCGATAGAGTGTGTGTGAACATGTGTGTGTTTTCAGTGGAGTGTGATAGAAATCAGCAGTAGTTAATGTGTGAATGTGTACATCAAAGCTAACAGATGCGGTCGTTAAAGTACAACAATTTGCCGTCTAACTCATAATTAGCCTCAGGAGACCCAGGTATGCAGAGAATCAATATGTACTCATGTATTCTTAAAGATGTCAGGATATTTACCATATGTACGTACACTGTGTGTGAATTAAACCAGTTGTGTTTTGTGTATATGAGGTACTTACAGTAAGAAAGGGGTGTCTGGTGTTTTTTAGCACTCTGCTCTCTGTGAGTGTGTGAGCCACTTCATCCTGTAAAGACAACTTGTGATAAAAACTAAATTTGATTTAAGCACTAAACAAGAAGGCAGCTGCAAAAATGCATTAAAGACACTAAATAATGATATCTGATACTGGAGTCAAAATAAAAAACAGACTAGAAGATAAAATCATTTCAATGAAGTGCATTGTAAGACCGATATAAAGAAAAAGAGAAAGACAGACCTTGGCTATGATGACTTCTTTTTTGAGGATCTTCATGGCGTAATATTTCCCGCTGGCCTTTTCCCGGACAAGAATCACTTTACCAAAGGTTCCCTTTCCCAGAAGCTTCAGGTAGTCGAAGTCACTCATTGTCTGGTGGAGGAAAACTCAGCAGGTCAGTGTCATTAATGCTTTAAGTTGAAGAGCTGGGAGTTTTGATATCCCACAGTGTAGTCCAGTTATAAAACCTCAGTTCGAGTACTTTGCTTTGAACAATATAATCGCAATTTTCTGAAAAACCCGTCTTTCCTTTACCAAAAGAAGGCATGTTATTTGCCCCATAAAACCTTTCTAGTGTGGCATGTGATGAACAGTGGAGGTGACAGAGGCTTTTAACTGTACTTCAATTGTTTAGTTTATTTGATATATGCAGTATACATTTTTTCTGTTCCTTAACAAAATATATTTTGCATGATTGCTTTATTTTTGCCAATGCATTATAATTTAAGAAAACCAATTTCATCTTTGTTGTTATGGGGACTTTTTCAGTAGCATACACAAACCTGAGGAGACACTTTTTTAAAATTACAAGCAGTGAAAGGTAACAACCTATTATATGGCAAAGAACAGACATTATTACAGTTGCAATATTTGCTGTACTTTGTGTATAAATTATGTGCGAGTAACTGTGCACCTGTATGTCTGTGTGCAGTGGTACCTTGCGTTTGTGGTGCGTCGTGGAAATGTCCATCTCCTCCTCGACCATGTTGTCGATGTTTGATGTTGGGCTGCACTGGATCCTTTCCTCCTCTTGTCTTTGCAGCTTGTCAGCCACCATTTGGATGGCGTCTGTCCACTCATCTCTGAGTTTAGAAAAGTAAAGAGAATTACTGTTTGCAGCCCTAGCAAGGTTATTTTCCTGTAACTCACTGAATCTATATAAATATGAGTAAATGCTTCATGACACTGAACTGTAATTGTACTGATCAAATAATATAACATATACATACATGACAGAAACAGCTCATGTAGCAATATATTACACGTGTGTAGATTAGAATGTTGGTCCTATTCTCAAATAGGACGGCTGGTGCACTTACTTAACCAGAATTTTAAAGGCGCTAAAGTGTTTTCAATTAACATAAACACCTATTTGTTCAACAGAGAGGAAACATGATCAACCAGAGAATCAACCAAATGAGCAATGATCATAGAGCAGAACTAATGTTTGCCAGTCTGTGCTTGTGTATGTGTGTGTGGGAGCGTGAGGGACTGTACACAAACACACACCAATGCATTAGAGGGAACAATGCATTGTTGTTTGCTAACATTGTTCCTCCCCATTGACTTTCCATTAGCGGTGTTGTTCAACATCTGTTGAGAGAAAGTGTGTGAGTTTGATTGTGTGTGTGTGTGTGGGTGGGTGGGTGTGTGTGTGTGATCATCATCTGTAGCTGCAAGGCTGGCCATGCATCAGGATGTGTAGAAACTGTATTTAAGTATGATGAATATAATGACTTATACATGAGGATGGAGAGGAGAGAAGAGAAGAGAAGATCAAAAATATCAACTTATTGCTAGCATTGTCCTGAAATTGTAAATCAGGTTAAAATCATACTAACAGAATCAAGTTGTAAAATTGATATTTCTAATTTTAAATATAAAATGGAAAAGCTGGAAATGCTGTTCCTTAAGAGTCAAGTGGGTTCAAAAAGAATTTTCTTTTGAAGTTTTTTTCCCACTGATCTTCACTCAAACAGTGTTAATCCTGAGCCACATGCAGGGGTTACATGTTAGCAGAAAACACTACAGAGCTCAAACTGAGGTGAACCAAAGATGATATTCAAATATTCAGAAATCCTCAGGACTCTGGAGAAGCAAATCTGGATTTAGGAGTGTGCACTTTCAAAATATACTTACCCAGAGTACGCCGTCAGGAGATCATAATAATGAAACCTGTTTGACTCATAAACGATCACCTCCGTGTCTTTTGTTTTCTTTTGAGTTAGATGCCCATATGTTTCCTTGAGGGATCTGGGAGAACATTCATCTGAACCTAAACAGAGCAGTGTGTTTTTAAGATCTGAATCCCTTTCTACTGCAAAGACTTCTGAGCATACCCTACACACTCCAAAACAAGGGCAAACTCAAGTTAAACTCCATCTACAACAGTGGAGCACTCAGTTTGTGGCACCCATGATGTGTGTGTGTGTGTGTGTGTGTGTGTGTGTGTGTGTGTGTGTGTGTGTTCTTGTTTTTGCTACCTCGTGGGGACTTTGGCCTGACTACACACAAACTGGTGGGGACTCGTGTCCCCGTGGGGACCAAAAATGAGGTCCCCACGGGCAAACCACCACCAGAGGCTTCAAAACTTTATTTAAACATGCCTGGTGACATTTTCTCAAAAGTCCTCATGGGGCTGTTCCACCTGAAAAAATGTGTGTGTGTGTATCTCTATGCGACCTTAGTGGTCACACAGCGCTACTGCAGTCCCCATCAGGTAGATGTTCTGGTTCTGTGTGTCACTACTTGTCACCGATTGTCCACTCGCGTGCGCCGCCTACAGGTCAAAAGTAGTATTGCAGGTTGGGCATACATTTTAAACCTTGTGTTTTTTTGAGCAGAGATACACAAGATTTAATTGCTAAATATATAATAATAATAATAATAATAATAATAATAATAACAAAATAAAAATAAAATTTACAGGTTGAATGTGTTATCACATGTATTGACATATTCTTTAAATGCATGAATCACCTTTATGAAAGGTTGAATATTAGAATAGAATTAAACTCAAATGTTTTTGTTTTAGGATATTTGAGTTCAAATATTTGGAAGTACATTGAATTAGTAGTAGAAAGAGTTGTTGTAGATTGGTGTTTTACCTTAGTAATTTATTAGCTATAGTTTCATATCTGATGAATGCCAACAGTGAGTAAATACAACCACATTCAGTATACATTCTTTAGGAATCCCAAGAGTGGTAGTAGTTGTGATATTGTATTAATAATAATATAATTCTTCATGCTACCTTTGTGATTTGCCTAACTTGCCTTTTCCATGTGTCTCAGGCTTCCTGTGTCTGCTTGTTCTACCTCACTGCCACCCTGCCTGCCATTCTGCAACCCTCCTTCATTAACCCTGCTAGACAACAGTCACCTGTCTGCCTGCTTGCCTCTGCCATCACCAAATCCCTCACCCAACCATGATCCTACTGACCTTTTCCCTCATTAAAGTCACCTTAGATGTTAAATGCTGTGCCTGAGTCTACTTTTAGGTTTTCCATTCAACTGAAGCAATAGCAATTAGGGATGAGTGAATATAGTGTTATCTGTATCTGTATTCGCATTTGTTTAACCAGTCACACTAACCGTGACCTAAAGTGGTATTTTTGCCCAATATTAACGTTTGTTGATCAGGGATTGTTATATTTGTTACTTACAGTTACTTTGCTGTTCACAGAACAGCCTCAGAATTGAGCTTCAGATCTGTCCACCTATCCTCCAGCATGCTGCATTACCCTCTAATACATAAAAATAAAACCTGATAAACAGAATTCAGCATGCAGAAATCAGATCACCAACTACTACAGAGGTGGTTATGTAATTCATCATGAGCTCCAGCTGAAAGTAGATTCAATCTACAAAATTAAAGAGAAGATTAGTTTCAAGTTTAGAATAAAAACTTGAGCCTGGTTTCAAACAAGGAACCTTTCACATGAAGGGCTTTAATCCTTTGGATATAGTTTCTTAAGTCAACATATGGTTTATACTGATGCTAAGTCAGACCAATGAGAATTGCTGTCAGCACTGAACTGCGTGGTGAGAAGCGCTGTTACAGCAACACGGAGTAACAAGAATCACATCCCAGACAGAAAGAGTCTCCTGATGAACACAGATAGTGAGGGGTTACAGTCGGCGGACATTCATGTCTGGAAAAAGTACAATATCCGTACTGGATAACTGTTTCATCCCAATATCCGGCTTATCACTAATAACAAGTGATAGTCCTCCATAGTAAAAAGAGAAGTCCACAAATTTTAAAACCCTTTTAAAATGAAGATTATTTGAGAGTGTGGGGTCAAGCTGCAAAAACCCAAACCTCCTGGAAACATCCAGAGGACCACTGTCAACAGCTCCAACAGGTTGTTTAAGGCTCTTGTAAATATTGTGATGCTAAATAAAGAGCATATTATACAGAATGGAAGTGGACAACTATTCAAATTGTTCTGCTGATGTGCACATTCACACAACACAGTTTTTATAGATCCCAACTTTGGTTTGGGAAGTAGAATAGGCCAATGCATCTTTCAGGCCTCGTTTGGAAAGCACACAACAATTATAGATAAGGCCCCAGACACCTAGCCTGGCACACCCTGACCAATTCTCATTGAAGAATGAGTTTAAAACCTGGAATTGTTTAACTGACTTATGGCTCGTGCATAAATTTGTGCCACTCTCTCTCTTCGGAGTGCCATCTGCATTCTGCTGCTGTATAATGATGAATATATGTAACAAAATCAAAGAAGAAACTCTAGAAGAAAGAAACAAACAGCTGTCTCTCTGGTTTATTTGCATACAGCACAGTTAAGTGAGAGCTGATCACGTCTGGTCACTCAGAGTACAGTGTACACATTTAAATACCAGGTTTGAACAGATGCACTCTGTTGCTATGCAGTCCTGATGGGCTAGGTGGGCCCCCCAACAGCGGTTGGGCCCTGGTGCATTGCAGCAGTTGCCTAGCTGCAGTTTTATGACTGGGTCATGTAATGGATGCTGACTGATGATAATGTTTGTTCTTCTATATTGACGCACAGCGTAGCCTCCAATTCAGTAGCGTTATCATCATGCAGTGTACACACAGCAAACTTGACTTCATAGCCAAGTAAATGTTTGGCTTGCAATGAACTTATAGGACTGGAAATCATGCAGTATATGTATTCCTGCCATTAGGAGAGCCTCCAACTTGTTGGAAAATGCTTTCTATTGAGGAAATTCTAGGCACAAAAGCTCAGGTGAATTTTGACGGAGGCCTTGGATTCTGGATGCCAGGCTAACAGCCATCTAAGAGTTTAGGCAAAAGGGAAAGATTGATGGGAAATAGTGGCCTATTGACTGAAAATGCTTTCATCGCCTGAACCACCAAGGCTGGGGAGGAGTTATGAAAAACAGGCAGGTACAATTTGGTTGGCCTATGCGCTAAAATGATAGAGAAACTTTAAGGCTCCATCAGGAGAGGCCATGTCTCTGAAGCAAACAGGACTGTAGGACCCAAATAGAGATTTCTGTTGATTTTCTTGCATTCTTTCTTTGTATTAGTATGTGGATGTGAATGGAAAAGAGTGTCAGTGTGCATGTGTGCCTTTGGGAGAATGCATGGCCATAAGTGTGTTTACCCCAACCTCGAGTAGACCAGACAGTCTTAAACTTCACCTGACTCAGGAAGTTGCAATTGGAGCCCAAGGAGGAAGGCTTAAAAAGCAGCTGCCACAGCATCTGGGTGTAGCTGAGGAAGGCAAGCAGTTTTTTTGACCATGTGGCTGCATCAAGGAACTAGGTCTGTTTAAAGACTCTTTTAGTTTAAAGATTTTTTAAATTTTATTTCAACTTATCTGTAATTCATCAACAATTAATGCAATAAACGGTCATTGGGACCGCTGGATCTACTTCTTACTCCTCATCTTTTATCTGCATGTGTCCAGACTAAATCCATCTCAGCCATCTGTAGTAGCCAAGCAGCAGACTAAAGGGATTTTCTGAAATTGCTACTACAAGGACACTCATTCCCTTAATGTTGCTAATGGACAAGAACATTGCAAACAGTGTGAGAAGGAGATGCTGGATCAAAGGCCAAGAAGTCTATTGATCTAGCATTAAGAAGTACTGTAAGGGTAGATGTGGGAGAATGACATGTTGAAATATGGCTAGTGCTGTTACAGTGATTTATAAAAGCATGTGCAATAGTGGATCCACTTTTTATAATTATTGATTAAAGTGTTGGTTCTGGTAGCCCTGTTAGCAGACCAGCTAGATGAGTCAGCATGTGAAGAAGCATACATGCTAACAGCATGCAAATGATCTTATCTGAATTAAAGTGTTAGCACAGGTAATCCTGTTGTGTTTTTAATGGAAACTTGGTTAGGTCACAGGTGAAAAGTCTGTGACATGCTTTGGTGAAAATACCCTCAAGTTGCACAGCACCCCTCTCTCTCAGTGTAAACAGCCCTGTTCAACATACTCTGTTTTAGAGCTTGTTCCTGTCATACTGATCCACTGCTCTCCTCTTCCATCTCTTCACTCATTCAACATAATGCTAGTGTGTCTGGTGCTTGTGAGAAAAACTGCACCTTTCATAGTGATAGCTCTAAGTCTGTGGATGAAAATACTCATAGGAGGCATGGTAAAATCCTCATGGAGACTCTGATGTCACAGAGGGACTCAGAATCTAAATGGATGGTTGAATCACATGATCGTTGACTGAGTCAGCTCACAAAAAACTCACTAGGTTGTCTTACTTTGAACAGACAGACACGCTAGAGACCTATATTTAAGTGTACAAGCACTGAAAAAGGAACATTTCCATGATATGCCCCCTCTGAATCCATCATTAAGAAATGGAGGGAATATAGTACATCCTTTAATTTGCCTAGAGTAGGCTGTTCTCACAAACTGAGTGACCATGCAAGAAGGAGACTAGTGAGGGAGATCATCAATGGCTACCCAGAGTTAAAAGCTTCAGGAGCTGAACACCTGCTACCTGTTACATGTTGTACATGTTGGTGTGCACAAAATTGCATAAACCTTAAGTTTTAAGAGCCCTAGAAGCCCACAAGCTCTTATAGATAAATTGTAATAATATTAATTAATAAAGATTAATATAAATGGCACAAATTATGAAATTGGTAACATTGAGAAATGAGTTCTATTAATTCATTATTTTATTTGTTCATGTATTTAAACCTTGTACAATTACATTTCAGCTGACAGCTGCCATTCATTCTCTTCCTGCTCCCAGTCTCAGTAACACCTGAGCTGTCACACAGAACCGGACTTTTGGTGTCCCCACCCCGACCATGTCCTTCCCCCACCCCACTGTGTTTTTCAGCCAGAGGGACCTAACTGTGTGGGTTCGGCTAATCGACCATGTTGCTGATGTCAGCTAGTAAAGCAGTCCCTGCTAAATGATACAGATAGCTAAAGATAATATCTAAACCAACTTATTTTCCCCATTTACTGGCTACTCTGAGTTAGGTCTCTCTTGAGAATGAGACTCAATGTCTCAATGAGACTACCTCTATAAATAAAGGCTAAATAAAATAAAAAAGCTTCAGGAGCTGAACACATGTTGTATGTACATATTGGTGTGCACAAAATTACATAAACCTTAAGTTTTAAGTGCCCTAGAAGCCCCCACAAGCTCTTACAGACAAAATATAATGATAATATTAATGAATAAAGATTAATATAGATGGCACAAATTAAGAAATTGCTAATATTGAGAACAGAGTTCAATTTATTTTCCCCATTCACTGACTACAAGCCAAACTGCACAGGCTGGTGGGCTGAGGATGCGTTTGTTTTGTGAAAGGGGTGACCCAGCAGTCTCTTCCTGTTTGTGTCACTACATGCATTGATTCAATGGTGTAAGCTGTGTCATAAATGAAGCGCTCCTTTTCTCCTGAACGCGGCAGTCTGAGGTGGTCACAGGGCAGCTAGCTCTCACCACAGTGAGCTAGAAGCTACACAGAAATGGTGAGTAAATATATTTTACTGACTCCTGACATAATACTGTGAAGTTTACTGCATACTGTAGGCGCTTATATGACAGCATTAGAGTGCTTTGTTGCAGCGGAATGCAGTAATTTAACCGGGATGTTAGCTAATGCTAGCTAGTTTCAGACGTTAGCACATGCTAGTTAGCGAATGCTAACTAGCTTCTGACATTAGCACGTGCTGCAATGACAAGTAAGATAGCATGTTTTCATGAAAAATCAGCACTAGGAGATAACTGGAAAGGATCATTTTTACTGCTATCATGGATAGTCTAAGTACAGAGAAAAACAGGTCTGTGTTTGTGTGGTCTGGATCTGCTCAGTATAAGCTTTGCCCAGAGATAATCTCTGTTAGGATTTGGAACTATATTCATTATTTTAGACTTAAACATTGTGCAGCTGTAATGTAAAAAATGACATTTAGTTTGTGAGCTAATACTGTAATTAGCATACCACATGACAGCTGCATGTGATCTACACTGTCAGTCAATAAAACATTTGATTTGAAAATATTTTAGTTTTACTGTTTGACTTTTTATGAATACACAATCCCTGAAGTCCTCTCATGTGAGTACTCAGACTATCGTGTCTAGACTTCATGAATACAACTGAATGCAGTAAACACCACAAATTGCTCAGGCATTTCAATTTTAAAAAATAGCGCAGATTCATTTCACAGTGTTAATGACATCAGTAACTGGACCTTAAAGTGGAACTTTTGTTGGCAGGAGGACGGTCCAGGTTTTTCACCACCTGATGCCACCTTGGAGTGCACAGGTATGAATGAATATCCTCTATCCTCTCACACTAACAGTACCACTAGCTGTAACCCATCCTATAATGATGATTTTGTGGTATTGAGGTTTGTACTTGTTTCTTAGAGTATTAAATGCTAAAAAATATTTTTATTTTCTTAAATTCTGTTGCAGTGTCTGACGTAATGCCCAGTATGGCCTTTCAGAAGGAACAGAAGACAGAAGTAAGAATCTTTGGTTCTTAAATTCAGTTACTAATTCAGAAGCATTCCAATGAGTTGTGAGCCCACCTTCACTCTTCACTACACATAATAGATTTAAATATAACACATATTTTATCTTAAAGGGGGAGTGTTGGTTTTATTGGCACTGAAGCACACCTGTGATGAACACATGTGCACATGCATTGCAGACAGGGTGTGTAACCAATGTGAAAAGTTTGCAATATTATTTGTCAGCTGTATAACTGACCATCAAACACTGTATGAATAGTTTGATGTTCAGTGTCAACATAATGATCTCATGATGCATGAATATAAAAATTTGATCATGGTGGCACATGCACACATTATTGTTGTCTACACAGTGTGCAAACAAAGAAATAATTCTGTGCTGCATTTTCACCTTTACTACAGTAAATAATAGACTGGAGAAAATTCACAATGCCACTATCATACACCTATTGACAGCTACTGGAAGGTGGTGTGTTTTCTTTGATGTTACTGAGTTAATGAGTTGGAGTCATGGATCAATCAAACCACCTCAAATGTCAAAACGATAAGTGACCATTGTGTCTGTTTTTATTGTCTCTCTTGCACGACATACACTGTATGCATGTATGAATTTCAACTTGGTTATGCAGACTGCAAATATTCTATTTCCTCACTTGGCGAAAAGAAGACCTGGTACACAGCACTATGGTTATTTATATATATTATATATAAATATATATATATATATATATATATATATATATAAATATATATATATATATATATATAAAGAAATATTCACGTTTGGTAGAAATCTTTTGTTCCCCAGTCTTTCATACTGTAAAGTCAAATGTCCCACAAAATGCCACAAAAATATGATCTTGAAATAAAAAACAAAACAGGGATTTGGCTACACAGCATTCTTAAACTTATATTTTGTGTGTTGTAGGTTCAAAGTCGTTGGATGCATCGCATTCAAAAACTGAGAGAACATCATGTTGTTTGTGAAGATCGCTATGAGAAGGCGCAAGCAATGAGGTTAACCGAGGAGAGGGAGAAGACTTTGCTTTTACATCATCGCCTAAATGCAACGGTTAGTAGAGTTACACGTTCTTATAACTGTTACAGAAGCACGTGATGAGTAAAACTTTATTATAATAAGTAATTATGACTTCAGTTGCAGCAAATTAGCTTTGTAATTCAAAGTCATCTTTGAGGCATCTTTCAGAAATGCCCAGCACACTGCAGTAATCTGAACTGAATGAGAGCAGGTTGTGATACCTGTGATGTGCAGTGTTGGGGTACTGGCCCTTAATCTAGTATATTTCACACTACATGCTCTACACAGGGAACCACAGGAACCCTCAATTAAAATTTTTCAATGGGTATCCTGATCATTTTTACTGTTACATTATGTTATGCATGCTATTTAATTGATTTCACAACCAGTGGATGTAAAAAACGTGCATTTTGTTGACCGTCTCATATTTATTTCATAGAAACTTCAAAAAGAGTGCTCCAATGACAGCGAGGGTACAGTGATTGTTGACCACACCAAGGATACCAGTGTCCCTGAGCTCAAAAGAGCAGACAGCATCATTGTAAGTACATCTATAAAACTTAATATGCTGTAGGTCATGGTATAATATAAGTAATGAACAGAGGACAAGGCAAATGAACAGCCACTTACCGATTGTCTGAAAATAACATTACAGTAATTGCAGTAGTTGAATTTCTGGCATTTTCATCTAAAACCGTGGTCCTACATCTTCAGGTGTCATCAGGTATGGAGGTGACTGTTGAGTGAGTAATTGTGGCATTTTTTTACACTGCCTTTTGATTTTGGGAGTATTCCTCCTTAATTCTGGCTCAGTGTTCTGTATAAATGCCTCAGAGACTGAGTTGTGGATTCATTTTGTTCCACCTTTGACCCAGTGGAGGCAGTAACAGAGCTGGAACAGCTTTGTGAATGGGATGCCCTGGCGTTCCATAACCAGATGTGATTTTGATTAAATCATCTGCTCCATTGCACATTATTTTCAAACAATTTTTTATGAATTTTATCTAATTAGTATATGATCATGCTGTCAAACAATTAATTGCTGCACAGTAATCACATGTGCACTAACACAAAATAAGTTACTGTTACTTACACAAGTCCAGTAGTCTCCTGTCAGGGCAACATGTTTGGCTACAGCTATATCCTCATGCTTTTTTCCTTTACAGTTTCATAGAGCCAATGAATTTTGACATTATTGTGCCTCTTGATGGAGCCTTGTACAATGCGTCTTGAGAGGCAACTAGCTTCTGTCAGCATAAAATGAGCTTGCAGAAAACATGCATTTCTTTAATTCAGTTAATATTTCAGAGACTGGGAGTCAAAAATTTGACTTTTGTTTAGATGTCAAAATGCCTTTAACTGTGTGTATATTCTACCAAGGAAACATGGCAGGACACAGGCGTTGTACATTAAATGATTATATTTCCTTATAACACTTTTATGTTCCTTCTAACTTCCACACATACATTGGTCTTCTGAAAATTTCTAAATAATCTGATCACATTTTTGATGTATTTGGGTTTCTTAGGGCCTTAGAAGTTTTAAATATGTTACTTAGCTGAGGCCATGCATGCAAATCCCTGCTTTCTCTATACTAAAATGCTTATTTATTAAAGCTGTTGTGTTTGCAGACAAATCCAGGGTTAAAAAGAAATCCACTGCAGACGACGCTGGACAAAACAGATCCATATCCAGCCCAAGGTAATATTATTTCAAGGGGTCCGGGGTTTATTGTCCTTCAACATGTTAAGATATCAAAAAATGAAATCTGTTACTCAGGAACAGCAGCGTACCAAAACTAGTAGTATTTTGCAAGATATCATAGTTAAGGTTTAAGAATAGTTCAGAGGACAGATTTAAATCAGAAAGTTCATAAGCTGCACTGTAGCCTCGTTGTTCTAGCTTTGAGGCTAGACAGCCTGCTACCTGCAGGGAGGAGAGTGAGCAGTTTGAGGTTTTCAATGATACATGATGCTTTGCTTGTCATTGAGTTTGCCTTGACTTTTGAGAAGTAGGTGAAACACCAAATCTCAGTGCTGCTTATTCCTGGTCCTGGGAACCCACTGTCCTGCATGTCTAAGATGTTTCCCTCATCCAACACACCTAATTCAAATGATCTGCTTGTTCAGAAGTTGTTCAAAAGTCTGATAAATATTCATTAATTTGAACTGGGAAACATCTAAAACATGCTGGACAGTGGCTCTGAAGGACCAGGACTGAGAAACACTAGTCTAGATGATGCAATGTAGCCACAAGACATGAGAGATGTGTCTCAGGAGGCAGTGTGCCATTCAAACCAGTTAGCCTGTTTTAATTTTGTGGCCAGTTGGGTTAAACCCAATGTTTTTCTCAATTTTGTTCTTTTATTTTAATAGGAAGGTTGGATAAAAAGATGCCACTGGGAGGTCACACAACAACAAGCAGAAGGTAAGCTGTTTAAAGTTTTCTGCAGTGGGTTGTGAAGGGGCTAGCTTCCTCTGGTGTTTAAAAAGCCATAGCACTGTTACAGGTCTGATGGCTTGAGACAGCATTGAGCTGGTATTAATGTCGTAGCACATCTGTGTATTTTTAACTTTTAAAGGACTATTAATTTACTGTCCCATTTTACTTAGGAAAATCTAAAGCTAAAAGGAGGAAGTGGACTGAGGAAGAAATCCAGGCTGTGGAGAGAACCTCATGGAGAAATGTGGCAGGGAGTGAAATTTTATGTGAAAAACCGCATTCATGCATTAAAGAGAGACTCTGCACAACTAAGGTAAAGTTGGACATTTATGATGTTGCTGCCAGTTGGAAGATTCTTCATTCTGCTAGTTACGGTTATTATACAGCATAGTTATGTTGGAGTCTGTAAAGTTTGGAAGCACTGATTCTGTTTCAGGCTGAAACAGGCTGAATCGCTTGTTTGAGAGCATTACAGCTTGTACTGTGGGAACAGTTTTTTATGCCACACTGTTGCATGCCCCTTGTTTGTGCTTTACAGTAAACATGTGCATTAAACAGGTTGCGGTTACTGAAACTAATATCTGAACAATGTTCATTTATCCATTTCACACAATTGTGATCCTGTGAATTCTACATAATTTCAGAAATATCCAGAAAATATTGTGCACTTGTTGCCCAGAATTATTTGTTAAAGGAAAACTCTTTAATACAAACATTTTATTTAGTGTAGTCTGATGTGCACAGATCATTAATCAATATGTAATTACAGCAAAGACTTAACAGTAAGTATACACAAATTCAACATAAAAATAACGAACAGAAATATGCAAAGAAGACAGCTATCTGTGTTTTCAATAAAACTATTAATTCTAAATATTAAACTCCACTGCTTACCTTATACAGGGTTTAAATATATAGAAATAAAAAGTCTTCACAGAAGTGACACCTACTGGTGGTTTATGGTATGACATAATGGGAACGTCCCCACAAGGGTGAAAGACCTGACAAAAACAAATTTTTGAAATTTTAATAATTAAGGTGATTTCAGAGAGACCAAGGTCCCTCCAAAAAATCTGACTCAAAATCAATTTTTTATGACTTACAAAACGCCTGTAATTCATGTTTGAAGTGAGGTCCCCATCGAGCAGGTTCCAGAAAACGGCAAAAATTTCGTCCCCACGGGGTAGAAAAACACGTATGTGTGTGTGTGTGTGTGTGTTGCAGGCCACAGGAGGTTGTGTTAATAAAGCTGAGAGCCTCCGAAAGGCTGAACCACTTTGTTTCCTTTCGGCAGCTCTGCACATCTGTGTGTGTTTCAAGCAACCGTGTGTGTGTTTTATTCCGCAAATACAACTCTGTGAGCGTGTATCATTCTGTGTGTGTATATATATTACACGTGCACATGTACAGTAGGTGTTTATGTGCGTAAAATAGTATGTAACGCATCACTTGTATCCCCGAGCTCCATAAATGGGAGGAGAGAGACCACCTGAGTCTGACATGACAAATGGGCTGATGCTAATAACACATGGTGGTCACAGAAGTAGTAAGAGTGAGTGTGTGTGTGTGTGTGTGTGCTAAATCTCTCAAGCTTTATTGCATTGCAGGTATATGAGTGTCTGACTCTGTACACATTTGCACAGTTGCAGGTATTTATGTTGTGCAGCTTATTCATCTTACATCTAGCATGAGCTCTATGTCATGTGTAGTGTATGCGTGTCTGTGTGTGTGTGTGTCTGTGTGAGAGAGAGAGAGAGAGAGAGAGAGAGACAACTGGGGCAAGGTTAAAACATATTTATCCAGCTGTTGCAGGTGGACATTCTTCATGTTTAGAGGATGATCCATGGAGCTGTCTACAGACCGCCCTGCTTCGCCTAACAGCCTCCCACATTAAAAAAAAAAAAAAAAAAAATTGTGGAGAGACTGGAAACTGCTGGGTCGGTCCTGGTAAAAACTCCCTCGGTAAATATACTGCCCAGCCAAAAAAAAAAAAACATGTTGGACTGCCTTTAGCTTTGAGTATGGCACTCATTTGATAAGCTTCTGCAATGTCACAGCATTTATTTCTGTCCAGAGATGCATTAATTTTTCACCAAGATCTTCTACTGATGATGGGAGAGTCGGACAAAGTCTTCTCCAGAACATCCCAAAGGTTCTCAGTGGGGCTGAGGTCTGGACTCTGTGGATGACAGTCCATCTCATGCTCCCTGATCCACTCATTCTCAATGTGACCCCATGAATCCTCATCGTCATCTAGGAACATGAAGAAAACCTCTACTGATGTAAAGACCTGGTCATTCAGTATCTTCAGGTATCAGCTGACCTCATTCTTTGGGAACATAACGTTGGTGAACCTGACCAACCCCAGATCATAACCCTAACCCCCACAGGCTGGTAGACACTAGCCATGATGAGTGCATCACTTCATCCACCTCTCTTCTTACCCTGATGCCCTCATCACTCTGGAACAGGGTAAATCTGGACCCATCAGACCACATGAACTTCTTCCATTCCTCCAGAGTCCAATCTTTATGCTCCATAGCAAACTGAAGCCTTTTTGTCTGATTATCCTCACTGATCAGTTTTCTTAGAGCTACAGCTGTTTAGTCCCAATCCTTTGAGTTCCCTTCATGTGGAAATGTTCTTACGTTCACTGTTAATCATGAGAGTTCTACTGTTGATTTCCTACAATCATCTAAGAGTTTGTTCCTGGAAACTGATGGTTCTTTTAAAAAGTAGCTTCTGATGCTGTTTTACCACTACTACACTGCACTACTTTTGTGTAAAACCTTTTAAAATCTACTTGTCATTCAAGACCAAAGCAAGCTTTTGGATACTATCGTGACACCAGTGGTACATCACACTTTACATAACATTTTTTTCTGGATTAGCTGATGAATCGATGAAGTAGAGGAAGCAGAATTTGTCACAGACCAAACTTATTTTCTAGTCTGTTGTGTAGCTCATTGCTCTCAAATTTTTCCATCTTTTAAAGGTTGGTATTGTATCCATAGAGTCCATGTAAAGAATGGATAGCATCCGATTCTGAGTGTGAAGCAAATGCAAAAATGTTTTAAACCTGTGTTCTTTCAACAGTCAGAAGGGGGCGACTCCTCCGTTGCAAGAAGAAGTCTGACTGAACAGAAGTCTATGAGAAAATGACTCATTTCTCACTTGACC